>NC_140756.1:94160000-94736433 GCF_051527215.1 Medicago sativa
TTGGTATGACAGTATACATCAACATGATAACAAAGTGCTGCAGGCTAGAAGTTGGAAGTTCGGTAGCACTGACACGGCAGTGACACGAGTGGTTACATTTAATTATATAATATTCTCAAATTATTTTCAGCATCGATGTGTTAGTGTCGTGTCTAATGCCCATGTCGGAGCTGCATAGGTCAGAAGTGGACCAAAAAGACATGAAATTCAGAGCTTCTACTAAACATAACAACTCTAGGTTCTTGGCCATATATATTATCCAGTAATATGATCAACCAAAGCCAGTGTTCAGAGGAAAAAGTTCATTTGCATGAATGCATGATATTTTACTTAAACATGCAAGCCATACTCTTCAAGCTAACTCAATAAATATTCTTATTCTTGAGAGTATATCAGTCTTGTACACTGGCTTTGGTTGATCATATTATCTTAAGATAGTACTATTTACTGTAAAAGGCAAAAGCTATCTAGAAATTTGAAAGGTAAAATCATTTAGATACATACCAGCTTGACTTATAGTTGTTGATTTTGAAAGAGGAAGAAAGTGATAGAAGAATAATACAGTGATAAGGTAGAAACAAAGTTAGATGTTACTAACCTGATATCAGCACCACCTTTCCCAGTGTAAGCAGAGATGTTCTGGCGAAGCCACAAATCAGAAGAAGGGGAGGAACTCAAAAGAGATAACATCTCGTTGGGAATCCCAACCATCACCTGAATTCCACTTCCCATGGGTGCCTTAAGAACATCAGCCTCTGCCTCAAACAGTTTCACTTTTGTGATCTTGTTGTCTTTTAAGAGATCAACCACAGTTGAAGGCTTTAACTTGCGGAATTAAATTGTGCCCCAGTTTACTCCTATGGCTGGTTCTGTCAACGGAGGAATCCAGCATAAACCCAACATCATTATTAATGCCAAATTAGCCATACCAAACCTGTTGCAGGGCTCTGGAAATGTTTTACCTTGCTCTTTGGTTGGGAATTAACAAAGCAAACACTCACTCATCACATCACTCAGATTCTATGGCACATACAAACGTTGTCTTTTTTTTTTTTTTGCCTTCAATGGATGTTCAATTCAAGACAGTTCAGTATCCTTTTGATTTATTTATGGTTATACAGTTTTGAAATATATATTCTCAAATAACCAAGAAAGCATTCAATGAAACCATCACATTTGTATTTTTGTTGCAGCAATAGATTTGATATCGATTTGGACAAGTAATATTTTTATTCTCTTAGCTTGTTCATACAATTGTTATGTTATCAGAAATAGTCAATTGAGTCACGACAATTAATGAACGAAATATCATGCATGGTTTGACCGTAAAAGAAAAGATGATCAAATATAAATTAATAAACTTTACATTTTTATCTTTCAAAAAAAAAAAACTTTACATTTTTAAAATATGTCACTTTGAAATAATATCACTCAATTTTACGATACACAATATTGTGAAACTGAATACAGGCAATACAAACAAAAAAGAAGTAATGTTCTTAGGGAATCTCTCATATTAGAGATGCTTTATATGGAAATGGTAAAACAACATTGGTGCATGTTCTTAGGAAACAAAATATGTGTGCATATTTTATGGCTAAGGAAAGATCACATGCAAGGTGCTCTGCTCGTTGGAACTGTCATCCGGCTGGCATGGAATCTCTCATTCTGAGAGATAAGCTTGGAACTTAGTTTTGCCTCTCCCTCTTTTTTCTTTTTCTTTTTGCCTCGTTACTTTGTAACACCAAAAAAAAAAAAACAAAAAAGAAGTAAATGTTACAAAAATGAGATTCTTACATTGAATTTATAGTTTTTCTTTTAAATAGAATTTTAGCTCATGCAATGTGTTTTTTTTAGGGATGGCAAAGCGGGCCGGCCCGCCCCATTTAGGCATGTCCCGTCTAAGCCCGCTAAAAACGAGACGAGACGAGCCGAGTCAAATTTTGTGACCGAGTCCAAAATCTCACCCCGCCCCGTTTAATGGCGGGTTTGCGAGTTGGCGGGCCGGCCCGCCAAACAAAAACTTTTTTTTTTAATTTTTTTTACAACTTAATTGTTACAAAAAAATTATGTTGCTTTTATCGTAAAAAAAAATATAAAAGAATAGGTAGCAAGTAAATTTGTGAAAAACAAAATAATTATCATAAAAAAATATAAAAGAATAGGTAGCAAGTAAATTTGTGAAAAACAAAATAATTATCAAATTGTCGAATTCAACATCATAACTAATAGCAAAATAAGGCAAATGCGCAACATAAAACAAATCATAAAATAAATCCAACAATCAAATTATAAAATAAGTCTCAAAATAAATAAATTAAACAACCAAAATAAATCCAAAAGCATAAAATAAGTCTCAAAATATATCTAACAACCAAAATAAATCAAAAAACATAAAATAAGACTCAAAATAACAAATTGAAACACGAGTTAAGCGGGCCGTCCCGCCACGCCCCGTGCCCGTCCCATTTCCAACGAGTTAAGCGGGCCGGCCAGCCCCGCCTCGTGCCCGCCCCGTATTTTAACGAGACGAGACGAGCCGAGCCAACTATAGAAAGCGAGTTCAAAACTTTGACTCAGCCCGCCAAAAATAGCGGGTCAAACGGGCCGGGCCGGCGGGTCAGACCAGTTTTGCCACCCCTAGTTTTTTTGTTTTAGTCCATGTAAGTATTCTCGGCGTAGTACTTCGGTGTCTTTGGCTTCGGTGTCTTTGTCTCTGTCTCTCTCTTAAGTCCTAACCAATATTTCTCTCTCATCAAAAGAATTTATTTTAATCATTCAATCATCACTTTCTTTCATTTAAAATACACTAAAGTCACCAAAATCATCCAACACAAAGTCGCTGAAGTACCATCCGTATTCTCTCATCTGGGTTCAACCTAGTCTCTAGCGTCATATTTAGTATAATAAGGCGACAATAGAGACTAAAAACAACTTATTTTGACTTTGCAATGATTGAATCAAAACAATTTTTTTATATAAACTGAAACAAATTACACCCTCCGGTCACTAATATAAGCAAAAGTTTGATTTTTAGATTCATTCATTAAATGACGTATGTAGTCTTTATTATAGGCTACATACGTCATTTAATGAATGAATCTAAAAATCAAACTTTTGCTTATATTAGTGACCAGAGGGTGTATGTTGACTAAAGAACATTTTATTGCTTGACAAAAAAAGAGAGCATTATATTGAATAAATCACCCACATGCACTTATGGCAATATACCACCAATTCACACTAGAGAAAGGTAGTTTTACAACATAAAATTTAAAAGACTTTAAAGGGTTAATAGGTCTTTACCCCCTGTAATATAGGTCATTTTCAGTTTTCCCCCCTGTAATTTTTTTTTTCGATTTACCCCCTGTAAAAAAAATTGTTTTGATTTACCCCCATAATAGGTCAAACAAAAACGAAAATTTCTTGAACAAAAAATAAAATTGGTTTTTGTTTGGCCTATTAGGGGGTAAATCAAAACAAATTTTTTTTATAGGGGGGTAAATCGAAAAAAAAAATTTACAGGGGGAAAACCGGAAATGACCTATATTACAAGGAGTAAGGACCTATTAACCCGACTTTAAACATCAAAGAAGATACACCTTCCTCATCTCAAGGAAAGTGGAAAAAAAGTTATAGTATATCAACGAGACTAATTATATGGTGTATAAGTGACATATATATATATATATATATATATATATATATGTCTTATATAAAATGGTTTTTACAATTAGATCAATAAATCACATCATTAGATCAAATGAGATATAATGTGATTTATTGATTCAATGGTAAAAAAACAAACTTATATATAGTGCAAGCTAATTTATTTTTTTAAGGAAGTGCAAGACAATTTTACTTCAAATTAGACAAGCCTATCTAAAGCGAAGAATATCATCTTAGGTGGTTTATACAAAAAGAAGATTTGTAATCGACTAAAAAAGTATATGACATTAAGATAGTCCAATATTAAGGAATTTTTACATCAATTTAGAAGTCATTTGAGAAAGTAAAATGATATAAAGATAATTAATAAATGTTTATCTACAAATTTATTTTTAAGTGTATTTCCTCTGTTTCATTTTAATTGTTGTTTATTAGCTTTATTCAAAAAAATATATGTTGTTTATTATCTTTTTACACATAACAAGACAACCAATAAAATTTATTACGTTTTGTTATTGATCTTTTTGCTATTAGGGGTGGGCAAAAATAACCAAAAACCAATTCGAACCGGTTAAGCGAACCGAACCATATCAAAATTAACTGAACCATTTAACCAATTCTTGAACCGAACCATTATTTTGATAACAATTCACTAACCGAACTGAACCGTTAGTAACCACAATTATCCGAACCGAACCAAACCGAACCATTAACCATATCAATTTTTAAAACAGCTTATTTTAAAAAAAAATAGCTTATTCAAACCAACTTATTTTTTGCAAAACAACTTATTTTAAAAAACTGCTTATTCAAAACAGCTTATTTTATGAAAACAGCTTATTCGAAAGAAAAAAATTTTATTCAAAAATAGCTTATTTAAAACAGCTCATTTTAAGCAAAACAATTTATTTTAGAAAGCAACTTTTTTTTTGACACAAAAAAACAACTTATTTTAAAAATTGATTCATGCCTTTGAATGTATTGGATCTTAACATTTTCAACTCAGCTTTCAGAGTTAGGAGTTATCACTGTTTCTGTTAAATTTGATTTTTTTATTTTCATGCTTTCAATTTTAATTCATGGGAAAAGTATTCAGTATGCTTTGAAAGTCTTCAATTAAGCTATGGGAAAATTTGAAATCATGTTGTAGTATACAGTTCCATAAGCTTAGTTTACCTGTTGCATTGTAGTGGCTGCATACTTTTCCGACTGCAGGGATCCATATCCGATTTTAAATTGCAATTTTGTCGGGGTAACAGAAAATTTGAAATCATGTTGCAGGAATTATATTAATCTATGATATCATCTATGATGTGGGAGTGCTATAATGAAGTCTTTGTTATCATAAGTGTTTGAAATTATAAGTCAAATACTTGAATATCCTTTGCATTTTTACATTCTTGCTTCTTTAGATTTTTCAATTGATGAGTATAATGCGCACTGAATAACACAGGTTATTTCTACAACAATCCCTGTAACACACTCAAAAGGGAATAAGTTGTTTTTTAGAATAAGTTGTTTTTTAGAATAAGTTGTTTTTTAAAATAAGCTGTTTTGAATAAGCTATATTTTAAAATAAGTTTGTTTGCATAAAATAAGATGTTTTGAATAAATTGTTTTTAAAAAGAGATCGTAATAAGCTGTTTTTCATAAAATAAGCTTTTTTGAATAAGCTGTTTTTTAAAATAAGTTGTTTTGCAAAAATAAGCTGTTTTGAATAAGTTTTTTTTTTAATAAATTGTTTTGCATAAAATAAGTTGTTTTTTTAAAATAAGAAGTTTTGCATAAAATAAGCTGTTTTTTTAAATAAGAGATCGTAATAAGTTGTTTTGCATAAGATAAGTTGTTTTGAAGAAATAAACTATTATATCTTTTAATTTTAATTTGTTATTTTTTTTTTAAATAAAAGTGGTTTTATTCATTGGATAAAAAGTATTTGTTGTGGTTCGGTTCGATTTGGTTAATAAATAAGCAAATGGTTAACCGAACCATAACTTTGGTTCAATTTGGTTACTTCCAAACTTTAAACGGTTCGGTTCAGTTTTTCTGAACCATTTCAGCAATTTGGTTCAGTTCGGTTCGGTTATGATGGTTAACCGAACCATATGCCCACCCCTAATAATACTTACTCTTTAATAATTTAATATACTATTTTACCATGATCTGAGAAAAAACAAATGAATATATCATTTCATTTATTTAACGCCCTAGAATAAATAACTAAAATTATTATTATAACCTAATAATTAATATTGGATTGAACATTCACAACTAAATAGAAACAAAATATTTCTGCAAATACGACAAATAAAAATGAACAAAAGAGTAATATTTATTATTGCTTAAAATAAGTTTTTTTTTGAAATATTTATTATTATTATTATTGTTGTAGAAATGGGTAATAGTTATTTATTTATTTTTTTATAATATTTTTATTAATCAGCTTAAAAAATCCAACATATATTTTTATTTTTAATTTAATTTTCTACTTTTGTAATTACATGTACCAAATGATTTTCATTGATAAAATTGTTATCTGAAAAACACATTAGAAATGAGAAGGAGAGAAAACAAACCCTTTGGATGATTGCATTGCAGAGAGGGAAGAAGGACAAAGACAACCCATTCTTTCCATGTTTCATATTCAAATTTTCCATTTATTATTATTATTGTGATTCTTTTTATTTAATTTCCATTCCTCCTATTGATTTTGATCTTTTTGCATTTTCTGTAGTTTTCTCAATCTTTCAAATTCATCAATGATGATTTTTTAAATCTTTTTTCATACATGCATTGAATCATGTGTTTGATCTGTGTTGACCAATTTGGTTGATTATTTTTAATAATAAAAAAAAATATTTTATGCATTATGATAAGAACGAAAACAAAATAAGTTGATATTTTTTGGCAAAGATTCTAGGTTTTATTATACGATAGGATGAAGCTCGTGGTTCGTGTGATTGAAGCAAAAAACTTGGTAGGTTTGGATTCCAATGGGTTAAGTGAATTGTATGTGCGATTAAAGTTGGGAAAACAAAAGTTCAGGACAAAGGTGATAAAGAAGAATATGAATCCAAATTGGGATGAACAATTTTGCTTTTGGGTTGATGATCTTAAAGAATCACTTGTTATTTCTGTCAAGGATGATGATAAGTTTATTAATAATCATTTGGTTGGAAGACTTAAACTACCAATTTCACTTGTTTTTGAGGAGGACATTAAATCCCTTGGCAATGCTTGGTACATTTTGAAGCCAAAAAAGAAGAAGTCAAAGAATAAGGAATGTGGTATGTTTGCTCATACTTAATTGATTATGTCCGATTTCAGATTTTAGATTGTACAGTATATCTTAAATTATGATATCTAATTTCTTTTCTTGGACAGGTGAGATTCATTTGAGTATATTCCTTTCTCAAAATAATTCATCTTTGGATTTAAATTGTGCTAATGATCAGTCGTCGCTTCATAGAAAATACAGTGATGCAATTACCTGTTCTCCTTCACAATCGTCCAATGGTCGTTCAAACTCATCTTCTCCTGTAAGGGAAGAAACTATATACTCTAAGGATGAGAAAAATTATTCGCAAAAATCATTTACTGGCCGACTTGCTCAAATATTTAATAAAGGTTCTGATCCGTCTTCGATTTCACCTAGTATAAGCATGGAATTAGATACATCCGAAATGGATAAAACTGAAGTTGGTGAGGTCAAAGTTGAGGATCAGTCGTCAAATGAAACTTTTGAAGAAATTGTGAGAAAAATGCAGTCTGCAGATCAAGGAAGTGAAATTCCGAGCAATTTACCAGGAGGGGTTCTTATAGATCAGTTATATGTTATTGCAACCGAAGACTTGAATGCACTACTATTTTCACCCGATTCAAATTTTCCCAAGTCATTAGCAGACATACAAGGTACTACAGAACTGCAAGTGAGTCCTTGGAAGTTAGAGAATGAGAATAAAAGCTTGAAACGTTCGCTTACATATATCAAGGCTGCCACTAAATTATTGAAGGCTATCAAAGGCTATGAGGAACAAACATATTTAAAAGCTGATGGGAAGAACTTTGCTGTTCTGGCTAGTGTTAGCACCCCAGATGTTATGTATGGAAGCACATTCAAGGTGGAATTACTTTATCTGATCACACCTGGACCGGAGTTGTCATCAGAAGAACAATGTTCACGTCTGGTGATATCATGGAGACTGAATTTCTTACAAAGCACCATGATGAAAGGAATGATAGAAAATGGAGCTCGGCAAGGTATGAAGGAATCTTTCGATCAGTATGCCATTTTGTTATCTCAGACTGCTAAGCCTGTTGACTCAAAGGATCTTGGTTCCACCAAGGAACAAGTTTTGGCGTCGTTAAAGGCAGAGCCCCAATCAGATTGGAAGCTGGCAATGCAGTATTTCGCTAATTTTACATTCATCTCAACTTTCTTAATGGGGTTGTATGTTCTTATCCACATGTGGCTAGCTGCTCCCATCATGATTCAAGGGCTTGAGTTTTTTGGACTTGACTTGCCAGACTCAATTAGTGAATTTGTTGTCTGTGCTGTTTTGGTTCTTCAAGGTCAACGCATGTTGGGTTTGATATCGCGTTTCATACGAGCTAGAAGACGAAAAGGTAATGCTTTAATGATATTTTAATTTACGAATTCACATGAATTTAAACTCTCATATTATAGGAAAAATATCAAGGAAAATGAAAATAATTTTTTCTTCTTATGTTAGGTAGTGATCATGGAATTAAAGCACAGGGAGATGGATGGCTGCTAACTGTTGCTTTAATTGAAGGAAGCAATATAGCGGCTGTTGATTCTGTCGGACTCTGTAATCCATATGTTGTTTTTACTTGCAATGGGAAAACAAGATCTAGCTCAATCAAGTTCCAAAAATCTAATCCTTCATGGAACGGTGAGTATCATATTTTTTTATCATTTAATTGCGCCATATTTCAAATATGAACCTCTTATTATCTAACCCATGAGTATGGTTTTTCCCTGCATCTCATCTGGATCATTGCATGATGTATACTTATTTCTTAAGAACATTGTCAATCTTCGCAGAAATATTTGAATTTGATGCTATGGATGACCCTCCTTCTGTGTTGGAAGTAGAAGTTTATGATTTTGATGGACCCTTTGATGAAGATGCATCTGTAGGACACATTGAAATCAATTTCCTTAAAACAAACATATCGGATCTTGCTGAATTATGGGTTTCTCTTGAAGGAAAGTTAGCTCTGGCATGCCAATCTAAGTTGCACTTGAAAGTTTTCTTGGACAACACTAGAGGTGGGAATGTTGTAAAACACTACATAAGTAAAATGGAGAAAGAAGTGGGGAAGAAGGTATGAATCCATCTATGTTACTGAACTGTTTGGTAGTTTTTATTTGCAGCATTGCGCTTAAGTATTATTGAGTTATGACCTTATTTGGATTTTTTTTATCCATGTACAAAATTGTAGATTAATTTGCGATCTCCTCAAACAAATTCAGCTTTTCAAAAACTCTTTGGACTTCCGCCTGAGGAGTTTCTCATCAACGATTTCACCTGTCATTTGAAAAGAAAAATGCCCCTACAGGTTCAGTTATTAAGTTATGTGATTTTGAAAGCGGTCAATTACTATATTTGTTTTAAATGGCACATGTTTCTTAAGTATTATCTCATCGCGTTGCCAATGAATCTTTGCAGGGCCGTCTATTTGTTTCAGCAAGAATACTTGGATTTCATGCAAATTTGTTTGGACACAAGACAAAATTCTTTTTGCTTTGGGAGGACATTGAAGACATCCAAGTCATTCCTCCTACATTTTCATCAATGGGTAGTCCAATAATTGTCGTAACTCTTCGTCAAGGAAGAGGCGTGGATGCAAAGCATGGAGCAAAAAAGCAAGACGAACAGGGAAGACTCAAGTTCCATTTTCAGTCTTTTGTGTCTTACAATGTTGCAAACAGGTAGGCTCAGTTTTTATGATTCTGTATCCGCTCTTTCTTCTATACACTTTTCTTCAATACTACAACTTGTATAAAAACATAATCTGTTCAATATTTTTCTTTACTGTTGTATTTCATAATACTTGTGTGTTCATTTTGGTTGATGCATAAATTTTTTGTTATAAGAACTGTATTGTCAATTCACAATTGCGTTGCTTTTAGTAGAATTATATCTTGAATACTATGTTACATGAAATATCAGATACGCAAGCCCATCTCATATTTTCTTCCAATTATATTTGATTATTGACACGATATAGTTGTTTCTCGAGGGCCACCACTCCCTAACTAGATTTTTTTGTGAAATGTTCTAACCACCTTATATTTAAGGTATACTTTTGTTATCTACTTTTCCTAAGATACCTTTAAGAAACTATCTCAATAGTTAATAGTTTTAAGGATATGCCAATTATATTTGTTGAATCTAAAAATGTTCATATGTTAATATAGGACTATCATGGCTCTTTGGAAGGCCAGATCTCTGAGTATTGAACAAAAGGTCCGATTAGTTGAAGACGATCCTGAAACCAGAAGTGTTGCCAGTGAAGAGAGTGGATCATTCCTTGGCAGTGACGACGTTAGCATGTCTGAGGTTCATTCTTGTGCTCTTCCAGTTCCTGTAATTTCCTTCTCTGTAAATTATTGGTTCCATTTTCTATTTTTTTTTTTTGGGTACAATTTCACCAATATCTGTGTTTGGTTATCATATTATAATTTTTTTTTAACTGAAATAGGTCAGCTTCTTTATGGATCTATTCGGTGGAAGTGAGTTGGACTGTAGGGTCATGGAAAAATCTGGTTGTGTTAGTTATTCTTATACCCCTTGGGTATCTGAGAAGAAGGGTGTCTATGAAAGGGCGATATATTACAAATCTGAGAAGCGTATTTCACGTTATAAAGTTGAAGTAACAAGTACTCAACAAAAAACTATTTTGGATGGAAATGGTTGGCTTGTAGAAGAGGTTATGAACTTCCATGGAGTTCCTCTTGGTGATTATTTTAATGTGAGTAAGTCAATTTATCAAGTTCCTTGTCTTTCTCTTTTCCTTTTTAACAAATCTAACTTATTTGTTATATATCTTTGTTTCTAGAACTGACTTGTTATTGCCACCTTGTTCTTTGATTTCGCCTAACGCATTATTGACTAGTATTTTTGAATTCCACAGTTGCACCTTCGCTATCAAATTGATGATTTACCCCCAAAAGCAAAGGGATGTAAAGTTCAAGTATTATTTGGAATTGAATGGTTGAAAAATACAAAACATCAGAAAAGGATTACAAAGAACATTTTAAAAAATCTACAAGAACGAATAAAGTTGATCTTGAGTTTAGTTGAGAAGGAGTTTTTGGAAAAATAAGGAACGAATCATACTGAATTTGGCCTTTCTACAATAGGAAATGTAGCTAATATTTTAACAGCATCACAATCACTTCACTAAATATCGATGTATCAAACTTGCTAGCGCTGGTGATCTCATGATCTGTTTGTCATCTATGTCACTTCATCTCTTTCAATGATGATAAAATCACAACTATAATGATGCTGAAAATCATTCAGCTAAAAGATGTTCATTTGCTTCCAAAACTTGTTCATCAAGCTAGGTTGGTTATGTTAATGATTGAAGATATTACTAACTGTTATGTTGTAAATGGCAAGTTAGAGTCTAGCATTGTTAAAAATCAAAATTTGTGTATTGCCACAATTTAGATGATAAAGTTGGCATCTTGTTAACGTGAGTCATGTATGTTGTATCATAGGTACTGATTTCTTTTCCTCCAAAGTATAGGTAATTGTGTAAAAGAAGTTTTCATAGGAATGACATGTAAATGATTGTTTGGTTCTCGTTACTCCATCATCATGTATATCCCAATTTCCTAGTAATTTTTTTTTCATCATGTATATCTCAATTTCATAGTAATTTTTTTTTTTTTTAAGACAGTCAGAATTATATGTATATGTAGGTCTACCACATGTAAGATGATTTTGTGGTTGTTTTTTTGTTATATATTTAGATGATGATGATAATAATAACAACAACAACAACAACAAAAATTTAGAATATAATTTTTCTGAGAGGATATATAATATAATTTAATATATAGTATTTTATGAATAATATAGATTTCATAGTATGAACTTTAAATTTTACGAATTCAACCGTAGCATTAAAAAAATTTCATTGAGATATTAAATCTGCAAATTTTAAAATGTGTTTCTCCAAATACAAGACAAATATCGCATGTGTCAAAGTTTTCTAAAATTTGTTTAGGTAATAATTTGATTTCTAGAATAAATTTTTGTTGTTGTTGATTATGTGATAGTAAGACAATATGAAAATATTTAATAGTTGAATTATTAAAATATATTATTTACCATCGAGTCAAATTGCTATGAGAGAATGTGTTGATCCTCATCTATATAAGTCCTCGTGAGCTTAGCTCAGTTGCTATGGACAATGCATAATATATGCAAGGTCTGGGGTTCAAACCCCGGCCACCAAAAAAAAAAAATCCTCATCTATATAAATAAATATTTAGAGTAAATTGTCATTTTGATAAGTGTAATTATAGTCTTTGAATATATTGAAATTAGAAAGAAAAAAAAAACATCTTTTAATGTATCTTTTATTAGTAATTTATGGATTAAACTAACAAATAAAATATAAATTTGAGAACCACACTAAGTAAAACACATTCAAGAATCAAATTAAAGTAACTTAGGAAAGACGCATCCAATGATGTTTTGGTATTTTAATATATTCAAACACTACATTGATATTTATAATCTGGTATTTAGTAAATACTATTAAAAATATAATATATTTTAGATATTTTAAAAGATTCATATACTCCATATGATCCTATTTATAAGAGAAATTTAGGTCATTAAAAGTAGATGTATTTGGTCCAAATTTTAAATCTTATACGTCAACTTTTGTTGACCAAAATGTTTTATAAATTGAATCGGAAGTAGTATTCAAGAGTGCAAGAAGTATATTTCTTCCTCTCTATTTTTTTTTTTTAACGGGACTCTATGATTTAAATATGTTGTCTTTCAAGTTTTTTATTTTAGAAAACTAATATACAAATTAATCATTTTTTTTTTCTTTATACTCTTAAAAAAAATTAAAAGCATATGCATCAATGAATTTACTTTTATAAAATGAATTAAGGGTAAAATATCTAAATTTATTATTTCTTAATACGTGTCTCTGAACCTTAAAGATCAAAGATCAGAGATGAATGAAGTAATATATGTATCTAAATCTTAAAAGAAAAATGTTAAGTAATGTTTTTAAGATACTCCCTCCGGTCTCAAATATAAGAAAAGATTCCTTTTTTAGGTTCATTGAATAATTAAGTATTTGTTCTACAATGTAGATTAGATACATTAACTACTCAATGAACCTAAAAAAGGAATTTTTTTCTTATATTTGAGACCGAATGGAGCATTGTTTAAGCATCTTAAAAAACCTAAGAAGATGGAATATAAAAGAAGAAAGAAAAGATGAGAGATGGAATATTACTTTTGTCCATAAAATGATAAACAATATCTGACAAAATTGTAAACGCAGGATTTGCAATAAGATTCTTAGACAAAGGAACCAAATAGGACCATTACATTCAATGAAGCACATTAGTCAAACAAATAGAACCAAAAACCAAAATGTGGAGAACATTTTGGGACACTCAACTCAACTTGACTGCTCAAATATGGAATGGGATGACCCTTTGCTCTCTAATTGTAGGTCCATAATGATGAAGTGTGAATTGACTATGGCCATTTTGAAGAAAGCCTTTCCAAGCCATACTTATTACCAAGTACTAGATTCATTACATATATATACTCGCATGTCTTTGGCATTATTCATTATGTCCACACCAATTTATGTTTCATGCTTTTATAATTTCACGAAAAATTTCCCAAAAGCGACACGTGAGCATGATTCATACCTGCTGCTTTCTTAGATGTCAAGTTTTCAACTCCCACTTCACTAAGCCAGACATAATCATAACTAATTAACCACTTTTATAAGAAATTTCCCCCGTCTACGATTAAACACATCAATATTTGCATCCTAATCAAAACCAATAATTGCAGTCAAAAAATTAAAGCTACTAACAATTTACGTGTAAAAAACAACCTCTTTTTGATTGATTTTTACCCACTACAGTATAAATATAATATGTTGTGGTTGAAAATTTACAGCATGTGTAACAACAAAAAGTGTATGGGTAGGTAAGAGGGCGTTTATTAGCATGAAAAAGTAGATAAGATACAATGACTCGTTACCTTTTAAATTAGCTGGAGAAAATGGTAGCGAGTCATTTCCTTTGCCCTACTTACATACTAGTACCTTCTTTACATGAGTCACTAAGCAACCTTGAATTTAAGTTTTGTTTCTTCATTAAAATTCCTCGTACCAGGAAACTCCAATATAGATTCTCTATATTGGTTAATTCTATTTGAGGCACCATCCAACGCTGTCTTCACATCACATCTCATATTCGAGTTTCAAACTTGTTTACGGTGTTTGAGAGTTTAACCATTTTCGGTATAAACTCAATCTTGTTGGTGATCTAAAATTGATATTCTAGAATGATAATTATTAATTTGAAATAAAAATAAAATAAAAGTGAAAACTTATATTCTAATGGAGGGGGGAAGTATGGAATGATACATACTCTAAACCACTAAATTTGTTCATGATTTTGCAGAGCTCTAAGATTATCAATATTTTTAAGGTCTTGCTAACAAGTGCCCTAAGGGCATTGTTTAAGGAACCCAAAAAAAGAAACTATGTCTTGAAAATACAAGTCAAACACTTTTTAAAGTCATAACCGTACAATTTTCAATGCAAAAATTGCTACTTTTAGATGCTTAAACAATGCCCTTAGGGCACTTGTTAGCATTTTCCATATTTTTAAAAGAACTTTAACTCCATCAAATTTTTACTCATATCAGTATTTCTAAAAGTACGTTTAAATTTAAGTTGAGTGATTAAATATAGAGACCAAATCGACAATAAGTTATTATCTTTCTTTAAGGAAAATCGACAGTAAGTTATGAAAATACAAAAGTCTAGTTGATATTAAATACAGAGTTCCTTAAAAAAAAGACTTAATTACACTTTTGGCCCCCTAAGTTTCCCAAAGTTGTGATTTTGGTCCCCTAAAAAAAAAAAAACTCTTTCCAGGCCCCCTAAATTTACTTTCTGTTGCAATTTTGGCCCCCTAACCCAATTTTGACCCAGTCAACGCTGACGTGGATGCATTTTTGTATTTTTTAATATTTTTTTTATTTTGTATTTAAAAAATAAATAAAAATTCTGGAAAAATGAAAAATTAATAAAAAAATTGAAAAAAAAATTTTAAAAAATTTTGGAAAATTGAAAAATTAATAAAAATGAAAAATAATTGAAAAAATACGAAAAAAATTTAAAAATTAATAAAAATAAAAAATGATTAAAAAATGAAAAATTGAAAATTCATTAGTATTAAAAAAATTTAAAAATTGAAAAAATTAAAAAAATTTAAAAATTTCGAAAATATCTGGAAAATTTGAAAACGAAATTCTTAAAAAAACGGAATTCTGGAAAATTGAAAAATTGAAAATTCTGGAAAATACGGAAAATATTTAAAAAATTTCGAAATTTTCATTAGTATTTTTTCCGAGAATTTTTGTGTATTTATAAACCGGAATACACATAATTTTTTGTGTATTTACAAACCGGAATACACATACTTTTTTGTAAACCGGAATACACATAATGAAAATTTCCCGGAAAAAATACTAATGAAAATTTCAAAATTTCGAAAAATACACTGAAAAAACCTAAGCTCGACATATATACTAATGAAAATTTCGAAATTTCGAAAAATACTAATGAAAATTTCAAAAATTTCATTTTTTTAAAAATGATTAATCTTTTTAATTTTTTCGAAAATTTCGAATTTTTTTTAAATATTTTCATAATTTTTATTTTTCATTAAAATTTTAATTAGAATTTTTCCAGAATTTTAATTTTTTTCAGAAAATTTCGAAAATTTATTTTTTTTCAGAATTTTTTAGATTATTTTATTTTTTAATCATTTTTTATTAATTTTTCAATTTTCCAGAATTTTTTATATTTTTTATTAATTTTTCAATTTTCCAGAATTTTATAATATTTTTTTTCAATTTTTTTATTAATTTTCAGATTTTTTTTCAATTTTTTTTTGTAATAAAAAACATTTTTTTTAATTACAAAAATATTTTTTATAAATTAAAAAAATAAAAATAAAATAAAAAAATTTACACATGTGGCGCCCACGTGTCTGTTGACTGGGTCAAAATTGACGTGGGGGGCCAAAATTGCAACAGAAAGTAAACTTAAGGGACCAGAAAAGAGTTATTTTTTTTAGGGGGCCAAAATCACAACTTTGAGAAACTTAGGGGGCCAAAAGTGTAATTAAGCCAAAAAAAAAAACATAGGGAGCAATTTGACTGTTAATAGAGTTAATGACCTTTTAAAAATATATTTTCAATGACTTATTTGAGAGTGTCCTGCAAAATCATAAATTAATTTAAGGAAAATGCTAACCGGTGGGCACGGGTTAAGGATACTAAAAAGGGAAATAATATAGTAATTATTGCATTGAAAAATGTGTAATTAATCTATAAATAAGTCAACAAAGTTTTCTTTTATGGTAAGAATTTCCTTTTTTGTACAGTGCCCCGGGGCATCGGTTAGCATGACCCTTTATTTAATGGTTTACGCAATGAAAAATCTTAACTACTGCATCACTTGTCGTCATAAAAAGTTCAAAGTTTCTCATTCTCAAGTCATCAACAAACTCAAAACCTGCGGGAAGGAAGATCTTCTTGGGCACAAATTAAGATATCTAACTATGAATAAAGTGGGGGAATTATGGCATCTATTCGATAAGTTGGACAGTTTCTTTCATCTCCTTTAAATAAATAAATACTAAATGCATATCCATAGCGCAGCATGACCTAATAATTTCAAGTAAAAAGCACATCAATTAACGTACTTCGTACACAATAAACAAATGCATTGGCATTGAACTGTCTTAACTTAACTCTTCATATAAAACGGCACATGGTTGGGATTTTTCTCCCTCCCTTTCATATGTTATTCTTGATAATATACTGCTGAATAATAGTAACAAAGTCTAACTAGAAAACTCAAATGAAATTGATCATGATGATTGTTGAAAAGTGCCTTAAAATCTATTTTTTTGGTGCCATTCTGCGTCCAGACACGGGATTTTGCGCCCAAGTGTAGGAGACCTGATTGAGGCATGCTGCAAGGCTGTTGTTTTGCGCCCTGGCCCCGGCGCAAATGCGTGGACATATTTATACTCCCTCCGTTTCAAAATGAGTGTCGTTTTAGCCAAAAAAAAAAATTTCAAAATGAATGTCACTTTCGGTTTTCAATGCAATAATAACTTTTTCTTTTCAATTGTACCCTTCAATTAATACTATGTTACACTACTTCCAAAGTATTATTTTTTCTTTAATGAAAAACCAATAGTTGATTAGGATAATTTGGTAAAATTGATATGACATTTGACTACTTTATTTCATTCTTTAATCTGTGTGCAATTGGCTAAAACGACACTCATTTTGAAACAGATGAAGTAAAAAAGTAGTTTCAACACAGTTTTAAGAGTGGAAAAAAAACCAAATTTTGGGGTAGATTCTTGGCTTTGGCAAGCCCAGTCAAAAACCTTGGGTTTGAAATCAATGAGTTATTTTGTCACGGAAAGAGATTCGAGAAAATGGTATAATTAAGTTTGAAGAGTGATTCTTGTAATTTCTTTTGGAATCTTTGAGAAAAATTACTCTCTTGATTAGTGGAACGGAGAGAACAACTCTCCCTAAAAGTAGATCATTATTGAACTGAACTAAGTAAATAACATCGTGTGTTTTTCTTCTACTTATTTCTCCTTGATATTGCTCTTTATTTTGTTCGTCATTATTATTATGTTCCATTTGGTTTTTGGTTGCCATCGATTTGCTCCACACATCGAAGTATTGACATGACTTTGTTCGAATTCACAACAATGCTCAAGGCTAGCTATGACTCATTGAAAAAAATTGTTGTCGATTACAAGTTTCACATTTGATGAGATATGACTTGAAAATATGTTTATAAATCATGGATAGTCCTCAATTTGCAAAAACGACTTATAACACGAGGATTACCTCCATTTATTAACATATTTTTACTCCATCTCATTAAATAGGACACACTCCTTTAAGAATAGATATCGAGAGTACAACATGTCCGATAATTATGACCTAATAGTAGGCTGTAATATTATCTTAGAATTTGACTTGAGTAATTAGACTCAACACTTTCACCTATAGATATGTATGTTATGTAAATTTGCTTCTAGGTAGTAGCTGTTTAAAATTGATTGACACCAAATTAAAACCAAACCCGATGTTTTTATTTTTGTATTGTAGGTGCTTACTCTATAATAGAAACCTATTAATTGATGGAGTAGTTAGGACATCTTGTTTTAGGCAAATTAAGGGATTGGTGGTGGGGTTGTTTGTCCATGACACAGAATATCAACTATCTATATGGGTCCCAATTAAGAAAAAACAAGGTGAGCTAAACGATTGACGCACGAGTGTCTGAATGAACAGGAACACACAGAAGAGAATAGAAGTGAACAAACCCACACGCATGAATTTAGAGCGTGATCTCCTCAAGGTTTTAAATTGCACTCTACAATCGCAATTGCGGTCAAAATATAAAAAATTTAATATCTCCGCTATTTCAACCCCGTCAACTACATTTTGTCGTAATAAAAGTTTGCAGCGTAACCTCAACCGCAACTACAATTTAAAACCATAATCTCATCCGTTAAGGTGCTATAATCAACGGCAGAGAGAAAGACACGTGGCCGACATGCACATAAGGAAGTCCAAAACATGACTAATAGAAGAAGAAGAATATCCTAAGGGTGAGAGGTATAGTGGGGGGTAGCATGATGAGGGGTGCACACAGGATCTTTTATCTATGAATAGACTTGGTCCCATGCAACCTTCTTTCACTCCATGCTTTTTCATATTCAATCATACACCACCAATTTTCAACCATTTTTTTACTCATCAATTTTTTCCATTCTAATATATCTACAACTATTGATCAATGAGTTTAATTATGATGGCATGCTTTTGATACATTACTATGTTGACTAATCCAAACGAACCACTCACTCTCTCTCTTCTCTCTAACTTGATTAATTACCAAACATTGTGATTCATATACTCACTTCTCTTTAATTAGTCTCTCTCTCTCTCTCTCTCTCTCTCTCTGTGTTTCTAACACAAGTTACAGATACAGCCTATTCTCCTCTCTTTTTCTCAGTCTGTGAGGATTACTTGCATAAAACTACAAAAGCACTCATATCTATCACCTTCGATCACATGTTCATGTATGTTGCTACTATTAGCAACTAATTACTATATATGTCTCTAGCTTCAATTCAAATACTGATGCTACCTGTTTTATCTAATTTCTTCAATTTGTTGTACAGATTACTTAAAAACTATGCACCTTTTTCAATTCTAAAAATACTTCAATGAGTAGCACCAGACCAGTATTAATTATATAGTTATACAGGTATGTTCTCTTCTCTTGTCTTCTTGCTGAACTCTCTAAAATTCTTGAGACATTTCCATTTTGTTACTTTATAGTACTGTTTTAATGAAGTGCTTTATTTTGTTAATAGTATATTATAGAGAGATAAACATGGGGTGGTAAGTTAATTATAGCCTTCCTTTTTTGACTTCCCACTCCTCAACTCTATTAATTAATAAATTAAAAGCTTAAGGCTTATTTTTCTTTTGCTATAAAGATGAATTATCACTTTTGGCAGAGGATAAGGAAAATTGTGGTCCGCAACCGCAATTGAGGGAAGCTAGATGCAACTCCAGTTGCATTTTCATGTATTTTTCCGCAATATAAAAGTTTGCAGCGTAACGTAATCGTGGCTGACTTATTACCTTACACTTTTTTATGAATTTTCATGTGAGAGTTACATCTTGGATCTAAGAAAAAGGTGACTCAGATGCAATCTATTTGGTAGAGAAACATGAAATTGATGAGTGTCTTGCCACAAACACTGGTTTTTGCTTTACCAATATCTGTCTGTGAAAGGACAGACCATACTCCATGTCAGATTTCAACAACAAATGAATGAACAGTGAAGTGAGCATGGCCTATCACTAACATCATTTCCTCAATAAATTAAATTAACCATTTAGTGCATTTTCTTCTTCAGCTATTTGTTTCTCTTATATAATTATTATTTTTTATTTGTATAAGATTTGAAGCAAACCTCAAACAAACCATGAAGATAGGATGGTTTTATCAAGTAATTAATGATGTAATGTTACACTAATTCTTGATGAATAAAATTGAGAAGAAGAGAGAAACAAAGGTAAAAAGTTAGGTTCCAATTCTTGATTCCTATATACTTAATGGGAAGGAAGAGAAATAATTGAGAGGACCATAGCAGTGGACCACTTCAAGTTTCAACTGAAAAAAAAAAGAAAGAAAAAGCATACACTAGTTTATGTATCAAATTCTTTAGAGACACAACACACCACATTGAAAGTGACTTAACAAAGTAGCCTCACAAAAACATTATCAATAATATTTGCTTTCTGTAAGGTAACACACTACTAGTAGTTTTTTATTGCTTTCTCTCGGATTTTCAGAGTCATTGTCTGAAACATACCAGTGTAGTGTATCCTCATATCTATGGAATTAGTAGAGTACATTCTCGTTTTGGATGTACATGTACAGTTATGTAGACTGTAAAAATTCTATAATGATTGGCTTGCCTATTTAATTCCAAACTCCCAACATGCTTATTCCTTTACCACCCATCAGTGAAAGTAATCATGTGTGTTTATGCATGCACAATGCATTTTCTGCTATGGTCCTCATTTCTTATTATTAAATTAGAGGGGTTGTGTGTGTATTCTTTTTTGGATGAAACACACATGTGTCCTTCTAATGAAAGCAATTATGTTTGAGGCGGACAGAGAAACAATGATAAGAAATTACGACCTGTTTTTGAAAAACTAACATAAAAACTAATATGCTAGCATTTGTTTAGACAAGAAAAAAAATCAACTAGAAAAATTTACAGGCTAGAGATAAAGTTTCTGGAAGGATTTTATGACTAGGGTCAACATTTTAACTCAATTATTACCACTTTCCTGTTTTCCGTGTTTTTTCTTTTTTGAAAAAAAGGAGACACAACATTCAATATGTTTTATTAGTAACGTAAGTTTGTCTCCCAACAGTTATTTCAATTCACATTGTTGTTAGTTCAGTTTGTTGTTACCTATTTCATCAGGAACAGACACATGAGGCAGAAAAAAAATTTGAAGCCTGATGTTACTTCCAAAGTTACTACTACTAGAGAGTAGAGACAAGTGTGCAGTGTGTGACATCTAGCAAAGTTCTCTAAGCAGTGCTGTCATCTGGGAATGATGGCATAAACTGGAATTTCTTGTTTTTTTCTTTGGTCCATTGATGAAGTGACGACATCATCTTCTATGAATTGAAGAGCTTTCATATTTATATACAAATCAATGAAGTTGACTATTGCAAAATAAATCCAACTTCAGGTGTGAAAGTCACTCTTCTTGCAGATTTCTTTTTTTCTTGTTTTGTTTTTTCAGTCCTAACCGACAGTCACAATGGCATGATATCATTCCTTGGACTTCTACTTCTAGCTTCATCTTTTCTAGACTGATTTCTAATTTCCTTTTACTCCATCCCTTTAATTTCTTGAAATGATGGAAAAAATATCTAATAAGTTTGTGTTGCCATGTTATTGCGTTTTATGGTACATTATTTAGCCAATTCTAATTATGTTCATCAATCTCATGGCCTACTAGATAACCCTTTGGATTCACTTTTTCCGTTAACCTTGACTTTATGGAATCTGTGGTGGTTTAATCTAAGGAACAGCCTTCTGAATTTGCAGGCACTGAAGTCGAGTCGAGTTTTTTTTTTTTGTCCGTTCGGTATAAAAAACAACAACCAAAAATGAAGTTCATGAAACTTGGGACAAGGCCAGATACTTTCTACACTGAACAAGCTACCAGGTATTCACAGCAGCGCTTATTTCATTAACAATCACTGTACAATCCTTTCACAAACTAACATGTATTCTCATAAATGCAGGACATTGACATCAGAGATACCCTCAGACCTTGTAATACAAATCAACGATGTTACTTATCTGCTACACAAGGTATTAAGGACTTAGAACTCAAGTGGTTATAAACCAAAATATTTTTATTTTAGTTTAATCTATATAAATATGTTCTTTTTATCTGCAGTTTGCCCTTCTTCCAAAATGTGGCCTCCTACAAAGGCTTTGCTATGATTCTAGTGATTCGGAGAGTTTTACTGTGGAGCTTCATGATATACCTGGAGGGGAAGATGCTTTTGAACTCTGTGCTAAGTTTTGTTATGGAATTTCAATCAACATTAGTGCTCATAACTTTGTATCTGCATTCTGTGCTGCCAAGTTCCTTAGAATGAATGACTCTATTGAGAAGGGAAACTTTGTAGGAAAGCTTGAGTCTTTCTTCAATTCATGCATTCTTGAAAGTTGGAAGGATCCCATTGCAACCCTTCAAACTACTGCTACATTACCAGAGTGGTCTGAGAATCTTGGTATTGTCAGAAAGTGCATTGATTCAATCATTGAGAAAATTCTCACACCCTCGCAACAGGTCAGAAACAAACTCTAACTTCTTCAAATTTCTGTGTATCAATGTTTTTTCTTTCTTTTTGTTACTTATAAATGATGATTCTGTGCAGGTGAAATGGTCCTTCACCTACACCAGACCCGGTTACACAAAAAAACAGCACCATTCTGTCCCAAAGGATTGGTGGACTGAGGATGTTTCTGATCTTGACATAGATCTTTTCAGGTGCATAATAATGGCTATTCGATCAACGTATGTGCTTCCACCACAGCTTATTGGTGAAGCTTTGCATGTCTATGCATGCCGGTGGTTACCGGGAATCACGAAGCTTAATAAAAGCTCAGGCAGTTCAGCATCTCAGACAGAAGAATCTAAGCTGAAAAACAGAAAAATTATTGAAACAATTGTAAGCATGATTCCTGCAGACAGAGGGTCTGTTTCAGTTGGCTTCTTGTTTAGACTTCTCAGCATTTCAATTCATTTGAATGCCTCATCAGTGATAAAGACAGAACTAATAAGGAGAGCAAGCTTACAGTTTGAGGAGGCAACAGTGAGTGACCTTCTTTATCCTTCAAAATCCTCTTCAGACCAGAATTATTATGATATAGAGTTAGTTCTAGCAGTGTTGGAAACTTTCTTGAAGCTTTGGAAAAGAATGTCCCCTGGTGCTGTGGATAACAGCTACTTTTTGAGATCAATCAGAAATGTAGGCAAACTCATAGACTCCTATCTTCAAGTGGTTGCTAGAGATGATAATATGCAAGTTTCAAAGTTTGTTTCTCTTGCTGAAACTGTGCCGAGCATTGCAAGAGTAGACCACAACGATCTATACAAGGCAATTGACATCTATCTTAAGGTGGAGTACTGATACCCTACCTTTTATGATTTTTCCTTCAACTAGAGTCAGATTGGTTTTAAAAAAAACGTTTTTTTCCCCCTTTATTTACTTTAAATTACAAAATTACTTCTATTTTGATTTTGTTTCCTGTTGTCAAAGATTTGCGTAGGAAACAGTGATGCTGAAAACAGCTTGTTTAATTCTCATAGTCTCTTGCTTGAATGCTGGACACTTCAACATATTCTTAAGACCTTGAGACTCTAATAATATAGACTTTGTGCAAATAACATATCAACCTATAATTTGGCCAGTCCAGTCCCATGTTTTTTAGCAAACCAAACACACCCTAAATGAAACTAAACACTTGTTTGGATTGACTTATTCGAGTTTATCTACTAACATAAACACTTGTGAGACTATTCGAGAAAACTTACGGAAACAACAACTTATAACATATTCATAAGTTGTATTAAACTTATTTCCATAAGCTCTCCCGAATAACTTATGAAAATAGCTTATAATTTATGAGAATGCAGTTTGACTTTTTTTACCTTTTGTTATAGAAATATCTTATACATAAACACTTAATTAAGATGTTTATCAGAACAACACCAGAATCAGGATAGGCAATTAAGTGGAAAACTTTGATTATTGGAATGATGTGATTAAAGTTGAATGCATAAACAGGTGCATCCTGATCTGAGTAAGGCAGATAAGAAGAGACTGTGTGGGATTCTAGACTGCCAAAAACTGACACCAGAAGTACGTGGCCATGCCGTCAAAAACGAGCTTCTGCCATTAAGAACTGTAGTGCAGCTTCTCTACTTTGAACAGGAGAAAGGGTCTATGGCAAACACCAGTCACAAACTGCTAAAACAACATGAAATAATTCTAGGAGCAAAACAAAGAACAGCTACAAAAGATAGCCAAAGCAAACAATCTTTAGGACAAGAGTTTAATGGAGATGTCACAAGAACCACTCAAATTCTTGAAAGTAGAGAAAAGGATCACCACAGACATAAAAGATTGGATGCAAATTTAGCATTAGACTTGGAAAAAAAGATAGCAATAAGAGGAAGAGACATTGAAGAGACAGAGTCAGAAAGGGTGAGAGGAGTCAAAGATGGAAGTAGTTCGAGCTACAAGTTGGAAGTTGTTGATCCTAAAAAAATCATAAGAAGGGCAAGAAGTAAATCAGAACATAGCATGAAAAAGGCAGATAGAGATAAATAATTATTAATCTTTGAAGAATTCAAAGAAAATCACAGTTCAAACCACCTCCCTTATATGCAGTTTGTAGCTTCAATTCTTATTTTTTTACCTTTTCACAGATGTAATAACTAAATAATCCCTATACTGTCTCTCCTGTGAAGTTGTAACTAGGGATTTTTTATTTTGAATTAATTTTTTTTTCATTGTTCATGTTTGAGAGGAAGAAAGATAGACAATATGTATTGCTAGAGGACATATCAATTGCATAGGTAATTTCATATTTTCAGGGAGACTCAGATTAAAGTGCGGTCCACAACCCCGCAACCGCAACCACAATTTAAAATCATACATGGTGATTAGCATGCTTCCAAACCAAAATGTCATTGAAGGTATCATTGATGAAAATACTTTACATCACAAGTCTAGTGTCTAGATCATCAAAATACTAAACATATGAATAAAAAATGTTATTAATTTGAAGTTGAGTATCTTGAATATGAACAAAAGGAAGTCTATCACATTATACAATCTACCTTTGTGAAAATCTTTCATATCAGAAGGAGATATTACCACAGCCTATGCGAGTAATGAAAATAGATTGACAGGTGTAGGAGGCGCCTTTGGTATTAGCAGCCTACGCAATAGAAGAGTTGAGAAACGTTATTCTAATTCACCAATGACAACTCTTTGGCATCCTAAATAAACTGCTCCAGGCAGGAGTCAGTCACAAATCCCCCTATGGAATCCAAAGGTCGTGCATGGTATAAATAGGCATAGATCCAAAGATTGAAACATGTGAGTCACTGTTTTTGAGATCAAAGAGGATGTTTGCAGGTAAAAATTGAAGAGAAGGAGAAGAGCAGTAATTCTTTATCATATCAGCCAACAGTTTTATTAGCTGATCATAGTAAGTATTGTACATTAACAGGTCCAACTCCTTTGCAATATTATTCTGTAAAATAGGCCACTAATTTAACTTTTCAAGTAGCTAGGAGTCATTGATATCAGAAATTGATGATGGAACTTGATCATTGATTTTTTAAGTCCCTGATGGCCTGGAGTTTGTAATGTACCCTCCGATGAGGCTAGTAAGCCTGAAATGACTGGGGACGATGGGACACTAATTAAATTAAGTGTGAAGACCTTTTGTTAAGGGGTGTTGGCAGTTGCTGCTCCAAATGCAGTTACCAACTTGATTAGAAAATCCAATGAAATTCACAGTTGCAATTGCTTTAAAGCGACTACTTGGTGTTGCAACCCTTGATGTTGAGAGGGAGTATTTTGTTGCAAGCATTCAACCAGATCATGGTTACCTTCCTATTCTACATAATTGAAACCATTTGCTACAAAAGAAACACAATCTTATGAGCATTGAAACCATTTGCTACAAAAGAAACACAATCTTATGAGCAGAAACTAAAAGACAGTTGAATTCTTGCAGCTATAACTAAAGATTGATAACATCAAATCCTACATTTTTAAGTTGACAATTGTTTGACCATAGTTACTCTGAATAGCTTTGAGAAATATTAAAATTATAAATTATCAGAATCAGAAGCAAATGGGCAAATAAAAACAACTTTCTCATTACTTGGCATTATTTACAGGTATCTTAACTATGACGTGCTATGCTATACATCAAAGGCAAAACAAGAATCCAGTCTACAATTCCTTTACAAAAATCAAACCTTTCCCACTAATTACAAGGCAAAGGGGATGGGTGGAGGCTGAACAAATTGGCATTTTTGACATGGTCCCATTGTTAGTTAGCACACTTAACGCCACATTGTCCTCCACAACAACAGGGTTCACTTGCATGACTCTCTCAGGTATGACTTTATCACCATCCACTTTTGCCAGCACCTCAAATTGCAATCTCACAGTCTCTGGCTTGGTCCTCCATTCAGGGAAACCCTCAAAACTAATACCATCTCCTTCCTTCAACTTCTTCTCAGCTTGAAAGCCTATCTTTACAAAAGTCTGAGCAGAGACATCTGCCTTCAACAACCTAAAGGAACCTTTTTCCTTAGCCTTAGGGCCCAGCACAGAAGATAACAGTTTTTCAAAACCTGTTGTTAATTGAACAAGAAAACAGTTGCAGGAAATGAACAAGACAAAGGAGAAATAACTGCTTTCATTCATATAATTTTTCTGATAAAAAACAAACAGAACACACACTATGTTTTACATAGTTTGACAATACTAAAAACTTCCAATAACTACCACAATACAACACAATTAATTAAAGAAAACTGAACAGCAGTTACTAAAATAAAATAACCAACACATAATACATAAAAGTCTTCACATCAGCAGTCCTAAGCATGATATTTAACACTCCTCCTTGCTTTAGGAGCTGCAAACACCAAGCTTTGATCTCATATCTTCAAACTTGATAGTTGATAAGGGCTTTGTTAAGATATCAGCATTTTGCTCTTCTGTTTTGCAATAAACAAGAGTAATGACACCATCCTTCTGCACTTCCCTCAAGAAAAACAATTTGATGTTGAAATGCTTGGTTTTTCCGTGAAAAACTGGATTATGAGAAATAGCTATTGCAGCTTGATTATCAACAAAGATCTTAGTGGCTTCTTTGTGGTCAAGATGAAGGTCACTCAATATCTTTCTCAGCCACATAGCTTGATTAACAGCAGCCGTTGCAGCAATAAACTCCGCTTCAGCAGTTGATTGAGCCACTGTTTCTTGTTTTTTCGAACTCCAAGAGAAAACACTAGAACCAAGTGTGAAACAATAGCCAGAAGTGCTTTTCATATCATCAGCAGAACCTCCCCAATCGCTGTCTGAAAAACCAATCAGCTTGAATTCATTGCTTTTGGTAAATTTAATGCCAAAATCACATGTTCCTTTCACATATCTAAGCACCCTCTTTGCTGCCTTGAGATGACATTCACTTGCACAATGCATAAACCGAGACAAAATGCTTACCGCATTCAAAATATCAGGCCGTGTGGCTGTCAGATACATCAAACAACCGACCAGACTTCTAAAATATGCTTGATCAATCTTTTCAGTTCCATCTTCTTTGCAAAGCTTCTCTTTTGAATTCATTGGAGTGCTCATTTCTCTGCATTCTTCAAGTTTAAACTTTTTCAAAATTTCTTTTGCGTATTTCTTTTGACAAATGAATATTTCATCCTTGCTTTGCTTGATTTCCATTCCAAGAAAATAAGTCATTAATCCAAGATCTGTCATCTCAAATTCCTTCATCATTTCCAATTTAAATTCATCAATCAATGTTGCATTATTTCCTGTCACCAAAATATCATCAACATAGAGAGAAACAACAAGAATATCAACCTCATTGTGTTTGATGTAAAGGGTAGACTCAGACAAGCTTTTCACAAAGCCCAAAGTCAGCAGATGATTATCAATTCTGCTGTACCAAGCTCTTGGTGCCTGCTTCAATCCATAAAGAGCCTTCTTAAGAAGATAAACCTTGTCTTCTTCCCCTTTCTTCATAAAGCCTTCAGGCTGTTCAACATAAATTTCTTCTTGCAAGAAACCATTTAAAAAGGCTGATTTAACATCCAACTGGTATACTTTCCAACCCTTTTGGGCTGCAACAGCAAGTAGCATCCTGATGGTGTCTAGCCTGGCCACTGGCGCAAATGTATCAGAGTAGTCCACTCCAAAAATCATCTGAGCATAACCTTTAACAACGAGCCTTGCCTTGAACTTGTTGATAGAGCCATCAGCATTGAGCTTAGTTTTGAAAACCCACTTGACGCCAATGACTTTCCTATCTTGAGGTCTGTCAACAAGCTGCCATGTATTATTTTTCTCAATCATGTGCAACTCCTCCTCCATTGCAACCATCCAATTTTTATCAAGTTTTGCTTCTTCAAAACCAGCAGGCTCACAAACAGCAATGTTGCATCTTTGATAAACATCAGAAAGTAATCTTGTTCCCCTGACAGGAACGTCATCTACCATTTCATTTTCCCAATCTTCGATGTTCTCATCAATCTGGAGTTTTGGATTTTTAGAAATTACCTCCATCTCCTTTGTGTCATCCCAGTTCCACTCTTCATCTTCCATAAAATGCACATCTCTACTTACAATAATTTTACCATTTTGTGGCTGGAAAATTTTATAAGCTTTTGCAACGGAACTGTAGCCAATAAAAATGCCTGGTAGAGCTCTTTTGTCTAGTTTATCTCTCTTGATTTGTGGAACATGAGTAAAGCACAAACATCCAAATATTTTAAGGAAATTCAGGGAGGGTTTATAACCATACCAAGCCTCAAATGGCGTCTTATCCTTTACTGCTCTTGTAGGAAGCCTATTTTGCAAATAAACAGCAGTGTTTGCCGATTCCGCCCAAAATTGCTTTGGCAAGTTCTTCTCATGCAGCATACATCGGGTCATCTCCAATATAAATCTGTTTCTTCTTTCACTAACTCCATTTTGTTGTGGAGTGTATGGAACAGTCAACTGATGATGAATGCCAGCGTCATCACAGAATCGATCAAATGCTTCAGAAGTATACTCTTTGCCATTGTCTGATCTGAGAGCTTGAATTTTACAACCACTTTCATTCTCCACTCTTGCTTTGAATTTCCAAAATACTTGTGCTACCTCTGACTTGTGCTTCAGAAAGAAGATCCAACACATACGAGTAAAATCATCAATGAATATAGCATAATAAAGACTACCATTCAAAGAAGATGTTCTTTGTGGGCCTGCAATGTCAGTATGAATTAATTGCAACTTCTTTGTTGCTCTCCAAGTTGTCTTTGGAAATGGTTTCCTGCTTTGCTTTCCAAACTGACAAGCCTTGCAATTTGAAATATGGTCATCAAGTTCTGGAATGTCATTTGCCATCTCCTTGGATTTCAACTGCAGCAGACCTTGATGATGATAATGTCCGAGCCTTTTGTGCCATAAGTCTGTGACATTTTCTTTCATTTGAAAAGCAATTTGCTCCTCCTCCAATGGATTTAGAGCAAAACTTTTTCCTCTCATTTTTACTTTGAAAATGTCTTTGCCATCACTATCTTTAATCAAGCAGCTTTCATTTTCAAACAACACTTTATAACCTCTTTCAATTAATTGCCCAACACTTAACAAATTCTGATCAATTTCAGGGACGTACAACACATCAGAAATTAACTTTGTACCTGAATAGGTTGAGATTGCTATTGTTCCTTTTCCTTTCACAGCAATGTAATTGCCATTTCCAACCCGAACTTTTGTTGAGTTTGCATTGCTTAGTTCCCTGAATAAATCTTTGTTATGTGTCATGTGGTTGGTACAACCACTATCAATCAGCCAATTCTCACTTGATTCGATGCTAGAGAAACATGTTGCAACGAATAAGTGATCCTCCTCTTCCTCTTGATCAACAACCTTTGCCTCATCATTATGTTGTTGATTCCTATTTTTACAAATAACAACTTCATGTCCCATTTGATTACACTTGGTACACTTAGCATCAGGTCTTCTCCAACATCTAAAGGGTGGATGGCCTTTCTTTCCACAATGTTGACATGGAGGATAAGATTTTCTTCGATTTACATTCTTTTCTGTTGCATTGGCTGATGTTGATCCCACATTATCCTGCTTGGCTGTTAATGCTCCTTCAAGTGTTGTTTCCTCTCTCATCAATCTTCTCTGTTCTTGTGCCTTCAATGCATTAAGCAATTCTGCTAAAGAAATTTTTGAGAAATCTTTGGTATTCTCCAAAGTAGTGATGGTTGCTTCATATCTTTCGGGTACCGTTACAAGAATTTTTTCAACAATTCTTGAGTCAGAGAATTCTGATCCCAAAAGTCTCACATTGTTTGCAATGTTGAGAAGTTTGTCAGAGTAATCTTGAATCGTCTCAGAATCCTTCATTCTTTGAAGTTCGAATTCCCGGATCAGGTTCAGGACTTGCATGCCTTTAATTCTTTCATCACCTTCATATTCTTTCTTGAGATAATCCCATATCTCCTTTGCTGATTTCAAGGACATGATTCTTGTGAAAATAGTGGTTGAGACAGCAGCAAACAAGCAGGCCTTTGCCTTTGCCTTCTTTGTCTTTTTTTCCTTTTGCATTTTTATTTGTGCCATGGTGGGATTGTTTGGAAGTACAGGAATTTCATAATCTTCTTCCACTGCTTCCCACAAATCCAAAGCTTCCAAATATGCCTCCATACGCACTGCCCAAAGTTGGTAGTTACTTCCGTCGAACACCGTCGGAGCGATGCCGGAGAGACTTGCTTCGGTTTCCATGACGTTAAACTCACACAGATCCCTTAGAATAGGGCTCTAGATACCAATTGTTGTTAATTGAACAAGAAAACAGTTGCAGGAAATGAACAAGACAAAGGAGAAATAACTGCTTTCATTCATATAATTTTTCTGATAAAAAACAAACAGAACACACACTATGTTTTACATAGTTTGACAATACTAAAAACTTCCAATAACTACCACAATACAACACAATTAATTAAAGAAAACTGAACAGCAGTTACTAAAATAAAATAACCAACACATAATACATAAAAGTCTTCACATCAGCAGTCCTAAGCATGATATTTAACAAAACCCAACAAGTTTGCATTTGATCCATTAAGAGAGGCAAGAGGCCACAATGCAGTAAACTGGGTTGGAGTAAGGAGAGTTGGGGCTTCCTTCTGGAGATCAACGGTAGACAGGGAAGTCTCGCTTGATTTGGCTTTGGGTTTTGATTGAGACGATAACTCCACAAGACCAGGTGCAAGCCGCTTGAGCTTCAACCTGTTATTGGAAGACATTGACGCAGCGAAGGAAGGGGCTTCAAGCGAAGTAGGGCCAACAATGCGGAGTGAGAGAAGAGGAGCACTCTGGCCACGAGAAGCATAACGGAGATGCTCACCCAAGGTGAGAAGCCCAGCAGCAAAACCATTCTGCGTTCGGTTCAAGGGCAGAGGTAAATTAAGGGGATGGCGAAGACTCACTGATCTTGCGCCTTTAACAGTAACCACTGCGCCATCAGCCAAAACAACTTTCTTCAACACCCCAGCATCCACATCATGCTGCATATACCAAACCAACATCAAGTCAATTTCACATTATCCACATTCAACTACACCATCTTACTCTATACACTACTGACTACACACCCTTCAATCTTCAACATAACATATCACAAAAACAAATTACTCTAATAAATAAATTCCAATCATATAGTTAGGAAATGAAATTAAGTGTCACATAAAGTAATATATAATTGCTGTTTCATCCTTCTTCTTTTCTTGTTTTTTTTTTTCAATCTTCACAAATTACTATATCATTTATACAATTAATGTATAGTGAAGACTCAATATGGTCTTTCACAATTTTCTTGGAGGCCAATTTAGTCTTCCACAAAAATGAAACACAAAGTAGTCCCTCACATTTCCCCTTACTCATTAATTACAACAGAGACTAATTTGTCTTGATATGTAAAATGCTAGGGACTAGTTTGAATTTTAGGAACTAAATTGGTCCGTAAGAAAATTTTGAAGGGCCAAATTGGGTCTTCACTCTTAAATGTAATACATATTTTTATCATGATAATTTCCTCGCACTAATATCATACTGCATTATTAAAAAAACAGAAATTTGATTCTCAAAATGGCAATTAAATTAAATTAAATTAAATAGCTTAACTTTATTAATTAAAATCATTAAATAAATAAAGAGAAGTTTAGAGAAAAGGGCATACAGGGAGAGAGATCCTGAATCCAAAGCTCCATAGGTCCAGCAAGCTGAAACGGGTAAACCATTTCCCTCAACCCGGAAAATTGGAAGATCTCAACATAATCCCAACCAACGATTAGAATCTTCAATGGAACAACTTTATCAACATCGATCGAATTGGTATTCTACTGTACTGAATGCCCAACCTTAGCTTCTCGAGGATAGGATCAAACCCCGTTATCTTGTCTGCTCTGCTGAAAAGCCTAATCCTTTCACAATTGATTCCTTCAAATCGGATTGGTTTCATTGTGATTGAGAAGGAAATTCAATTATTTATTTTGAATCAAATTCAAATTGATTCGTGTTTCTCGTGCGATGACGTGGACCAATGAGAATGAAAATGATTGGTGGAGATTCGTAGCGCGTGAAAAGTGACGGTAAATAATATCGGCGAGATTGTTTGTTAAAAATAAAATGAAAGAAACTGGCTTCGCCCGGGTTCGAACCGGAGACCTTCAGTGTGTTAGACTGACGTGATAACCAACTACACCACGAAACAGTTTGTTGTTAGTTTCAATAGAATAATAAATATATTTGTTCTTTTTTATAGTTTCATATAGAGAAGAAAATTTCAATGGATGAAATCTTGAACGTAGAGGTAAGTTATTAGTTGGTGAAGAGATTCAACTTCGCCAAATCAAGAACATAGATAGTTATTAGTAATCTTTTTATGGGAAAAAATAATCTGAATATATTTAATATTTATTATTGTGGTGTTAATATTGTTTTTATTGAAGAAGGTGGTGTATAATGTTGTAAAATTTTCTTTCCAATTTTTTTTTATAAAATTAATTACTTAAAAATATCTAATTTTATTGCTGTTAGTTTTTTAAGGGAATTCATTTCAAATTTTGCGTTAGCCTCCAATTTATAGAGCCATGAGCTTATGAAGAGGCAATGTTTACTCTATTTGCATTTGGGAGGTGGAGCGTCGTGAGTAACAACAAACTAGTGATAACGACGATTAAGTGATTGAAATGCTATATTTTTCACCTAAAACCATAAGATGGATATAAGTCGTATCTGATCACTCATCCACCAAACAAAATTAATCATGATTTCGAACGTTATTAAACACTATTTTTATGAGTGGATTTTTTTTACAGAGTTTTCAAGAGTGGATATGAATACAAACTATGGTTAACAAATTTAATGTAGATTTGACTCCGTTTTCAAAAGTGTATGAAAAAAATTATGTAATTATGACTTTTAGATATGTTTGACTTGTATTTTTAAGATAAAGTTTGATTTGAAGGTTTCCTTAAACAATGTCTTATTCCACTTTGTTAGCATGACCAGTAAGTTTAACGTAGATTTGAACACACTTTTTATTTGGTAATAAGATTTTAATACAATTTGGATAGTTAATAGATATACTTTGTAAACATGAACATACATCTAAATTTAAGGTTAACGACGTTTAAAATTGTTGTTAACTTTGTTTAATAATTGTTAACGAGTTGTGATATATTCAAGTATGGAGCTCAATTAATAAGTTAAAATATTTTTTTTTAGGGAAAATAAGTTAAAATATAAATAGTGAGTTCTGACACATTGTTATATTTCTTAGTCTAAATTAACTAACCAAATATTTAAATCGTAGTAACCATTTGATGTGAATTTTTTTATGGGAATTAAGTATCTCTATTCGCAACTATAAAGATTAATCCGATGAGATAGGTATAACGTTAATAGGTAACAAAATTTTCTCAAAAAAATTAATATTGCACATGTCTAGATTGAAATTCAATGCTAAAAGAGAAGAAAACTTTTATCATCTCATATCCAAACTTTGTGCAAAAATATAATTTCTCTTTATATAGAGATGAATTTATTATTAGGAAAATGCTAACAAGTGCTCTTGGGGCATTGTTTAAGCATCCAAAACTAGTAACTTTTACATTGAAAATTGTGTATTTATGATTTTTATGTGTTTGACTTGTATTTTCAAGATAAGTTTTCTATTTATGGGTTCCTTAAACAATGCCCTTAGGGCACTTGTTAGCAAGACCCTTGTTATTATCTATACTATTTGCTCTAAAATTATTATTTTTAAAATGATTTGGTCTAACTGAAATGGACAAGTATGGAGTGAAGAGGCACGTGTAATAAATAATGATTGGTGAACAGTGAGGAGGTGCTAAGCTAAGCAAGGGGCTACCCTCCATTCCATTCCCATACGGAGGGAGGGAGGGAGGGCATTCGCAGGGTTATTTGGTTGATTGGTTGGTTCCTAATTTGCAATTGCAATTGCAATTTTCAAACATGTCCCACAATATTACCCTCTCTCTTTCTTTCTGATGAAAGGTTGGTTAATAATAAACAAATAAATCCTCCCTTATTTTCATTCATCAAAATCAATCTCTATAGATCCAATTTTAAATCCTGATTGATTATTACTATATTTTCAATTCCAATTCTTCAGTTATTACTGCATTGTTTGTACCTGGACGTATACATTTTTTTTTACATGGTAATAAAGTAGTAGTAATAATAATAATATATCTGAATTAATTAATTAATTAATTAATGTTAATTCTTGAAACATTTGTGGAATTACAGGTATGGAGTGTTTTGACATCTGGAAGAGGAAGAGATAATGGTGCAGTGCCTAGACGGAATAAAGCATCTGTGTGCTTCTGTCGTAAATTGTTGCGATTCTGATTCGTTAAATCAACCTATTGGTTTACAAAATCCACAACTTCTTGCAAGAGAGACCGTGTTTAGTGTAAGTGAGATTGAAGCACTTTATGAACTTTTCAAGAAGATCAGCAGTGCAGTCATTGATGATGGACTAATTAATAAGGTCAGCTATGATAGAACATTATGGCGTCGTTTGATCCATGTAGCCGAACCCAATCAATGGGATAAGGCTTGGTTGTTGTTTGTTGTTGTATACTTGTATGATGGTTTTCTTATTTTACACGACAGGAAGAATTTCAGTTGGCATTGTTCAAGTCAAACAAGAAGGAGAGCTTATTTGCAGATAGGGTGGGTATGCTCAGCAATCATTATATTCTTTTTTTCATTTCCACCTTATGGAAGGAAAAAACAATATGATGTGAACCTTATCAATTTATTTGCCAAGTTTATGATTCATTTTATATACTTATGTAGGTGTTTGACTTGTTTGATACAAAGCACAATGGGATACTTGATTTTGAAGAGTTTGCACGTGCTCTTTCTGTTTTTCATCCCAACGCACCAATTGATGAGAAGATTCAATGTAAGAATGACAAACATTTACTCAACAATTTTATTTGGATATTGAATGGAAAGGGATGTACTAGGTAGAGGATACATGTTGTTTTTTTAATCGTCTATTTATTGTTATGGGTAGTAATGCATAAACTTGTTGGGGATTCCCAATTTTTCCTTCTTGCAGTTTCTTTCCAATTGTATGATCTCAAACAGCAAGGTTTTATTGAAAGACAGGAGGTAATTTTTGTTTGTTTGTATTAACTTGAATAAATATGGAAGTTTTGTCCACACCACATTAGATCACTACTTTATATTGTTTAGGTCACCACATAACCAACATGGGATTGATTCATCTATTGAGAATTTGATTCAGCCTTCACTTGCGTAATTTGTTTTTCTGAAGACCACTGCAACTTCTGCAAGTGTATTTTCAAATTGCTTGTGGTCCAGTCCAAGGCCGTAGATGAAAACCATACTAGCTCTTGAGTTTTAATAGATTGATTGGTTTCTCTTTGTCTAAAGACCGATAGGATACTAGATTTGGGCTTTATCCCTATTGATGTGTTGAATGTGGAGAGTAGTGACACGGCACAATTCAGTTAGGAGGGAAACAATTATAAGAGGGATAGGAGAGAGGACATTTAGAAATATTGTTGAGAGTTTGTTAGGAGAGATGTTCTCTCTGGTCTAGGAGCCTAGCTCTGGTAGGAGTGTTCACATTCTGATTTATCCTTTCTTTTCTGTTATTCCACCATTGTAGAGCCTTTGAGCTCATCACTATCCATGAAATAATATACAGTTTCATTGTTTGATTTTACAGTTTCCATCGAAGGCCAAGGCAAGGGTTTACAGTAGGTCACTGGGAGCAAAAAAATTTTTGAATCATATATGATAACCTGTTCAGGAATTAAACAAAAGCATTACTATATTATAATATTTAGGTATCTGACATTTTTCAAGACAAAATTTGACAACTTACTGATATCAGAACTGTGAACAACCTAGATGAAGTTCATAGTGATTTTGAGATCTTCCGATGATTTAACAGAAAATTTTAAAATCTCTTTCGAACTGTAGTGCAAAATATGTAGTTGTTTCTTTGTTTGTTCTAAATCTATCTGATACTGCAATACAACGTGTTTATGGTATTAGGCTATAGCGACGCTATCGGTCGCTATTGACTACTATGGTATTAGCATGTATTTGATACTAGGTTGTCTATTCCAGATAACATTGAGTAGCGGCTGGCCCCAAAATTGGGATAGTGGTGTACCACATTGCGGGATAGTCGCTATTCGACTACTGTATATATTATATATATGTCCAAATATTTTTATATTAAAGTAATACAAGTAAAAGCCTATGGTACTCAAAGGCCCTACATTTTTCACGACGCCTTTTAAGCTGTATTTTTCTATAGATTGAACTTTAAGGGCCCAAACATTTTCTTCTCTCTTAAACTTGTAGACCTAACAGGAGTGTTGTGTGACGTTGGTCTGTAACAACATTTCCGCACACAACCAGCAGCTAATTGTGCAGCTGCAAAAATCGAGATAGAAGCTTCAAGCCGGAAAACACTTACTTTATGGTCCCTCAGGTTGCTGTAAAACCCAGATTTGGTCACAAATCACGACAGAGTCCTTTCGTTTTTTATTTCTCCTTCCTCTCCTTTGGTTTGACCCTAAAGTGGCACATCATACACAACCTGCTCCACGTTTTTGTCGCAACACCCACCACTTTGGCCGCACCACTATATGTGACACACCGAGTGGCTCTGTGGTGTCCATCACTGCTTTGTGCTGCTCTTCCATGATAACGGATCTATCCACAACTATTGACTACCTAGATTTATATGCATTGATGATCCTTGTTTTTATGTGTAGGTAAAACAAATGGTGGTGGCCACTCTAGCTGAATCTGGTATGAATCTTTCCGATGACGTGGTCGAAAGTATTATCGACAAGGTGCTTCATTTACTTGACAACTTACATTACATGCCAAATCTATATGACCATTATCAGACTAGGGTACATTTGAATCATGTTATAGGTTATTGTATTGCCTTTTTCTGCTTTTTATTTATGTTATTTTAGTTTTTTTGCTGGTTACTTGGCTATGTATGAAATTCATTAAAAAAAAATTCACTCTTATTGAAAGTCTCTAAAAGCAATCTTATGGAAGCATGTAAACAAACTATAGGTACACATGCTGCCTGCATTGTTTGAAATTCAGTAATTTACGTTTCTTTATTGTAATTGATTTTCCTTTGTTTCCAAATTTTAAGTATTTGCCCTTTTGTTGGTGCATGTTTGTCCATATATCATAGTTAATTATTAGTGGAACTCTTACGTGTACTCTAGGTGATGTTTCTCTCAAATTTAGTCATAAGCTTCCGCAAAATCTCTCGGCTAGTTAAAGTAAACCTTTCTCCAGCGTTATTCTTGTGAACTTCATAGGTTGACGTAGTTTTATGTGTATGGAGTTGATAATGACGACATTGGCATATAATATCATTCTTGTGCTATCATAATCTTCTCTGGAGTTTTGTCATCAACATTCTTTATGCTAATACAGACATTTGAGGAAGCTGATACAAAACATGATGGGAAGATTGACAAGGAAGAATGGCGAAACCTTGTCTTGCGGCATCCATCCCTTCTGAAAAATATGACTCTTCAGTATCTGAAGTGAGTTTCTTCCTGTTACTAATTACTAATTTGATTTTGAAATTCTCTCACCAGGGAGTAAATTATTTCCTAACATGTTAGGATTTGTTTGTTAAAATGAACCATAATCTTCAAATTTTAATCTCTACTATTAATAAGGAGAATAAGGTGGGTATTTTCTTCACTTTTTACTGCAGAAGTTTCAAATTTTGCCATTTCAAATGTTTGTTAAAACCCGAAACTGTATTTTTTAATTATTACAACTCAATGCATATCTCCTTTTCCCTTCATATTTATCCCCATTCATTCTCATCACTCCTCATGTAGCTATACATACATGTGTGTGCAAGATCACATACCATTGTGTTCATTCATAGGAGTTTTGTTTAAAACGGTGGCCTTTTAGCACCAATGCAATTACCTTCTGATTGATTTTGTCCTGGATGGTATCTCCAATACATATTTTATTCTATTTCTCACAGACAACTTTGTTTGATAATCTCTATCATCTAAGATCTGATTTGAACTGTTTATCTGGCAGAGATATAACCACCACATTTCCTAGTTTTGTTTTTCACTCGCAAGTTGATGATACCTGAGGCAGCTACATGAGCCTACATCATCCATGTCACTTTTTCTGGTCTTGAATACCAATGGTTTATGTTTCACTTGTGAATACTGGGATTTTGTTGAAGGATGCAGTCCGGGATAGATCTAGATCTTGTTTATATTTTTGTTGAATAGAACTTTGTTTCTTGTTTTGGATCATTGAGGTTTGTAGATTGGACAAATGGGTTTGATTAATGATTTCCTTCATTTGAGAATAAAAGGGAAACCAGATAGAATAGGTGTTTCAGGTTTTCAGCATTAGCACTTTGGATATGTTGGTGAGAAAAATATCTGTCAAAAGTCTAGTGCAATGGCTTGGGCAAGCTGTGAAGGTGTCTTTGAGCCCATGACCTGAGTTGATGGCAGCTTCTGCCTAAAACCCAACATTTCCCTTCCATTTTCTTTTGCTCTTGTAAGTTTTAATTGTCACAATTTTATTCAAGACTATTGACCATAACAAATCAGATATGTTGTATATTTGGTTGTAATTATCATTTTTGCATGGGTGTCTATTGGAGAATTAATTGTAAACATTTTTTTTTATGAATGTCTAAAATCAAGGTGGAAAAAGTGTTCTTTATTTTTATGGCTACGGTCATTAGATTGTTTATATCCTATGCTAAATTGTTTGTAGCATACTTCTAAGTTCTAACCATGCAAAGAAGAAGAAAAAATCTGAATAATCATCAAATATGAAATGATTCAGAAACGATATCAAAATAGGAGATGCATTAAATTAAATATTCTTACTATAGAAAAGGTCAGAAATAAGGGAAAGCTGAGTTATTGGTTGTACGTGATTTAAAAATTCTACCGACTTTGTCTAGTCTATACTGATATTTCTTTCAACATCAATCATTAGACCTTTATTGGTTCATATTATATATATATGAGCTAGGATCCATTGACACCAGGTGTCAACGGATTTGTTGACACCACATCTCAGCCGTCCATTTTTATAAATCAAAGGTTTATAATTGTTTACTAAATCAACTCACGTAGGCCTTTTTCACTGTAACGCACACTCTTATTTTCTTTTTGTTCCTTTTCAATCTTGCTGAACAAAGTATACAGAACAACAAAATGTCGTCTCACATATCTTGGCTACTTCCTTATCCATACCCAAACAAAGAAAACAACTCTTGATTTCTGTACACCGAATATCGGAGACGATTCGATTTAATTTACATAGTTTTTCATTTTACCAAACCCATAATTTTTTATTTTATATATATGCAATTTCTCTTTCTTACCTAAAATTGCACAAATTGAAGCAAATCAATAGATAACGTCCATCGGTATCCTAACTTCATCCAATTGTTATTTATTTCATAAATCTAATCAAAAAAATTGAGGAATTAATCTTCGAGGATCCATTTGAAGAATTAGCGTAGAGGGTTTTAATTCATATCCACCACTAATTGAACAGTGGGTTTTAATTTCGATAGGAGCAACACATAATATAGATGAAGCATTTGTGAAGGTGTGCAAGGGGAGAAGAGATGAACGAAAACTGCAGATAGCAGATGGCGTACGTATAACTTGAGAATGAAGACGACGAAGGTGTGGTTCAGTGCATCACGCATAGGTACAAGGCTAAGTGAATTACTAGGAGCTATTGGATCAAATGAAATCAAGGGATGTGATTTGGTGTCAATATAAAGTTTGACACCTGATGTCAATGGATCCTATATATATATGAGTTAGGATCCGTTGACACCAGGTGTCAACGAATTCGTTGACACCAAATCTCAACCGTCTATCTCATTTAATCAAAAGGCTCATATTTAATTCACATCTCTATATGGTGAGTATCTTTTGCCTCAATCAATACTATTATTTTTTCCAATTATTGAAAACAAGATCCCAGGGACAATTTATTACTCATACCTTCTTTTGGAGTAAAGAATCATACGGGTCTTTCCAATTTATTCCTGGGATACTCCTCCTTATTTTCTTCCGCTACCACACACTCTCTTGGTTTATTACTCATATCGGTTCCATGGACAAATTTATTCCATATTAACGAAGTGGCAAATGGAGAGGAAGGTATTGAATCCAAAATTGACAATTGAGTTCTTGAAATTTTATTCCAATTTCATAATTATCCCTAGGTAATAGAATTCCCAAATTCTTGAAAAAAAAATAGAATTCCCAAATTCAAACCCTAAAATATATTGAGATGGAGAAGAAGACATAATTTTTATTTGGAATATTGATCGATTGTAGAGAGGGGAATCTGAACAACAACAATAAAAAAGAGGAGAGAGATACAAAGATCACTTAAGGAAATGGTGTGATGCCGAAATATGGTAAGCAAAGATTCAAAGAAGTAATGATCATGTAGGATTTCAATTAAATAAATATGAGTCTTTTGATTAAATGAGATAGACGGTTGAGATTTGGTGTCAACAAATTCGTTGACACCTGGTGTCAACGGATCCTAACTCTCTCTCTCTATATATATATATATATATATATTATTTGTTCTTTTAAGGTATTTTTCACGTCCACTATATTTTCTCTCAAAAATTACTAGACAATTTAATGAATTATATGGGAAAGATCTTAAATTTATAAATACTACTTTTTTTTTGGTGTTGGTCGGGGTTTGAACCCTGGACCTTGCATATATTATGCCTTGTCCACACCAACTGAGCTAATTCTTTTAAAAAAAAAAGTGCTGCTGACAAATGTAATTTTTTTTAGGGATACTACTAACAAATGTTAATTTTTTTGAGATACTACTGAGGCGCAGTAAGTTAATTGCATTGTTTATAATCGCAAGATCACTTGGCAACACTTAGTTCGAGAACAAACTTACAAACAAACGTAGTTGGTAAGGAGTTTAGCTCATTTGATAAGGACAATGCATAATAGATGCAAAGTTCGGGTTTAAACCCCTATCACTACCAATAAAAAAAAAATTTACAAACAAACGAAAATATCATGAAATATCCAAAAAAATGTGATTAAAAAAATTATTGTTGCATAAAACTAATATAATTTTCCCTCCTATTTATTTTACCATGAAGAAAACATCCCCCTAAGAAAGTGGTTTCATTCAAATGGATATCCATCCAAATTCTGAAACATGGTTCCATCCATCCGCTCTTGAACTCTATCAGAAAGTGCCAAGTCCAATTCCTTAAGCGTTTGATGTGCTCCAACGAGAGAATAGCCAATATACCTTAAAACATTGGGTAGAGTAGGATCGGGTCTTGAGAGCTCCACAACTGTAACATGTTTGTCTTGAGGTATACCAGCCTTCAATTTTGCTATAGCAATAGCACGAGATAGCCCACCAATAGCATCAACCAAACCAAGAGATAGTGCATCTTTACCGGTCCAAACCCTCCCCTTTGCAACCTCTTCCATCTCATCTATAGTCATTGATCTGGAAAGAGCCGCATTATCTCGAAATTGTTTATAAATATATATGTTGTGCTCTCTTAGCAAATAGCTCTGCTTCATCGGGCCTAAAAGAACGCTGATCAACATCATTAAGCTCGGAATATTTACCCTTGGATATAACTTCTTTGTTGAGACCAATCTTCTCGTAAAGTTTCTCAAAGTTAAATTTTCTTGAGACCACTCCAATTGAACCAGTTAAGGTAAGATTTTCTGCAACAATAACTCCTGCTCCCATTGCCATGTGGTATCCTCCACTTGCTGCCATATCAGACATTGAAGCAATGACTGGTTTTGTGGCAGCGAGACGCTTGATTTCTCTCCACATTAAATCAGAAGCAAGAGCATCACCTCCTGGACTGTTAATTCGGATAATAACAGCCTTGAATTTTTTTGACAGTCTGACCTTACGGATCTTCTTAATGAAGTTCTCTGCAATGATATTACTACCTATGGACCCTGAGGCTCGAATGATGGCTATTAGTTCTTTAGCCTTTGATATTCCAACAGTCCATTTTCTAATTCGAGAGTATTTGCTGAAATGAACGAAAGAAAATTCACTCACCCCAAGTCTCTTCATCAAGTGACTAATAACCTCGTCGTAATAGCGTACCTTTGATATGAAACCCTCTTCTTCCAGTCTATTTGCTTGATAGACACCTTCATTTATGAAATTGTCAATATCTTCTATTTTCTTTCCTCTTGCAGAAGATACTTTATCGAGCCAATTTGAATAGATATTATCCAACAATGCAGTCAGCATCTCACGATGTTCTTTAGACATGGTTTTACGGATGAGTGTATCTCCTGCTCTTTTATATTTGCCAATTCTTTCAACTTGTGGTTCAATTCCAAGATTGTCATAAATACCTTTGTAAAATGTGGCTTGAAGAGTGAATCCAAACAAAGAAACATAAGCACTTGGAGGGGCATAAATTTCTTCACATACACAAGCAATATAATATTCTTTAACTCCAATTCAAGTGACATAAGCCACAACAAGTTTACCCGATTTTCTGAAATTTAAGATTTGCCTTCGAATTTCATGGAGTTTAGCCCAACCACAATTTAAAGTATCAATATGAAGATATACGGCAGAAATACGAGGATCATAAGCTGCTTTCAACATATTATCGCAAAATTGAGGCAGAGAAAACTTGGAATCGGATAATATGCTCTTAGGCTGATCATATATCATACCTTTTAAAGTGATTTTCAAGACACTGCCGTGTTCAACACGTTCCCATGGTAATGCTATTATTGTCTTGAGCTTAACGAGAAATTTTTTGAAGCCGGTATGGGGCACGAAATTGAAGTCACCAGTGGGATAAACATCATCAATGCCTTGTTTTAGATTAGACTTGGAAAATGATGAGTAAGATTGAAAGGGTTTGGGATAATCAGGGTTTCTCTGCTAATGACCTTTTTATAACTAGAAGAAAAGAAAAAAATAAAGTAAAGGCTTAATAGCAGTTTTCGCCCACTAACTTTTATAAAGTTGCGATTTTGGCCCATAAGGAAAAAAAAACTACAAAACCGCCCCCTAAGTTTTGCACTGTAGCAATGTTGGCCCAACAAAAAAAACACATGGCACCTCACTTAGGGTGCCACGTCAGCGTAAACTGAGTCAAAATTGGCCTTGGAGCCAAAGCTGCCACAGATGCAAAACTTAGGGGGCCAAAATCGCAACTTTGGGAAAGTTAGGGGGCTAAAACTGCCATTAAGCCTAAAGTAAAACACTTGGACTATCTTTATCTAATTATGAAAACAAAAATGCTATTCACAAGGAGAGGAATGGATCCCGAACAAAAATACGCCAATAAAAAGCAGTTTTTGAGCGGAAATCATGGGAGGTGGGGGAGAAAATGATGGAAATCTTAAAACAGAGTGGATGGGTGGCATACATGCCACATGTGTCTTGAAACATTCGGGATACTGTTTTTCGATTTAAATATCATTTTCCTTATGAAAATTATTAATACTAGCTTCTAATTATTATAGTACTTCTTAAAAAAAATTATTATTGTACTTTCCTCAATTTTTTTTTATTATTATAGTACTTTTTGTGGTGATCGAGGTTTGAACATGAATCTTGCATATACTATGCAGTTAATTATTATACTTCATTCTAATCATTTGACACCAACATATTTTTTTATCCCTTTTGGGTCTTTTATAACAAAAAAATCGTTCACAATTTCCCTCTCAATGAATTTGGTGATTTAGAAACCGAAATTAAGAACTTATTAAGTAGTAATCCCAACTATGTAGTATCGTTTGTTAGGAGGCAAGCAAATAGGGTAGTTCATAGTATTGCTAGAGCTGCCTTATCCCATCTTTGCCCCCATATTTTTCATGAGGTACCTCATACTTTGTACCCCCTGATTATTAATGATATGAAATAAATTTGCTTTGGTTAAAAAAAAAATCGTTATTAGATGAGAGAGAGAATATAACTGTCAAAAGATTTAGGGCTCGATTGTTACGGATTAGAATAAAAGTAATTTTGACATTGAATAATTTAGAGATTATTTTTTATAGATTCTGAGCCCGTTTGTTATAGCTTTTTTTTTAGGAAAAAATCACTTTTTTAAGAAAATAATCACTTTTAAGAATATTGCATCCGTTTGTTACAAATTTTTAAAAAAAATCAGAATCTAAAAAAAAATCTAAAAACAGCTTCAAATGAGAAGCTGTTGAGAGCAGCTTCTCAAAAAATAGATTTTTTTAGAAGAGAGAAGAAATATGGATCTAAAGATTGAACTAATTTTGTAACAAAAAAATCGCTTTTATATAGCTGTATCCAAACAAACTAAATTATTTTTAAAAAAAGAGTGATTTTTACACCCCTAAACAAACGCAAAATAGATTCTGATTTTTCAAAAAATCTCTAAAAAATAATCTCTAAATTATTTTATGTCAAAATCACTTTTATTTTAATCTGTAACAAACGGACCCTAAATCATATTTTCTCTCTTCTCTAAAAAAAAATATATTTTTTGAGAAGCTGCTCTTAACAGCTTCTCATTTGAAGTTGTTTTAGATTTTTTTTAGATTCTGATTTTTTTAAAAAGTTGTAACAAACAGATGCAACATTCTTAAAAGTGATTATTTTGTTAAAAAAAAGTGATTATTTTCTTAAAAAACCTATAACAAACGGGCTCTAAATTATTTTTTAAAAAAAGTGATTTTTATCGTGGTAAACAAACGCAAAATAAATTCTGATTTTTTTTATAGAATCTATAAAAATATAATCTCTAAATTATTCAATGTCAAAGGGCCCGTTTGTTACGGATAAAGTGATTTTCACATAAAATAATTTAGAGATTATATTTTAGAGATTTTATGAAAAATCAGAATATATTTTGCGTTTGTTTACCACGATAAAAATCACTTTTTTAAAACAAATAATTTAATTTGTTTGGATACAACTATATAAAAGAGATTTTTTGTTAGAAAATTAGTTCAATCTTTTAAATCATATTTTCTCTCTCCTCTAAAAAAATCTATTTTTTGAGAAGCTGCTCTTAACAACTTCTCATTTGAAGCTGTTTTTAGATTTTTTTTAGATTCTGATTTTTTTCAAAAGCTGTAACAAACGGATGGAAAACTTTTAAAAGTGATTATTTTTTTTAAAAAAAGTGATTTTTTTTCCTGAAAAAAGCTATAACAAATGGGCTCAAAATCACTTTTATTCTAACCCGTAACAAACGGGTCCTAAATGTCAAAAGATTGAACTAGTTTTGTAACAAAAAATCCCTTTTATATAGATGTATCCAAACAAACTAAATTATTTATTTAAAAAAAGTTATTTTTACGACGATAAACAAACACAAAATAAATTCTGATTTTTTTATTTGTTGGGTTTTTTTGCCTAGGCTTGTTTGTTTAAAAAAACTAATGTGAAATATTTTATTTTACCTAAATCAAGGGTTTTAGTAATCTTACGCTTGGATCGGTCCATAGGTTAAGTTGTGTATTAATTATTAATGTGTTTTGTTCTATAACTTCGATTTTAATTTGACTTGCTTTTTTATATTTGAAGTATGTCTACATATATTTTATTTTGACAGTGAAACCTCGTATATTAAGCAACTAAATCAGCTGCAGCCAACAAAGCAGGGACAACATTCCTCAGTATGCAATATTGCATACACCCTCCGGTTACTATTATAAGCAAAAAACAACATTTTGGATTCATTCATTTAATGATGTATGTGGTCTATAATAAAGACCAAATACATCATTAAATGAATGAATCTAAAATGTTGTTTTTTGCTTATAATAGTGACCGGAGGGTGTATATTATTAATTAATGTACACACCGACCATCTCTTGTATTATATGATACAATGACTCACTGAACCATATGTTGGGCTAATGCTTTTGAATGTTTCCTAAGATAATATAACGTGACAGCTTAAACATGCTTCTAAGTTCTAAGCTCTAATAACAGTAGGAGACCCTGAAAAAACTCACTTACGTAAACTCTGTATCACATTGAAAGTGAAAAAGTTATTTCTATAATTGAAAATGTTACTAGAAATAGAAACCACCAACTATATCCTATTTGAGATCCACCAGTTGAACGTGTAGCTTTATCTGTAATTCCAACGATAAAACGACAGTCGCCGACTGAAGGGTCTCTGGAAGTAACCATACCAAGTCCATCAAAATTGCAGCTTCTTGAGTCTTGCATTTTTAGTTGATAGTAACTGTTAAAAGCATATGATATATTACCTTTGTCCCCAATTCCATTGCATGAACCTCCATAATCAAGAGTTGTACAATCTGCAACACTGCATGCAGTTCTCATATAGTTTGCCACATTATTAATACTCAAACCACTTGACTTAGAACTTACCACACACCATTTAGACGGAAGATACTGAACATTCTTTGCGTTCTTCAATTCCTTGTTTCCAAGGCCAAGGTTTAATGGATACTTAGCTTTTCCATCAAAGTAAAATATCCCCCAATGTCTTTCAAAACTACCTGGAAGAATACTCTTTGCTCCTTCATCAAGAAGGCTGAACAGATAGATATCCATAGGAGGAGCATTAGGCCTCAAAGGTGTCCCCTTGTTACCAAGAACATGGTTGATAAGACCTTGATTGAAAACTTTAGCTGCAGTGATGTTTGCACCAATTGCTCCATCTGAAGGCCAACCAATTTCTCCAATAACTATAGGAATTTGACCATATCCAATTTTACTGAGTGCTGCGACTAAAGTGTCATAGTTTCCATCAAATGCATTGCTATAAATATTTGAACCATCTGTGACAGGATGAGTAGTTCCCTCAAAGAACGCATAGTCTTGTGGGAAATCAGTATCGTCGTAGAGGCTGAGGAAAGGGTAGATATTAACAATAAATGGGGAACCGTTTGAGTTGAGGAACTGAACTAGCTGAGTCATGATTTGGGTTAGATCAGGACGGAATATCCCTTGTGAAGGAATTGAGGATTCATAGACATCTGCATTGCATGGAACAACTAGTTTTATTGAACTAGCCAGCTTTGCCTTCTCTAAGGATTGTTGTAGGTTGAGTACTGCAGGCATGACCAGGTTCTGAAATTGACCGTTATAACTTTTAAGAAATGGTTCATTTCCAACAGCAACATACCTGTAATTTAAAAAGACCTCTAAGGTTTAAAGACTTGTAGAAAATCAACTTGTACATACTTCCAGAAACTCTAGTTATTTAAGTATTAAGGCACAATAACAACATCCAAAAAATAAAATGCAAAAGGCATCTGAGTTATTCACACCAAGACTTAAAATAATTGACAAGAATATTTAATTATCCAATTAAAAGCCCAAGTAGTCATATATATGGCCTAGTAAATTTGTTAGTTCAAATTACATATAGAATGCAAAAGAGTTCAGTTGGTGCAGTACTTGGTATGACACTATTCATCAGCATGATAACGGAGTACAGCAGGATAGACGTCAAAAGCTTTGTCGAACTAACACTTTTGATTGAAGGCATATGATACACCTAGTTGTATTCAGTTATTCCAGTTTCTCAAATTATTATCAATGTCGATGTGTCATTGCCGTCTCCGGTGTCCATGTTAAGGGTTTCATAGATCAGACATGGACCAAAAAGACATGAAATTTCGAGCTTCCACTAAACATAACAAAAATTAGATTCTTGGTTATAGAGATACTATCCAGTAATAATCAGAAGATCAGCTAAAGCCAGAGTTCAAAAGGAAAAGTTCCTTCACATGAATACTTGATATTTTACTTAAAACATGAAAACAATGTTCTTCAAGCTAACTCAATAAATATCCTTATTATTTGTTGTAAAAGATGTCGAAATTTAAACTTTCAGAACAGTTGCAGGTTATTCAAAATCGTTCAGATGTATGGAAACTAGGCTTATAGTTATTGGTTTTGAAAGAGGATCGAATAAAAAGATAGAAGAATAATACAGTGATAACGTACAAATAAAGTTAGATGACATGTTACTAACCTGATATCAGCACCACCTTTCCCGGTGTAAGCAGAGACGTTCTGGCGAATCCACAAATCAGAAGCAGAAGGGGAGGAACTCAAAAGAAACAACATCTCATTGGGAATCCCAACCATCACCTGAATTCCACTTCCCATGAGTGCCTTAAGAACATCAGCCTCTGCTTCAAACAGTTTCACTTTTGTGATTTTGTTGTCTATTAAGAGATCAACCACAGTCGAAGGCTTCAATTTGCGGAATGAAACCGTGCCCCAGTTTACTCCTATGGCTGATTCTGTCAATACAGGAATCCAGCATAAACCCAACATCATTATTAATGTCAAAATACTAGCCATACCAAACCTGTTGCAAGGCTCTGTCATTATTCTGCCACTGAAAATCTTAAACCTCTTTTTTTGGTTCGGAATTAACAAAACAAACACTCACTTATCACATCACTCAGATTCTATGGCACATGCAAACGTTGTCTTTCTTACTGTTGCCTTCAATTCAAGACAGTTCAACATCCTTTTGATATGTGGTTATACATTTTGGAAATATATATTCGGTCTAATTTTAATTGTCACTTTACCATTTTTTTTTCTTTCTTTGTCTCAAAATAATTATCCTTTTAGAATATCAAAGCACATTTTTTTTTGACGTTCTTATTTATTGAATTTCATTCTACTTTACCACGGTGTTTTAATAAATTATATTAATTTGATTATTAAAATCAACCAAACTAATAGTTTTCTTAAAAAACACACAATCTTGTTCATACAATTGTTATGTCAATTTACCCGGAAAGCATAAACCAATAAAACCATGATATTTGTATTTGTGTTGTTTTGGTTAACGATTTGGAGACGTAATATAATATTTATTTATTCTCTTAGCTTGTTCATACAATTGTTATGTCATGAGAAGAGAAGAAATAGTCAATTGAATCACGACAACTAATGAACAAAATATGATGCATGGTCTGACTATAAAAGGAAAATATGATCAAATACGAAGTAATTATTATTAATCTTTACATGATCCACTTATTATTGAACATGTATTGTATTAATTAATTCAACAGTGCAGCGGATGAAAGCTAGATCGTCCACTTGGGAACAGATTGTTTATTGTGATTGTGACACTTTTGACTGACTCACTAAACACTAAACAACAACACATCAAATTGGAAAGTGCTCCCACAAATAAAACATGTGTCTTGATAAAGGTAAGAAAACTACCACGTCTGCATGCACAAGCACAATTGTCGTTTATTTAGTATTACAAAAGATGAGGAGAGCTGAGCTACACACCTGCGCATTTTCAAAACGATCTCTCTACCAATTTTAAACTTATAGCTGATAGTTTAGTTTATAGCTCTTTTCATCAAAATAGATAGGTTTTGTAACCAATTTTTCTCACGAATTTATTGTATTTTTCAATATGAGTGAGTTTATCAGCTAACAATTAACTTATCTACTATACGCAAATTCATCCACTACAAGCTATTTTTTAACAACCAAAACCTACTAATTCAGCTTTTGCAATATTTCATTTGTCGCATAAACAAATTTGACGGCAGTGGCGGATCTTGAGTTTTTTTTTCGGGGGTGCCAAATATTTGAAAAATATATATTAAACATTTTCAAAATATATGCAACATTGTAAATTGGTGTGGTGGTAATATTTCTTGATTGTTACATGGGGATGCTGTGTTCGAGACCCATCTGGACGTTTTTTTTGAGTAAAATAAGGAAAATTCGCAAAGAATTATAAAAAGGAGGGTGCCAGAGGGTCGAACTCGCGACCTTTCATTGACTAAGCGACCGCATAACCACTGCAACACCAACATATCAATTGAAATATCATGGATAATATGAAATTTATATTAAAACTGGGGGGTGCAGTGGCACCTGGGGGCCTCCAAAGAGATCCGCCCCTGTTTGACGGCACATTGATGATCCCATAAGACTGTAGAAGAGACAGCAATATTGCAATTAAGTACGTCTTTAACATAATGTGTAATTTCCATATATTACACATTACGAACTCAAAACTTTGCTTGACATCCCTACATTACCTTAAAAAAAATCAGTAGTTTGTGAAACATAAAATCAATACAAGAGTGACATTAAAATTGACCGTCAGTTTCCACAGAAATTCTACATTTTTCTATCCTTTTATTTTATATTCCCTTACACCATTAGAAGGACTTGCACTAAAGCGGATTTTAATTTGCCCGGTCAAAACAAAAAGGCAAAAGCAATTACCAGTACACTTGTTCAAACCAACTCAACTCTAATCCTTATATTCCTTATCTTCTCTAGCTTCAACTTTCTTTACAAAGGTGAGGGAATCAAATATCAATTGAGCATTTCACTCATTGGCATAGAATATTAGAATATAGAAACTAGAAAGCTTATTTAACACTCATGAAATGAGAGGCCGCAAAGCAATACTAGTTGTCTATGTAACCTTATCATTTTCTATACTTTCAAAAAAAAAAAACACCTTATCATTTCCTAGAGGCTAGTACCAACATCACGTCTAGAACTATATGTGCATTTTTCCTTAGATTCACAAATTCTAGAGTAACGTATGTGTGCCCAAAGATCTAATCTTCTAAATGAAAGATCATTTATTTTTTATAGAAGAAAAAAGATTTTCAAATTGGATTAAGAACAAGGACACAAATAGCATAAACGCCATTTTCACTTCAAATTGTAATGACCTGCATCAAAGTCCGACAAGAGCTTTTGAGGATAATAAAGTCATTGCTTTCCATGTCTAATTTGAAAAGGAGGCACGCATTAGTTTAAGGAAGTTGATTTATTGACAATCATAAAACTTGTGTTACAAAGTAGTACTAGTGATACAAATTCATACATCATTTATTATTATTATGTACATCCATCTTTTACCAATACTCGTCAATGCCTACTAGGTAGGAACATTAGAGCATTAAACATTACCTGCTGACATCAGAACATGAAAATCACCGTTGAATAAGATCTACCTTCAGAGTTTGTGTTCCAAGAATACTCTCTGAAAACTTCAATCAGTGCCTGAACTGCATGTCTAGCTCTTCAGAAAATCGGGTTGATTGGTGACAGATCTCACCCATGACCAATTATGATCTTTTGTATTAACTGGGTTTTTTGCACATGCTACATCTTCCAGTGGAATGTATGCATAATTGCCATTAATAGGACCAGCAACAAATCCAGTATATCCAGCCATAACACCATGAATTGCAGAGTGTGCCAAGAGTGTACAATACAAATTATCCGTAGCATTTGCATGGACTGCACGAATCATGTATGTAGGATCTATATACTTGACTGTAAATAGCTCACCAGGATGGTCCCTGTCCCACCATTTCTTCAGCTCTGACTTTAACCACACTCCAACATCTAAGAAAACTGGGTTACCAGATTCATCTCGCTCTTCCTTTTGTGACTCTGTTCTTGGTATTATATCCTGGCCAGCACCCTCGGCAACTACAAGCACTGCATGCCCATTTTCCTTCAGTCGTTGGTCAAGAAACTCAAAGAGCCCTCCTTTTCCTTCCAAGTAAAAATCTAGTTCAGGGATTAGGCAGCAATCAACGTCACGGCTGCTGAGTGTTGCATGAAGAACGATGTGACCTGTGCTTCGACCCATCAACTTCACAAGGCCTATACCGTTAACTGCACTCTCGGCCTCCACATGAGCAGCACCGATTGCTTGCTGAGCCATTTCAACTGCTGTTTGAAATCCAAAAGATCTGTCGATTATTCCCACATCATTATCCACTGTTTTAGGAATTCCAACAACTGCAACATTCAGTTTACGTTGCTTTATTTCATTGAATATCTTCACAGCCCCTCGCATAGTCCCATCTCCACCTATAATGTACACCTGTTGACGAGAACAGGATGATAAGTGCATTAATAAGTATGTATGAATGCAATAGTTTCTCTTTTCTTTTTTTTTTTTTTTTCAATATTTATTTGTATATATTTTCCAGCCAGCTTAATTTGGAAGAAACACATAAGGAAGGAGTGATATCTGAATTGCACGGTTCCTGCTAAACTTTACAGGACAAGACTGAATTTGAGATGAATAGTTAAGGTGAAAATACAAGGATAATAAACAAATTGATTCTAAAAGCATAAGATTCAAGTAAATTGTAATGGTGACGTCAAAGTTATTATACATCACACACAGTGATCCATATTCCATCGAGTAGCTCTTATTTATTATGTGTGATATCAATGCATTTCCAAGCAGAAGTATTGTTGAGTTTAACTTTATTGCTGCAAAGGGGAAGAGAGGCATACAGTGTTACAGAGGTGGCACTCAGTCAGTTATAAGATGAGCAATGAAAGGCATCAGCAAAGAATCACTCGGTTGATAGATAGATAGGAAGGAACATTAAAAAGCCTTTCATTTTATATTTTGGTTTCTTTTATTTAATTCTAGTAAAACTTAATTCCAGTTTGTGTTGTGAGTTTCGCATTAACAAAACAAAACCTGATTGAAGCCTTGATTTTGGATGGCATCAACGATCTTGCATAAATCAAAACCACCTCTAGAAGTCTGAAGAACAGTACCACCTTTGGTATGCCAGTGGTGAACAATACTAGGGTTGAGCTGAACCAACGGTTGAGTAGAAGAAGAGTAAAAGCCTCTGTAACCAGCGGTGATACCAAAAATCTGTCTAACCCCGTAGAGATCCCAAAGACCAACAACAAGCTCTCTAATAACGGTGTTGAGTCCAGGACAGAGACCACCGCATGTTACAATAGCAGCTCTTACATCAGAAGGGTTGAAGAAGACGCTGTTGCGAGGACCGGCGCTGCGATAAGCGAAGCGTGTGGAGTGAGAGAAAACGAGGTCGTTTAAGGTGATGTAGAAGTGTTGGAGTTGGGGGGTGTGGAAGTAAGGGTTTAGATCAAGTGGATTTGGGAAGGTCTTGAGGTTGGAGATGTAGTGGTTGAGATGAGGAAGATCTTTTAGCTTAATGGGTTGAAATAATTGTGTTACATCTTCAAGGAGTTCTAAAGAAGAAGAAAAATCATCCTCCATATTTAGAATGAATTAAGAGAAACCAAAGGGTCGTCGTTTCTCTGTGTTTTCAATTTCAACAACGATGAACCACCGCTTTGAGTTTGAGTTTGAGTTTGACCATGAATAATCAATACGTGGCGCTCACTGTGTTTGAGATCGCATGAGTCATGACATGCCTTTTTACTTAATTAATTAACTCTGTCACCTCTTTCTCAAAAACTCTTATCTTTTTTTTCTTCAAGTTGTGTAATGGCTAGAATTCACATTTTCGTAAATAAATTAAGAGAGTTACTTTTTTCACCCTATGCCTTTCCTAGCGTGCCCTATTTTTTTCCCAAAATACCCTTCGTCCGGATTATCTATTCCGAACCAGTTCCGGAATACATATTCCGGATTTATTCGTGTAGTTTGACACCATTCACCCTGATGGTTGATGATACCAGTTATAAAAATAGTGGTCCGGATTATATAATCCGAAACGTTAGAGATATTCCGGAGTATATAATCCGAAACATGTAAATCACCCCGTTGAAATTCAACAAAAGGGGGGGTGAACGACAGTTCCGGATTATATAATCCGGAAAGCGTTAAATATGTCCGGGGTTTATAATCCGGAGTGCATCAGTTCAGAGGCAGAAGCCATCTGTTTTGGCTGAGCCTCTGTTTTAGAGCAAATTCAGTCAATGTTTTTGGCCTTTGACCATACGCAAACCAGAAAATCAAATTATAACATCAAAATTAACAACATAATATAATTTTTAAACTTTAATAAAATATCAAAATTATCCAAATGGTACATAACATAATTATCCAAAATATTCAAACAATAAAATTACATAAAATTATCAGTCCCTAATAACTACACCTCTGCTACCACCGCTGCCACCACCTCTGCCACCACCCCTGCCACCCTCAGTAGCTTTCCGACGACGGTAAACTTTGGCATCATGCACCTCTCTCAAGGCATCCTCCAAATGCTGCCATTTCTCACTCCCTTTCGGCACCAGACCGCTTCTCATCACAGCATAGATGTGGTCTCTGATGCGGCTCATCCTACCGCTAAGCTGTAAGTACGCAAGGTCTCCATCATCTTGAGCAGCTCGGGCATCAAGGACCTCACGCTCTGGTGGCTGTGGCACCGGTACCGGCATGTCTGTAAGAATCATGCGTGGATGAGACACCTGGTAAAACCAGTCAATGTATCCATCTGCTACCTCCACACCATGAACTGCAACCTGTCCCAACTCCTGAGGTGTCAGCGCATAATCAAGTGCTCGCGGAAAGCGGTTTGTGATCTCCGCCAAGTTAACATCAACAGGTGCACTCTGAACAGGATGTCTCGGTATGGTCTGAACCCACCCAAACTGGCGAAGCACCCTCTCCGGCAGGCATCTCACCATGCGCTCTCCGCATCTCAGCCATCCAGAGTAAAGGCTGACCCGCTCAAATGGACGTGTCTGACGGTGCTCTCCATATGGGGCCATGACAACCCTCGTCAAATCCATCGCATCTAGATAGCTTGACAAGGGTTGAAAAATACGAACTAATTGAACTTGCTTGTGTAGAGAAATCGAACTTACCTTCCATGATGCTTGACAAGGGTTGAAATGCGGTGCTTTTGAGCAAGAAAACTCCAAATTTGGTCAAGATTTTTGGTGTCCGGATTTTGGGATAATGTAGAGAGAGAGAGAGAGAGAGAGAAGTGAAACTGTAAAACTGTAAAAATGGGAGGTGAAGTTCCTTTTATACCTCGCAACTGTCCGGATTATATAATCCGGAGGTTTTACCTATATTTCGGATTACATAATCCGGAGGGTATGTTTGTAATTTGCGTAGGGCGCGCGAGGAGGCCATAGGGTGGGAAAAGTAATACTCATGAATTAATTGTCCGGAAAACAGACATGCCTTGGCTATTTTGGTGCGGTGTTTATTTTTAAAAAGAAAACTCTTATCACCTCTTTCTTTATTACATTTATCTATACCTCTTATAATATTGTTAATTATTTTATTAAATTATTTATTTTAATCAATTTTACATTATTATAATAATCTATTTTGTATATTTGAATGAGTTCATTCTGTTCATTTCCCCATACATCAAAACTCATTGCCTATGGATAAAGAAAGATTGCCTATGGATAAAGGGTAAACTGTATTTACTCTTGATTTCTATTTCAACTTAGACAAATAAGATGCATTCGTTTTATATTTTATGTACTTTAATAATTCATTTAATAAACTGTGAGTTATAATATTAGTCGTTCTTTTCTTTTATTATTTATGACATATATCAATTTTTAATAAAATAATACAAAACACAAACAATATTCTTATATATGTCTACCCAGGTCCGACCTTTAGCAAGTGTAAAGTGAGCTACAACGCTAGATCTTGCAATTTTAGGAGTCTAAAACTATTTTTAATATGCATCTAAAAGTGGTAAGTATATATAATAAAATATAAAAAATCAATAGACACTTGTAATAACTTGGTAGTAAATTAGAATGCAATTGGGTCCTTGGTCTTGAGGTTCAATCCTGAGCATTTGTGTGAATTTGAACCAAATATAAAAGTCTGAATTACAAACACAACTATTAGGTCATCACAATTTTTTTTATCAAACTTACAATATAATATATATTTCAGAGTTATATATGAATGTAGAAAACTACTATTCCTCAAAAAAAATGTAGAAAACTACTATATACCTTGAATTTTTTATCATTTGTTTCCATTAACAACACAAATTAATTCCGTTAAATAATTAGTATTTTTTCTATTGTTTTAAGTTTAATCATGCACGGTAATATTTTTTTTTAAGAAATTAAAATGGAATATATTAATAACAACTGAGGCGCTTCTTAAGCACAAGGTGTACTAAAGAGGACGCTCAAAAACAAAGTGTCTGACAAATATATGCAAGAACTAGCAATGGCTGATACGCAAACAACACAAGGGGTTCGCCCGCCACTGCTCGCAACCGTACACAAAAGAGGCGTTATTCGCCTTTAACCACCAATAAGCATGGAACTTAACTTTTTCCGAAAGCTCCATAATGGAAGAATAAACATTATTAAAAATTCTATTATTACGTTCTTTCCATATGAGCCACACGTAAAGGAGCCACAGAAGCTGAAGAAAAGATCTACAACTCCTCCTACCACCCAAGTAGTTTGTAAATTGAGAGAAGTGGGTGCTTGGGACGTTGTGATCTACACCTGAAAAGCCAAGCCAAAATCTGACATGCTGCCATAGAGAGCCAAAAAAACTGCAATTAATAAACAAATGTTGCGCGCTTTCAACTTGACCGCAGCCCGCCACACAAAGAGCATCATCCACTTGTATAATGGTGCGGTTCATGAGATTGGATTTTGTTGGTAACCTGTCTCGAAGCAACCACCAAGCTAAGATAGAGACCTTTGATGGAACCTGAGTGTGCCATATAAGTTTCTCTGAATCATCTAACACCGGAGGGATCTGAGCAGAGAGGGTCTGGTAACCTGAACGAACTGAATAACCCCATGTAGTATCTGCATGCCAGTGCCATGTATCTGAAACATTTATCTACAAAGTGACATTAGCAAGTAACAACCTACACTCCCCTACCAACTCCTCCTCCCACGCCCACAACCTCCTCCTCCACTTCCACGCCTCACCCCCTCATCCCAACCCAAAGAGAACATCGATGCAACTGAAATCGACTTGTCCTCTGCTAACTCAAACAACCGACCAAAACGTTGACAAAAGGGAACATCCCCTAACCATCGATCACGCCAAAAAAGAGTGGCTGCCCCATCGCCCACCTCTCTCGACACCCTCTCTAAGAACCAACCCTCACCCTCCTCTCCAACACCATCTCTAACAAAGATATTAGTACTAGTTTGTCATTATTTAGATAACAAAGACATTGTCCTTGTGAGCTTAGCTCAGTTGGTATGGACAATGCATAGTATATGCAAGGTCTGGGGTTCAAATTCCGGCCACCACCAAAAAAAAAAGATAACAAAGACATTTTTTTTAAGCAACAACAACCAATATACTTAAGACTCATTTTACACTATACAAAGTGATGATTTTTTTTAAGTTTTTGAAATTTCTTTTTAGGGTTAATTATGTTTTTGGTCCCTACGAAATTGCGACCTTGTAAGTTTAGTCCTTACTTAATTTTAATAGCATTTTTAATCCCTACAAAAAAAAAATTTACTTATAATTTTAGTCCCTGCTAAAATAAATTTTGTTTAATTATCCTTAAACTCATAAATTTATTAACGATTCTTTTTATACAAGTTTAGAACACTATGAAAGGTTCATTTACGAAAATCTATAATTTTTTAACATGAAATAAATTAAATATGAATTTTTTAAAACGACAAAAGTTTAAGATATAAGTAACAAAAATATGGACGTAGAAATCAAATTTTTACGATATTTTTTTCGGAGGACCTTTTAATAACGTTCTTAACACGCCTGTAAAAAATTGTTGAAAAACTTAAGAGTTTAAGCATAAATTAAACAAATTTGCATTGAGTAAGAACTAATATTGAGTGCAGAAATTTTTTGTAGGGATTAAAAATGCTATTAAAATTAAGTAAGGACTAAACTTACAAGGTCGCAATTTTGTAGGGACCAAAAACATAATTAACCCTTCTTTTTATTATGAACCCAATTTTTATTTTTTTTAGCAAACTTTGTGAGCTCAATTTTTAATATTAAAAATTATGGTTAGCGAAGTTCAACACAAGTTAGTTAGTTCCTCCCATATGTTATACCCTAATTTTGGACCTAAAAATATTTTCTCAAGATGTTTTCTATCTCTGATATGTGTCTTTGGACCTTTGAAAGATTGCCTATTTGTTACTGTTTACTCTGATATTTTACTCTGCTGTATTTGCATATTTCTACTGTCTATGTTTGAAAATACTTTCAATTGTGACTTTGTCTATGTTTTCTTGCATTTCAAGTCATTTGAATGTGTCCTTGATCAATTGCATCTTTCTCTGCATTTTACTTCAATGTTATTTGCAAAATTCATGAAAAAGGGTATTTTAGTCATTTCCTGCATTCAACTCATTTTAATCCTTGAAAATTGTTTGAGTCTTTTCAATTGGTTTGTATAAGTCCTTGTTTCAATCTCATGTGAAAATCCATTTCAAAAATTACATTTGAAGTCATTTCGAGTCAGTTTAGCCCCTAGGGGCATTTTAGTCATTTCCAGTATCAAAAACTCTTTAAAAATCCTTAAAAATTGTCTCTGAGTCTTTTCAATTTGTTTGAATAAGCTCTTACCTTAATTCCCCGTTAAAAACCATTTTAAAATTGCATTTGAGTCGTTTCGAGTCATTTTAGTCCCCAGGGGCATTTTTGTCATTTCACACAAAATTTTGGCAGAGAGAGGTTACTTTGAAGTACCTCATTTAAGTAGTTGGTTCGTTTTAGTCCATTTTGTGTTTTTTATTGGTTCCACTTTACGTTATTTTCCATTTACCAATTTTAAATTCAATTTTAGTTTAATTTTCATTTTAGTCCTAAAATTTCTAAAAATTGCATTTTAGTCCTTCTGTTTCATTTTATTTCTTTTTAGGTCTTTTTTAATTTGAATGTTAGTCCTTCAGGTCAAACTTTTGTTTTAGTCCTTTTTTAGGTCAATTGCATTTCAGTCCCAAAGTCTTAAAAATTGCAGATTAGTCCTTAATAATTTTTTACAGGTCAGTCCTTTAAGTTCTGAAAATTGCAGAATGGTCCAAAGAGTTAGTTGCAAGCTCATGTTCACGTGGCAGCACCTTACAGGCCAAGGCATCACATGTGTCAGCTTATAAATAGCTGAATAGTGCTAGTACCATTCAGAATTCGCCAAATCATCACAAACACCTTTCCCATTTTCTCTCTCTTCTCCAGAAAATCAAAAACTTTAACCGTTTTCCAGAACCATGAAGAACACGATGAACAACTCAAAACCCTAAAAAATTCCAGAATCAAAATTCATCACAATTGAAGCAAATTACGACGATTCTCAGAGATTCATCACTGAATCTTCATCATTGAATCGTGTTTCTTCACAATTCAAGTGAGATTCCGTCACTTACAGTGACAGATTCAATCACGATCACGAAGAAACTTCGAGAGTGAGAAGAAGAAGGATCGAAGCCAGATTCAAACCGGAGAAGAAGAAAGACGAACTGAATCAAACCGGCGTACAAGAACCAGCAAATTCACCGATTTATTTTCGGTTCAAAGCCTCATTTCTGAAGAATGAAGGAAAACGCGAAGTCTTCCGTCATCTTCTCCGTTCGTTCTCCGATTTATACCGAGGTAAAATTCTCGTTCTTCTCTCTTTTAAATCTCCAGTTTAATTGTTGTTTCGAACAAAGAACGGTGTAGATCGAAGAATGAACGGTTGATTTCATAAAAAGTTTCAGAAACACAGAAAACTGTAAAGTTCAAGTGTAGATCTACACCGATCTACGCATTTCCTGAGGAAACGAGTATCATTTTTGAACTTAGGACGAAGAAGACGATTTAATGATGCAAAAAGTTTCAAGAAACAACGAAGTTTCAACTCCGGTGTGGCGGCGCTAACGCCAGCCACCGCACCGGAGAGAACTCCGGTCGTCTTCTTCGGCCTGCAAGTTGCAGAGCTCATGAGCCTTAGAGGGAGAGGGACGAAGTGTAGAGAGAGAAAAGAGAGAGTGAAAATGAACCAAAACCGGTTCAAGGCCTTATATAGGCCAATGAGCCGGTTCGACCCATGCCCGCTCCATAACCCGATCCAGTTGCTCTCAAGCCCATTCTGCATGCCTGTGAGCATTTTGCTACGTGCACCCCCCTGTTTGTGTGTTTTTGGTAATACCTTGCTAGTTACACCCCTGTCTCATAAAAAACCCTTTTTAAAAAAATTCCTAAAAAAATTCCTATGTGTTTTAATGTGGTTCTTGAGGTTTTTTTTGTGAATATTTTACATGTTAAAAGTTGATAAAAATGTATGTGATATAACTTGTGATTTGGATGTCTTTCTTGTTGATTTCTTGTGTATTTTTGCTATGTTTGGCATGATTTTTTTTGTCCAACTGATACATGTACTTGTTGTGTAACCTTGTGATGTGCTTGCCACTAATTTGTATCTTTGTTTTTACAGTTTGTGAATGTGATTTGTCAATTACTTGTGTTGCAAGTTATGTGGAAAATAAAATGCCAAAATATGTCTAGAACATATCATGATTCTTGACTTGTTTGTATCCTTACAATCCTCATATTATTGAATGTAATAGAACCTTTAGAAAAGTTGACATGATGGGAGGATTATAGGTCATACACCTGTCTTGATATTATGATAAGTTTTAGGAATATCTTGCCACTTTTAGGTTATGGGTTCCATTATTTTTTGCCAAGTTTCTTAGTGTTTCTTTTGCTTATAATTTCCATTCTATAATACCCTATGCTACTAACCACTTTACTTCATGTTTCATACATCCATAAGCATCTCATCCTCCATCTTATAGTCCTAGCTTTTGATTCTTGCATTTTAAATTTTGCCAAGACTTAGTATGTAAAACTTTAGGGACTTTGTAACTTCTTTTATGCAATTTAAATTCTTGCAAGACCATAGCATGTATCTAGGCCAATGATGTAAAGGACAATGGACTCTAATGATGTACACCGACACAAGCACCGACACATGCACACACCTCACTTTAGATGTATGGCTAGGATATGCATGTTTAGATGTATGCTTAGGTTTTACACCTAGAGAAAATTCCAATTTTCCAAACGCAAAAACTTGAACCATCTCACTCAATTTTTTTTTCAAATAAACTCTTGGAACACATTCCAAGTGAATTTTTCTCTTTATTTTCTTAATAAAAGCATCAATGAAACTAATTCCAACTTTGACTTGTTTTTGCAAATGACTAATTCAACCTCACAATTTCACAATCTTATGCCCTTGAGGCCTCTCTCTCTCATTCTTCAAATTCCAATTTTCCAACTTAAAATCAACCAACAAAAACAAAAACCTTTTTGGAAGAGAACTACGGTGGATTTGATCCCTTAAATGGGTACGTAGGCAAGGAATCAAAATTCCTTCAATTCAAATAAAATAAAAAATCAAACATTCTTCTCCCTCCAATTCTTCACTTAGTAAACTCTTAGGTAAATAAACAATTTCAAAATAGCATTTAAAAATAGAGCGCGCGCGTAGAAAGTAAAGACGGTTCCTATAGGATACTATAGTCGTTATGGGTGCCTAACACCTTCCCGTAGCGAAAACAACTCCCGGACCTCGATTCTCAAAGGGTTTTGCTTATTTTTTCCTTCCCAAGAAAAAATGAGATATCAAAGATTAAAAGGTTCAAACGTAATCAATGTTTGACACCCGAAAACCAAGATAAAACACCATACAAACTTACTTTTACTAAATTTATAAGAATGACTATTTTTTATTTCATTTATATCTTAAATAGATGGTTACTATTGTTTACAAAATCTTTTTTCTCTGAAAAATATTGCTTACAAAATCTTGTTTTTCTATTTGGGATCCGTTTTTATTATTTGAATATGACCTTTAATTTTATCGGAACGACCCTATATTTACCCCTAAACAATGCCGGTAAAATACACTGGTTTAATAAAAGAGTCTCTCGTGAATTTTCGCAAGGTTATATGTCCGGATAACTAGCAATTTCCATCCTTTTAATTATGTTTGGTTATGGAAAATGCTATTTATCTAGAAAAATAGCATCAAGAATTTTTCAAGACACATGTGGCAAGTTTTAATTGCATGATTTATTTGTCCACTTCCTATTTTTCAGCCACACCTCCTTGAATTGTGGCAAATAGTGCATTGTGATTGGTTGCTTTTTATTCTTGAAGAATTCTTGATATTTTTTTCTAGAGATATAACATTGCTCGTTTGGTTATAATCTCTATATCCTACTTTTCTTAAAATTTTGAATTTTTATGTCTCATACTTATTACCAAAATTGTTTTGGAGTATATATCCTTAAAAAAAAATTGTTTTGGAGTAGAAATACGTCAGGTTGATAATTTTTAAACAGATTTTACGGATATTTAAAGGTACTTTTTATCTTTTTGAGTTAGCATTAGATTTATTGTGTGGAATTTAGATCTGATCGGGCTATGCCTTTTTTGAAAATATTTACACTCTTAAAGATGTAAGGTATGGGAGGATGAGATTATGCATCACTGCGCGTTGCAAATTACGAAGTTAGAACGTACACCCTTCGGTCACTATTATAAGCAAAACTTTGTATTTTAAGATTCATTTAATTAATGATGTATATAATCTTTATAAAGACCATATACATCATTAATTGAATGAATCTAAAATGCAAAGTTTTGCTTAAAATAGTGATCGGAGGGTGTAATTTATCATTCATTTTTACTTGTAAAAAATCTATTAGGTGTTTAACCAATTTTATATATATATATATATATATATATATATATATATATATATATATATAGGGGTTTGCTAGAACACACCCACTAGTTTTTATGTGGGAGTGTTTTAGCAAGTAAATAACTAAAAAGTGGTTAAATACACCCTAAGGTGTATGTTGCTATAACACACCTTCTAACAATAACAAGTGGGTGTGTTCTAGCAAATCCTATAGGCATTTGCTAGAACACACCCACTAGTTTTTATGTGGGAGTGTTTTAGCAAGTAAATAACTAAAAAGTGGTTAATTACACCCTAAGTTGTAGCTTTGCTAAAACACTCCCACATAAAAATTAGTGGGTGTGTTCTAGCAAACCCCATATATATATATATATATATATATATATATATATATATATATATATATATATATATATATATATATATATATATAGTGGTGTTTCTGCATTGAAGTTACACTTAATAACGTACACTGATACACACAAAACAAAAAAATTAGTTACACTTACAATACAGGTGCCATTTAGTTTACACCACTAAATAGAATTCCCAAACTTTGTACCAAAAAAAAAATGCCCTAACTTACACCACTAAAATAACATCTTGTATCATCTTTTTCATCATAAGATCTGATCCGTTAAAATAAATTTATAATATATCAATGGTTTATATTGAGGTGGTGTAAGTTGGAGCAATGTATTTAATGGTTCAAACTATACTTTGCCTACAATACATTGATAAACACACAAAAACAAAAACAAAAAACTACGTTACACTTAGAATACACTAATACACACACAAAAAAACCTTGATCTACATATAATTTACATTCTTACAATTAACCATAGATTTATTGGATAATTAATGTATCTCTCTTATAATATGACAAGATATCAGTTATTCAATAAATCTAAAAAAACAACTTCTTGCTTATGATAATTACCATGTGAAGGGAGTATATAAGGTTGATTCGCTGTATTTTTATTTTATGCAAAGTTTCTTCCACGTCCAGACCAACTCTGTCTTTAACCATGCCCTGCATTGAAGGTAATGTGATAAGACGTCTCTTTAAAGAATTAAATTAAAAGATATATGAATAAGTATATGTCCGATCGATAAAGAAGAAGTATAAAAAGGGGAAATTTGTACACTTCAATTATATATAAGGTGTGAACGAACGTGTGTAGCATCGTGGTCATAAATCATGGTAGTAATAATAAATGATGAAAAAGAAAGTTGGTGTGTTAGCAGTTGAGAGTTGAAATAATAGTAAGTAGTATGTACTATAGTATACTGTCTATAGTGTTGTGTTGTGAGCAATTAGGCTGCCTGCTTGACTCCCTTCACGCCAAGTAAAAGGGTCGTCAACCATTTAGAGAAGCCTCTTATATGGCATGCAGGGAGCCAGGCAAACACAACATTTTGCATCCGTTTGCTTTGATCAAATCTAGCATGTTAGAAAGAAAGAAAGAAAAAAAAGTTGCAAAATTGACACTAATATGTATATAATGAATGAATGAATGAATGAATGAATGGAAAGAGTTAATCAGTAGAAGGAGTGCATATATATAAATTAAGATATATATATATATATATATATATATATATATATATATATATATATATATATATATATATATATATATATATATATAGTTTAGAAAAAGTGAAAGAGAGGGAACTGATTTGTTGAAGGAGATTGGAGTGAAGAGAGTGAGACAAGAGAAAATCCATGAAAGGAGAAGGGTGATGGTTCTAATATTATTGGCAAAGACGGCAAACAAAGCCTTATTCTTAACTTATTTATAGTATTAAACGTAACTCAACTCTTGTATGTAGTTCCATTGGATAATGCCAAACCTGCCAGCCTCAATACTTCTTACAGTTGGTCTGTTTTGGATTTTCCTTCCTTCCTTGGAAATTGTCATAATTAACTTACCTTCCACCACCCACCGTTCACATTTCAGTATAACTTTCTCATTTACATTGCTTCATTTATTTTTTGTTTTTGAGAAAAATTGATAAAGTGATATATTAGGATACGTTTTAAAAAAATTGAACCCCAACATTAATTTATCTTTTATTTGCCCAAACAACAAGTCTTGTGTTTGAATGAACAACTGTGTCTCACTTAGTTAACTCTCAGTGACGTAGCTAGAAATTTTGAATAATGGGAGCAAAATATATATATATATATATATATATATATATATATATATAAACTTGTAGTAGAGTCATTTTAAATAATTTAGAAACCCTATTCTAATTATGAAGTATGATCATCTTAAACAATTTAGACACCGGTGTACAATACTAGTTTAGAGATCGAAACTGATTTGGAGTAGTCATTTTAGTCTCTAAATGTTTGATGTGTTTTTACTAAAATATTTGAAAATTATCAAAACTATGAACACATCTTCAAACGTTTCTTTTGTTATTCATTGTATAGATCAAATTGATCAGTGAAAAATATATTTAAAGATTAAATTAATTAACTAAAGACACATTTAAAAATCAAATAACTATTCAAAAAAATGTTTTTTCATTTTAATAGAAAGATTGATAACTCCTTTTGATTCAAAACCATTTAAGTTTTTTTTTTTAAATAATAGAAACCTCTTAAATTTTTCTATAATATATAATTACATTATTATTAATTATTCAGACGTTTTTGTTTAATAGAGTCGATAACATATGTATGGAAGGTTGATAAAACTTTTTTAGGGAAATATAATAATTAAATAAAACAATAATGTGTATTAGTGTATATGTATGAAGCCATGAAATTAGTGGGGGCACAAGCCCATAGGGAGCTGTAACTGTCATCAATTTTTTTCCTTCAAATAACTTATTGACTACAAATTAACTTTTTAAAGTAAATAAACAGAGTGTATGAGGTTCAAACTTCGACCCCTACATACATTATGCAATATACATACTAATTGAGTTAAACTCACGAGTACCTCTCATCAATTTTTCTTTTGTTGGAGTATTATTAGAAATCGGTACTAAATGGACAAAATTAATTATTTATTTTTTAAAAATTAAACATTGAAAAATAGTATGGCAATAAAATGATTAGATGATGTACATATGTCCAACAAAACTAATTTTAATGTTCACCTTTTTATTTACTCAAAATTCATTACAATTTTTTTAGTATGAAATAATTAAATATGACACTCATAGTACCACAGGGAGTATTGTAAAAACAAAAAAAGTACCATAGGCACCGGTGACTTCCTTTGGTCTCGAATATAAGCGGAAAAATATAATAAGTTTGTGTGACTTTTTTTAGTCTCGAATATAATCGAAAAATTATAACTTTTATTTACGTAGAACAAGATCCTATGAATGATAGTTTTGATTTTTTTTTTTTGATATCAAAACAAAATTAGCTACACTTAACTAAAATTCGTAATTAAGTGTAAAATTACTGAATTATGGCATAATATCTGCCGAGGCTGCCTTATGTTCCGTACGATGTGGGCAGGTCGAAACAACCCTTCATATGTTTCTTCATTGCGACACTTTTGCCTCCCTTTGGCAGCTGGTCCGATCTTGGTTAGGCGTTTCAGGAGTAGATCCTCAAAGCCTTCGTGCTCATTTTCTTCAGTTCACTCATTACTTAGGTGATTTGAAGACCTGATCGAGCCAAGTTATGAACCAAACTAATCGAATTATATATAGTTCAAGTTCAACTTATTTAATTGACGAACTTAATTTTCGGCTCATTTGGTTTATTAACCAAGTTCAACGAATTAATTGTCGAGTCAAGTTTCGAACTATGTTCGAGTTGGTTCGGTTCATTGTCATCCCTAATTATACCAATCTTTAGGTACCAAAGAGGAAGAAATATATATATTTAAGCTTGCTAATGGACGAGAAAAAAAGACAAGAGACCTAGATCAGGTGAAGTGTATTAAAGACGGTGAGGATAAAGTTTTGGTTTAGGAAAAGGATATAAATGATAGATGGAAGAAGCATTTCCACAACTTATTTAATGAACGATATGAGATCTTACCAGAGTTTAACCGGCTAGACATCAAAGAAGAGGATTATAACTATAACTACTATTGTCGGATTCAAGAACATGAGGTAAAAGAAGCGTTGAAAAGGATGAGTAATGACAAATCAGTTGGGCCAAAAAAATATACCTAATGAAGTGTGGATTTTTTTTAGAGATATACGAGTTGTGTGACTCACCTAACTTTTTAATGAGATTATGAAGACAAAGAAAATGTCAGATGAGTGGAGAAGAAGTTCTTTGATTCTAATCTATAAGAATAAAGAGGATATACAAAATTGTGTAAATTATAGAGGAATTAAACTAATGAGTCTTGTCATGAAGTTATGGGAAATGGTGATTGAGATTAGACTAAGGATAGAGACTCGAGTTAATAGTCAACACGGGAATCAATGGAAGTTATGCCTCATTGAGTATATCGCTTCCATGGTCGACCTCTCCGACAATGTTTTATGGTACAAATTGTTGGGCAATTAAGAATCAAGTAAACATAGGGAGATGATGATGTTGTGGTGGATGAGTGGTAAAACATGATATGATTAAGAATGACACCATCAGAGAAAGTTGGGATAACACTTATAATAAAAAAGATGGTAGAAAATAGGCTTAGGTGGTTTGAGTATGTAGAGAGAAGGAACGTAGATGTTGTAGTACGTAGAGTATATCAGATGGAGGAGAGTCAAATCAAAAAAGGTAGAGAAAGACCTAAAAAAACTATAAAAGAAACTATTATGAAAGTTTTAGAGGTTAATGAGTTTGATCCAAATATGGTCTTTTATAGAACACTATGATGTAATTTGATCGATGTGGTCGACCCCACTTAGTGGAATAAGGATTGGTTGTTGTTGTTTTTGTAATTGTATTCTAATTATGTAATTTGATATTTTTCTTATTTTTTTTACCTTAGAATATACTCGTAGTCCAAAAAAAATGATATATAGGTTGAATTTTTTCCAAACATGTTTACGACGTTAAAGTGAGTTAAGATCCTCTCCATTTGTTAAAATAAATTAAATATGCAATTTCGAGAGAGATAGACAAAAAAAAAAGATAATGGATATTTTAATTAAATGGGGCTTACTATCATTAATTACTTTATACTTTTTCGAGATTTTTTGTGTCTTTATCTCTCCAAAGGGATGGAATAGAGAGAATTGTAAAAGAAGATGATGTTGACTTCGTAAAAGTATGATTTTACACAAAAATCAATTTTTTTTTTACTAGGGACGGATTAATTATGACTTTTTATTCCCTATAATTATGAATTTCTTTAACAATCCATAATTAATTTGTCTCTCATTTAAAAACTCCAAAAAAAATTGGTGAAGGTTCTTGTGATGTTCTAACTGTTGAAGTTTGTTATATGTCCCACATCACTCAGGTTCCCGGGTTGTCGATTGTATAAATATGCTTGAGTTCCCTCCTCCTTTGAGCTAGCTTTTGGGATGAGATCCAAGCTTATTTTAACTTGGTATCAGAGCCGGGTTAAGGATTGCGATGTGGGAATTTGACCCAGTCCCACGCTAGGTCCCACGCTAGGCGTGAGGGTGGGTGTTGAAGTTTGTTGTATGTCCCACATCGCTCAGGTTCCTGGGTTGTCGATTGTTCGCTCAGGTTCCCGGGTTGTCGATTGTATAAATGTATAATATGCTTGAGTTCCCTCCTCCTTTGAGCTAGCTTTTGGGATGAGATCCAAGCTTATTTTAACACTAACCATGTCTACAAAATCAGGGAACGAAATTTGACCCATGAGTATACATTTACCCGAAACAAGCTTGAGTTCCCTCCTCCTTTGAGCTAGCTTTTGGGATGAGATCCAAGCTTATTTTAACACTAACCATGTCTACAAAATCAGGGAACGAAATTTGACCCATGAGTATACATTTACCCGAAACAAAATTGCAATTTTGCACATTTTGGTTGAAAAATAAAAATAAATTGAAACATTTTCAAAAAATTATGAAACTTCGCAGATCCATTTTATATATTTTTATAGATTTATTAACAAACATTTTGCTCAAAATTTGATTTTTAGGTCGAGATTTTTGCCGTTTTGTTTTTATTGAGTTTTTTGAACTTTAAAAATTCATAATTAATTCATCCCTACTCAAAAAATTATAATTTTTGTGTGTAAAACTATACTTTAACTTCCTAAAGATCTTGTCAAAAAAAAAAAAACTTCCTAAAGATGAATGGAAAAAATTTAACCTTTGGGCCGCTTTTTTGGACTTCTCGTACATTATAGGTCTGAAATAATAAGAATATCAAATTACATGGTTATATTTTACAAGTTATTTTTCGGACTTCGTGTATATTACAAGGTTAATTTCAACAATTAACCGTAATTTATTTTTATAGGTTCCTTCAAAAAAAAATGTTTATAATAGGTGGGAATTTTTTTTTTTGAGGAAAAAAATATTTTTATTTTTAAAAAAATAATGAAAACCACTTTAATGTGCATGATTTTGAACCTTAACATTTAAATTGGAAGAAAAAAAAAACTGATCTTTATAGTTTAACCGCACGGTCCTTTTGTTTGTAACAAAACACAAATTTCTCAGCATTGTTTCGATGCTTTGAAATGATCCAATATTTTATACATTAATTTGTTTATAATTATCCGATAGTAATGTAACTGAAAAATCGAAAAACATGATCACGCCAAACTCTCCTGTTATTTATAATGAGGTTGTTGTTGTATGGTATACCTTACTTTGCCCTAGTTTTTTGTTTTCTGCAGACTCAAAGCAGAATGTCTTCCAAAAACCATTCAATTTTTCTCTTATCCCTGTTCATTCTTTCTACAGCTTTGTTTCAATCATCTGCAGTGAAAAAGGTAAAACTCTTGTCACTATTTTCTTTCTTTTTTTCTCTGTGCAGTGATATCATGTTTAATCTAACTTTTTTTGTTTGCTTGTTTTGGTTTAATAAAAGTCTTACATAGTATATTTGGGATCACACGAGCATGGTGAAGGAGTTACTGAAGCCGATTTCGACCAAGTTACCAAAACTCATCATGAATTCCTTCAATCCTACGTGGGAAGGTAAGCTACAAATAATAGAAAAAGAAAATAGAATTGCTTGCACTTTTTGTTGGTTCAAATTTGTTTAAGTAGAAAAAAATATATGAATCAGAATTATGAAAACAAAACCCTAAAAAGTTAAACCAAGAGAGAATTATGTAGTAGTTCAGTGATGATGAACACGTCACAAAAGGGAAGGGTTTTTCTGAGTTTATGTTATTGTTTTTTATCCCTTGTAAACCATGTTTTCTGAATTGGACCCTAACACGTGAGGGTCACGCTTTAATCGGTTTCCCTTACTTTAACTAATGGGTACAACTACGCTTTAATGTGGACAATATTAGGCACACATACACATAACAGTAGAAAAAAAAATTAAAATTAAGAAAAATTAAATAATATATATTTTTAAGATGATTAAATAGCTTGTTTGGAACTACCGTCAACTTTATATTTTCCCATTTTGAGACAAATTTCGCAGTGAAAAAATAGAAGCTACACGATGTGAACTCTGATTTATCGCATGTCTACATTGTGGTCATCATACAAACAAACATAAACTAAATGATTATGGTCACCATACAAACAAACATAAACTAAATGATTATATGTGCATGTGTTCAAATAACTTCGATTTTACTTCATGAATCAAGTACTTCCTCCGATCACTAATATAAACAAAATTTAACTTTTTAGATACATTGAATAATTAATGTATCTAGTCTTTATTATAGGTTAGATACATTAATTATTCAATGTATCTAAAAAGTTAACTTTTGCTTATATTAGTGACCGGATGGAGTATTGACTTAAAAATAATTAAGTATTACAAACTATTTTTTTAAGAAAAAAAATTTGAAAGAGAAAAAAAAAAAAAAAAAGAAGTTGGTACAACATATTTCAGTCTCGAAACAGATGATTTTGATGCTTGTCTCGGGTTTAAGAAGTTCAAAATAATTCAAGCTTATATTATTGAAAGAGATTTACGGGGTGTTTTTTTTTTTTTTTTGGTATATTTGAAGTAAATTAGATTTACTTCTAGGAATAATTTTTTTGAGAATATAAGGATCCAAGTTTTATTTCAATATATTTTTAATGATAGAAGAATTTTTATGTTTGTTACAAATTTATTAAATGTCATTTATGGGAATAGAAGACTTCTTCCAAAGAAAATGATGGGATAAAATCACAGAACATATTTTTTTAAAAATACCTAAAATAAAATGTTCATCCTTAAATTTTAAAGAAACTTATTCCTATGAATAAATATAGGAAACTTGAAAGTTAATCCTTGTATTGTAAATTGAAATGCAGTCATGAGAAAGCAAAAGAGGCAATGATATATTCATACACAAAAAATATCAATGGCTTTGCTGCTTTCCTGGATGAGAAAGAAGCTGCTGACATTGCAGGTAACCTTCAAAATAACTGATGATGAATGGAAGAATATCAATGTCATACTTAATGTGTCGTTTTTTCTTTCAATTTTGCCTTCGATATTGCAGAGCATCCAAACGTTGTGTCAGTGTTGTTGAATCGAGGAAGAAAGTTACACACTACACACTCATGGGAATTTATGTCACTGGAACACAATGGTGTGACTCCTTCTCATTCCCTCCTTAGGAAAGCTAGATACGGTGAAGATGTTATTATTGGGAATCTTGACACTGGTAAAATTTTATGTTTTTTTTTTCTTCTTCTTCTTCTTGTATCTACCATTGTTAAGTTTTAACTATATTATTATGACTTTGTTATTTTGCACACATATACTACGTCAAATTTCTAAAATAAAATAGATAATTAATATTGTTCAAATTACGTGTTATTTATATTTAATTATGATAAATGTAAATAATAATGTGCCCTAATTTATTAACTTATAATTTTCAAGTGCTATTACTTTGTTTCTTGTTATTGGTGGAGTTTTGTATTTAAACCTTGTTGATCTTCCTTGACACACTTTGCGCTGAGAGGAACATCTTTTTTTTTTTTTTTTTTTTTGAGAGAAGGAGCATCTTTTGTTGTTTAATATAAGTTTCATTTTAGTTTGTTAAAAAAAACACATATAACACATAAATTCATTAGTCACAGTATAAACATGAAAATCATGGGTTAATGAGTTCAAAAGCCTTCTTAATTTTTTTTCTTAATTAATGGATAACATTGTGACTAATCAAATATTTATTTGAACATTGTTAACCATATATTTATTTGAACATTGTTAACCATATATTTTATTGTGCAATTTTATGTCAAAGTTTGTGAATCATAATCACATCTCTCATTATTACTATTAGATTAGATTAAAAGTAATAATAACAGTAGTAGAAGATGATCGTTTAGGGAAATTTTATTATAATGATTTATGGTATCACACAGACAAAAGTAAGCATTATTGACGTATCAACTATCTAATCTAGAGCTAAAATTGAGAAACTCTTGTGTGAATCAGGATCAAACCTATTTTCTTGGTCACAACCAAAGAGAGAAGAGAGAAGAGAGAGAAAATGGAAACAGTAAAAAAAAGAAAAAAAACTCTATGGATGACCAAACCTCATTTTTTGGTCCTGGTTCACACAAGAATTTCTCGCTAAAATTTTGAAATTTCTTGTTTCCTATCTATTCCTTCTTTCATGCTGACTAATAAAAAAGAAGTGCAATCACTTAGCCGTGGGCCCCATTTTTTTTTGTGATGAATCCCCACTCTCCGGTGACCATTACTCTTTTGGTCAAAATTTTTTCTTAATAAACAATAGATACTAGTTAGTAGTATTTCTCTTCCATATTGTTGTGGATATAATATGGTATAGTATATATTGTACACAATTAAGTAGCTAAAAAATTCCATTCTACTTTTTCATCACAAGTTTTTCAAAGGTTCCATATCGGTCCAATGAAGTTTCATTGCACAATAATTTTGTGCAACAAAACATGTATGATTGTTTTCATCGGAGTTTAATTAAATTTGTGATCCATGTAGGTGTATGGCCAGAATCTCCGAGCTTTAGAGATGAAGGGATAGGGCCCATTCCCTCAAGGTGGAAAGGAACTTGTCAGAGTGATCACACAGGCTTCCGTTGCAACAGGTCCACTCTTTTAGTTGTTTATATAGTGTAGTAAAAAATATGATGAAAGTATATATTTTTTTAAAAGAAATAAATTAATTGATGAGAAGTATGCTATGTGTTCTGAGTTACACATTCTTTACTATCGCTAATTATAGTATTGCTTGTGTTTACTATATGTCTCTAAGATTAAAGCAAATTAATAGTCCAAGTAAAAATATATATATCACCGGTGAGTAAAAAAATTGCTTGCATTCTGATTTGTATCTTAAAAGCATATATAGGTACATTGAAAATTTTAAAATGTGTCATAAAATGTTTTGATTAAACCTTTTAATATGGAGTATATTTCATGCAGGAAGCTTATAGGAGCAAGATACTTCAATAAAGGTTATGCAGCCTATGCAGGGTCAAAGGTACTACAGAACGGCACACTTGATACTGCACGAGACAATGAAGGTCATGGATCTCACACACTATCAACAATAGGAGGAAACTTTGTTTCTGGAGTTAATGTTTTTGGCTTAGGAAATGGAACTGCGAAAGGTGGTTCTCCCAAAGCAAGAGTTGCTGCTTACAAAGTCTGTTGGCCAGCAATTGATCACAACGGATGTTTTGATGCTGATATCATGGCAGCCTTTGATATGGCTATTCATGATGGAGTTGATGTTCTTTCCCTTTCTCTTGGAGGTGATGCTTTTGATTACTTTGATGATGGCCTTTCAATCGCTGCGTTTCACGCAGTTAAGGAAGGCATCACTGTGTTGTGTTCAGCTGGAAATTCAGGACCAACACTTGGAACTGTTTCAAATGTTGCACCTTGGATATTGACTGTTGCTGCAAGTACCATAGATAGAGATTTTGATGCTGGTGTTCAACTCCATAATGGACAACACTTTAGGGTATTATCCAATTTTTCTTCATCTTGTGAAATACCATTAATTAACTAAGTCAAGTTTTCCATTTTTCCTATCACTTCCATTTTCTTCTCTAATATTTCCATTATTGATTGATTATCAGGGATCTAGCCTTTCTATAGCTTTGCCAGAAAACAAGCTTTATCCACTCATTACTGCTGCTGAGGCAAAATTGGCTGAAGCACCAGTTGAAAATGCGTAAGTATATACTGGTTGCATTTACGGTCTAGTTTGTTGTTTAACTTATTTTTGAAATGGTGAATGTAAATATAATTAGTTTTTAGTAATGTCAATGGAGGATTCAAACTGACATCTCTCAAATTTTCCATTGTGTAGTACTCTATGTATGAATGGAACAATTGACCCCGAGAAAGCAAGGGGCCGAATATTGGTTTGTCTTAGAGGAACCAGCGCAAGAGTGGAAAAGAGTCTTGTTGCTTTGGAGGCTGAAGCAGTTGGAATGATTCTTTGTAATGATGAGTCTAGTGGCAATGAGCTTATTGCTGATCCCCATTTCCTGCCTGCAACACATATTACATATGCAGATGGCGTTGCTGTCTTTGCCTACATCAATTCAACCAAGTAACTTTTGTTGCTCCCTCCTTTTCTCATCCCTTCATTTGTATAGTTGGTCTTCATAGATAATTCAATTATTTCAACATTGTTCTCTTAACACCTTCAATTAATGTCGTTATTATCACATAACAGGAATCCACTAGGATATATTCATCCACCCACAACAAAGTTGAACATAAAACCTGCCCCAAGCATGGCGGCTTTCTCCTCTAGAGGGCCTAACCCAATCACACCAGAGATCCTCAAGGTTTGCCTATTCTTTCATTATTAATTTCAAATATTGTGTTATAAATCAAACTACATATTTTGTTTCCACACTTAGTATTTTCCAAATTGTCCATTAGTTGTAAATTGTGGTTTTACATGAGTCGATCGTAGTTTCATTTTCTTTCTTTCACCTCACCTTTTTCTTTTTGATTCTTTAGCCGGATGTAACTGCACCCGGTGTGAACATTATTGCTGCCTACTCAGGAGCGATTAGTCCCACAGAATTGGACATTGATAAACGTAGGGTTCCTTTCATCACCATGTCTGGAACATCCATGTCATGTCCTCATGTGGCTGGAGTCGTTGGCCTTCTTAAGACTCTCCACCCCAACTGGAGTCCATCCGCTATTAAATCTGCAATCATGACAACTGGTAAATTACCTAACACCATTAGGTTACTCATGGAATTATGATATGATTCATTGAGAATTAGTCTTGATTCTTGAATAAAGAGAGGAAATTAAAAAAATATCTGTCTGATAATATGATGTGTTTTCTTTCAGCTAGGACAAGGGACAACACTGATAAACCTATCCTCGATGATACTAATGTCAAGGCAACACCATTTGCTTACGGTTCTGGTCACATTAGACCAAATCGTGCCATGGATCCTGGCTTGGTCTATGAGTTAAATATCAATGATTACATAAATTTTCTTTGTTTCTTAGGTTATAACCAACCACAAATTAGCATGTTCTCCGGTACTAACTATCATTGTGATGGTATAAACATCTTGGATTTCAACTATCCTACAATAACAATACCTAAACTCTATGGGTCAGTTACTTTGAGTAGGAAGCTGAAAAATGTTGGACCACCAGGCACATACACTGCAAGACTTCGTGTACCCGTTGGACTTTCCATATCAGTGCAGCCTAAGAAGTTGAAATTTGACAAAATTGGTGAAGAGAAGAGTTTTAGTTTGACAATTGAAGTTACTAGATCAGGTATGGCTACTGTATTTGGAGGCCTAACTTGGTCAGATGGCACACACTATGTTAGGAGTCCAATTTCAGTTGGAGGAGTTAAAGGTTAGATTAGATTTTTTTTTTTTTTTTTTAGGGAAGTTAGATTAGAATTTTATCATTAGATTTAGGTATGCATCAATTAGTATTGATTTTTTTTTTGTTGGAGGATTGGAATAAAAAACAGTAAACTCATAGCTTGAAATTATTGATTTTAATTATTATTTTTATTTATTACTAGTCATTTTCTCTCGGTAGCAATTGCAATTTTTTTAATTTGAGACAACAAAATGGTGAGGCCGACGTTACTCTCTCTTGTTTGCTTTCTATTTAAGGTTTTGTATATAAAGGCTTAAAAGATCATTAAATATACTCTTAATCAAGTTTTAAAAAGTTTTAGTATAAATTTAATTATGGAGAAAATCGAATCTGCAAGAGAACATACTCCAAAGTACCAAGACAACATAAGTGGATTCAGCTATAGCTTTTACTTCCAGCTTCGCTTAAGTGAATATGCAATGATAGAGTTGGAAATCTATTAATTAGTATATGTTCGTTGTCTGTAGTTCTGGTTTTAAAGTTTAGGTCTCCATGTCACATGCAACAAAACAGTGCCAAATAACCCTAAAAAAAAAAAGGAAAATGTTAACCGGTGTCCCCGGTGCCCCAAAAAAAAATAGTGGCAAATAAGTTGATGTAATTGTATAATTTAAATACCTCGCTTAAATCAAAGAACCGGCGTCCTCCATAATTCAATTTGAAAACTTTTAGAACAATTGGTGCGTCTGCTTATGACATATTGCCATTATTCATAAATTGCTTAGAGAGCATAAGATAATTTACACTGCATTTGATGAAAATGGGAATCTGGAGAGATTGGAAAACAAGAGATTACTTGTCTCTAGCTTAAGCCATGGGCAAACCCCCAATCTCTAATACGACCCACACCATGCCCACACAATGAATTGAGGATATTATCAGCTTTGATACGCCTATACCCAAAAAAAAATTATTCATAGGAATGGGATTGGATTAAATACCTAAATTCGTCCTTGAATTTTCAAGGACCAGTCAAACTCGGTCAAATTAGTCCATGCTTGCGTGACATCTGACATGGCAAACCTTGTGAGAGGTTAACAGAACACATCAGCACCGTTAGCAGGCCAACTTAACAGAGGGACTAATTTGATTGACATTTGACAACTTCAGGGACGTATTAGACATTTTGCAAAATTTGGGGACAAATTTGTCTGGTCTTTGAAAATTTAAAGACAAATTTAGGTATTTACTAGATTGGGATAGTGTATTAAAATCAGGACAATTTTTACGGTAAGAAAGGAATATTTTTAGAAAAATGCTTAATCTCGCGACAAATCTTATCAGGACTATTTCACGAATGTGGTACCTACAAGCACTGGCTTGTAAAGTTGTAATTAATACAACCTTTCTCTTCAAAATGCTTAATCTCGCGACAAATCTTATCAGGACTATTTCACGAATGTGGTACCTACAAGCACTAGCTTGTAAAGTTGTAATTAATACAACCTTTCTCTTCAAAATGATGAGTTTTGTCTCCATATTATTATTGGAGTAGTGATATTTGAACAACTTTTTGGTACAACTCTTTTGACAACTTTGGTTTTCTCTTCTTTGATTGGTCAAAAATAATAGAGAGAAAAAGGAAGAGAGAGAATAAGAAGATAATGTGAGTATGAGTGAGAAAATTGTCAAAAAGTTGTTAGAAAATGGTTTTACAAATATCATTTCTCTTATTATTGTGAAGCTGCATACCTTAATCTCAACATCTCTGTCTACGGGACTCACCTCCTCTCATACACTATGAATCTGCTGAGTGTATCAATACTTATGAAGCTGCATGCCTTTTCAAATATTTCAATAACTGAATTTTTAGGCACAAAAAATTGAATTGCTCATAATACATGGGTTAATTAAACTGGTGATATAGCTTCACTGATTCACATGCTAGCCATTTGAGTGAGCTACGACCATGTTTAGATGTACTTGAAATGATGGCCTTTTAACATGATGGTGGGTTTTAGAAAGAAATGTAAAAAGACCATTTCGTGAAAATTCGTGTGAAAACTTTTCGCTGCATATAGCATAACTGATATTTTTATTCATCCCCTGTAATCTCTTGATTGGTTCTCCTCCCGTTTTTCAAATGCCTTGTACTCCCTTCGTCCTGAATTATATGAATTTTTTTTCTTCTAATTATACCCAAAAAATATTAATGTTATTTTTTTATAATACCTTTAATTATTTATTACTATCTCATTTTACAATTCTTTAATTTATCTTTCTCATACCATTAATGAAAGATAATTTTCTAGAATAAATCATAATTTTTCTTTCCCATGATTAATTACATTTCTCAATTTCTTAGTTTATCTGAAATAGTCAAAACGACTTGTAAATTAGGACGGAACGAGTATTCATTAGAAAAAAATATTAATTAATTTTATGAAATCGATGTATATTCTCATTAGGGCAATCTATTCGAGATTACCTGCTATTAGAAAGTTTTATTTGAAATTCACATATAGAAACAAAAATAGTAGAATCTTTTCTCCAAGTGATTTATTTCTAACAAGGGATCAAACCAAATATATTATCTCACCTAGGAGTATGTCTATGCACATTCTCCTTAACATATTATTATTAACATATTGTTAGGGGTGTAAGCTGTTGGACAAAATCGATGAACCCAGAACACCAAACCAAAAATCATCCAATATTTTTTGGTTTGGTTTGAAAACCAAATCAAATTGGAAATCGAACTGGATTGATTAGTTTTCAGGTTTCAATTTGGAAATTCAATAAACCGATGAACCAAACCAATAAGTTTTCGGTTATTGAACCCAGTTTGCATAGCCTATAATGAGATTCATGTTGTAATTAATATTCCTTTTGCAGTAACAAATGACAATCATCCAATCAAAATAAATGACGAAGATTGTTTTATTGTGTGAAACTAAATTGAAATCGGAGTCATCCGATCTCAAATCAACATATGATATTTATTAGAGCGTAAAATTGTGTTAAAATATTGCAGCAGGGAATCGTATTTATAGATAGTCTAAACCTCGACAATCTTAACACTCTAGGTTACAAATATTGATTTCATTCAAATTCTCAAAGTAGAAAGGAAGCTTATTTATAGATAAGCAGCAAGATAGAAATCAAAGCTCAAGGTTAGATAACTTGCATTACAAGTTATCATGTGAGACTTAATCTAAAACCACTAAAACCAAAACAATTAAGCTCTAATTATCCTTAAAAAAAACTACGTGATTGTGTACGTGAAGGAGAAAAAAAACTACGTGATTGTGGAGTTCGGGTATGCTCCATTTAGGCTAAGCTCCATTTACTCCATTTAGGGTTTGGATGCAAGACATGTGGCAAAAAAATATCTAACGGTTGAGATTTTAAATTAAAAAACAATAAAAGGTTGTTGTGATATGAAAGAAGAAGGGAACATGATTTTGTTTGTTATTATTATGTATTTTTATTAAACAAATATTTGTTTTTTAATTTAAAATCTCAACCGTTAGATATTTTTTTGCCACATGTCTTGCATCCAAACCCTAAATGGAATAAATTAAGCTTAGCCTAAACGGAACATACCCAAACTCGTGATTGTGTGCGTGAAGGAGAAGTTCTTCTACAAACAACCAATGAACATATGGCACCTCATTTAACATTAAAAAAATAAATAAAGTAAAAGAAACAACAATATTCCTTTTTTTTTCTCTCCTTCCTCCATTGTTTTGAGCAAGAGTTTCTACACCAACTAGTGACGCTCTTTCACCCTCATCGATTTTGACATACGCTGTGTGATGGGTTTTGTGCCCAATTTTATATTTTTCTCCATGTTGCCACTCCATATCATGGTTTATGACACATTGAATGTGCTTCCAAATAAAATACATATCATATCATATAATGTATCTAATCATTGTTAATACTAGTGCTTGGTTACAACCCGGTCATAGCGGTTGATTTCTGGACTGGAGAGGAAAATAAATTACTCCCTCTCTTATTTTTAGATTTTTCTATTTTTAATAATTTACGTGGCACTTTTTTTTTACCGGGTGTTCCTAAATTTTAGTTGTTATATTCGTTTCTACGTAGAAGAAATTCTCATGTAGGAGAAGCATGTTCAACAACAACAAAAAAGCAGCACCAACAGATTTCTTTATTTAAAAAAACAACAAAAGGCACTTTAGTATTTGTATAACCGTACATCCTCAACAGATTTTGATGAAAGTTTATAGTGTTTAGCCATAGATCACTAGATACAAATTATAGCATATCATCAGTAACAAAAGAAGGAACAAGAATTGTGTACCTTTGAATTAGGTTGATGAAGGATAACCGTAGACAACGCCGACGACTATGAGAGGGGTAACTACCCTCATTCTGTCTAGCTCTAGGTTTTCACCAATATTCAGAATCATTAACCGTCTAATGGGATGACGTTTAAATAGCTAAACGGTTGAGGGCAGGGACCTCTCATTGGGCTTATCTAAATAGTCCAACCCATCACGGTCCATTTAGTAACAATAGCCCAATCAAACATATTCATCAACTAATTAGTGTTTAACACAATAGACCATAATATATATTATAAGATTAACTTATAATAATTGATTATTGTTAATCCATAATTGATTAATTAAATAATTAATCCAACAGTCTCCCACTTGGATGACAATACTCAATTACTAAAACTTTTATGTATGGTCAAAACACTAATCATTCAAAAGAGAAGTGAGCTTTAATGCTGCAGAAATTGAATCCGATAGGGAAAACAAATCATACAGATCAAAGACTCACTTTTCTAACAAATGATGAATTTATAGTGACACGTTTGAATTAAAAAGAATGTGTCACTAAAGAATAGCCCAAGCATTTTAAAAATGCTATAACAAACTCCCACTAACCCAAAATAACATAGACTTAATCAAATCATTATGAGTTACAATACTCATATATATAAGTCTGTGGTTAGTGGTTCTGCCAATGAGTTTTCAATATTACAGAAGTCATATATCCACATAGGTACGCGAATAGTAATTACTTATAGGGATAGCCTATTAAGAGAGTGTAATTACATATAGTCAAAATCGATAAATGTTCTACGACATTCAATTAATCCAAATTTTGTAAAAAATGTGACTATGAAAATCCATAAAAGCAAAATAGGAAATTCAATAATCCCCAAATTGGATTAACATAGACACTTAGTTTAAAGAAAAAGATGTGGATTAATGTGGCCACTAGAATGTCAATAACAAAAGAACATTTATGATTATCTCAAATTATAAGTACCACAAGAACACAATATCATACTCGATAGGAGTATTGATATTATACATTGTACTTACTATTTATGACCTCATAAAATGTGGAAAGTTGGTAAAACAGAAGCACAATGTATATTTGCATGCCAAGAAGTTATTGTGCATATTCCAACAAAATTGACTTAAGCATCCAATTTATGATGCTCATTGAGATCGATAGAATTTTAACATATATCTCAATATAATAGAATGAGACTAAAGTTTAAAGTCTCTTAAGCTATGCCATATTTTATAGTGTGCACAAGAGTATATGGCGACAACGACAATAATATTGTGTACACATTTCTCTTGATCTCACATATATATATAAACAAGAGTGAGATTTCTCATTTGAGCTCATAATATATAATATTGTGTACACACTCCCACTGATCCCACATATATATAAACAAGAGTAAGTGGGATTCTCAATAGTGATCACTGACATAAAAATATTATAATAATGTAATATTCAACAGTGGGATACTCAATTACTAGTGCAAGATTATCAACATAAGTGGTTATATAATTTTAGCCAATAGAGTTTCATGAACTCAACCACATATTTTGCACATGAACATAGCAGAATTATTAACACAAGTGGTAACTCAAGAATAATATAAAACCCCTTAAATACATATTTTATCAATGGCAGATATCATCAAGAAATGGGTTTCATAGTTAACCACATATTCTGCATTTGAAATTAAGGAGAATGTAAATTTTCATTTAAGAATTTTATAACACAAGATCTCCTTCTCACAATTAAAATTCCAAAGAATTTTATAAATATAGTAACCTCTATATGACAGAATATGATGATTATATAAAAGGTTTATCATCATATGAGTGAGATAAGTCTTTATTATTATAAAATAGGATATGAGACTTTATTCACAATTTTAATAACTCACTCAAAACTCAAATGTTATAATTATACTTACACAAATTTGAGAAAAAAACATTAGGTTACAAGCAGCGGAAATACACAAGACTTATATTTTATTATTATTGAGGATATAAGAGAAAATAGTCACAAGCTTTCATAAGTATTAAAGAATAGCAATAGCATAATTAATATCCTCAATATAAGTCTCTACAATAATTTCATATCTAAAAATATGAAACAAATAAATATATTTGTTTATGAGATATAGTTAGTTGACATGTAGAATTTTCCTCACTTGTTGAAGAATGATAGTGAAACTATCTTACCCACAAAATGATGATTATGTTAAGTAATGTCATACCGATAGGGTATGTCCATCATGTTACACAATACATAGCAATGATTCTCCCACTTGATAGAGAACTAATCATGATAGTTGAATTTAAAAGTCTGAAAGTATTTTAAATAAAATATCCAACTATTTCTCTATCACAAAATGATATGTTAAGTAACGTCACACCGATAGGGTATGTCCGTCACTCACATAACAAAGGGATAGTAGCAATCCAAAATATTTATATATATAAAAAAAATCACATATAGTTATAAATTTAATTCAAAATATAATAATATTGGATTGCAAAATTTATACAATTTTCTACATGTCTTTTAACAAAATAACTTACTTATATTAATCTCATTCAAGGATCTTAAGCATAATAAGTAAGAACTATATCATCACAATGTATCATTCTTTTGTCTTACAAAATTTAAACATTGATAAAGTATTCTAATTATAATTGACATAAGTATAAACGTTTTAGGTACATTGAATAATAACAATTATATTAATAACAACACACCGATAGGGTATGACTGTTACCAATATAATGCTAATCTATTTAACAAAATTCGCATAATTGTACCCACGATAGGTGAGATTACAATTATACAAATAAATAATGTTTATGCTTAAGAGAGTATGATACAATAATATCATGCATAAACAATTGTACTTAATTTACTCAACTTCGGTCATATTCAAACGAGAGAAAAATGTGCTTAACAATATTTTAAATTAGCACATCATAAATATGACTTTAGAATTTCTTTTATATGAAGTAGTATAATAACAAAAGTTGTTATTTGGAATAGAAGTGTGTCAAATAGTTTTCTAATTTATCCAGAAAAGAACTCTTAGAATAAAATTTTTCAATACTCCCACTATAAATTAGAGAAAAAACACAAATAAAAATGGAGTATTATAGTAAGAAAATAGTATATAACAACAGAGTTCTGTTTAGAATATTCTAAAAAAGGATTTCACTTCTATATAAGATATCATAATTGCACAACAAAAGAGAAGAAAGACTAAATTTCTTCATATGTGCAATAATAAGCAATAAGGCACTAGAGGATAAAATAATTAAATCACAACTAACCTCAGAGAGTGTGACATCCATCCTTATACTTAGAGCCAATGACTTTTGATGACTTAAGGAGAATATCTTATAATATAGTCATCTCAAAATAATCATGAATAGAGAATAAGTCATTATAACTAAACATATATGAGACTCTAATTATAAATCAATATGATTTATATAAGAATTCAGATGTAAGGATGATACATATTTCAAAAATTGCCTCAATTCTTAATAAGTTGTTTTGATAATAGTTAACAGATAAACAACAAGGAGGCTTACAAATTTTAATTCATCATTAGAATTTTAGCATAAAAAAAAATGCAACCACGCCTCATTCATAGTTCAACATGTGATCCAAATATTTAATTGCGACAAGATACATAATTATATAGTTAATTATGTTTGTCACAAAGTTTAGAGTTATAAACTACGGGTCTAGATTAGAGAGTATAATAGAAAGCATAATGTATATTAAAGAAAAATATGTCAATTAATATAAATGGCATATATTCCTTCAAAAAAAAAAAAATATAAATGGCATATATATACAACTCACTATACTCATTTTGAAAACAAAATATTATGAGGACCCTTTCAAAACAATTTGTGACAAGAATCAAAGACAAGTGTCTTAGTTTAAATATGTCGCCAAAAGAATGATCAATTAGTGAACTTTGGATCTTTATGCTAAGACAATATGAATTCAAGAATATCTTACATTAGAATATTTATAATGCCAAGAATATTTAAAATCGTAAAATTCAAATTAATTATACTTGGCATTAAAATTAACAAAATTGAGCCTTCTATAAATTCACAATAGTAAATATAAGAGAGAATTTTCAAAAACAGTTTAAGCTCAAATATTGAGAATACATGATTTGAAATAAATTATTCTCAATTTAATTGATATATGATCTTTTCAAGATTTGACAAAATTTTGAAATCCATGCATCAAAAATACAATATCAACAATTGTCAAAAATATATTAGTTTATACAAGATATTTGAGACAAGAATATAAGACTGAGTCTAAAGATTCTTCACAATACTAACACTTTAAAAGAATAATTTACATAAGTGTTATATTTTAGACTCAAATCTAAAGAATGCATGATTTAAAAGAACATATGATTCTCATATTAGTATACATCAAATATTTAGATATCTCATAAACTAATTTAAATCCCAATTTTTATGAGTACAAAATAAATCAAATCTTCTTACGAATATTTTGGGTGGAAGTAAAAATTATATTTATATCTTAAAATAATATAATATTTACTAGTTAATTAGGGATGTAAAATTCCTTATTGACACATCAATCCCAAGTTTGAGAGGGTAAAATTTCTCAAAAAATGTCAATCAAGAATAAGGAATATTCATGTAATTTTCATACAACCAAAATGTGAGAATATAATTTAATTATCCCCAAATAATATCATATAAAATATTTATAAGTGTCAAATGAAGGGGCCAAAATTATAAGAATAGTAAACAACTTATTTGGCATTTAAGGCATATAAAGTTTGGAACTTAAAATGGCACGCGCTCACACGTCTGGGTTTTCCACAAAGTTTTTTTTTCTTTTTTTTTTTTTTTTTTTTTTTTAGTGCGCGCGTGTTGCCACGCGCCGGTCTTTCTTCTTCGCCCGTTTGGGCTGAATTCGGGTCGAAACGACCCGAGAATTGACCCGTCCTATCCTTGCTCAATATTCAACGAAATTCATCAATCTTTACATCGATTTGAACGAAATTGGGAGAAGGGAAGAACCCATGTATCGTTTTTGAGGAATATCGACTTAACAACAGATCTAAGAAAAATAGGGTTTATCCAAAATACAAAATAGGGACTGATTTCTCATAGAAAATTGAATTGCTTATTTCTCACGATCGATTTAATAGAAATCGATATGCTAAAACATGTTTGCGAATTCAGTTCCATACTACTATATGCTAATCATGCAGAAATACATTTGATAAAATTAATACAAAGCAACATTAGTTTCCTGCAATTGATTTTGCAATTGACTTTTGTACGATAAACCTTATAAAATTGATCTAACAAGGATATAGTTTATTGAATTTTAAGAGTAGCCACATGCAAAAGGATTAACAAACACGACATGGAGAGAATAGGCAGAAATAATTTACTGCATCGGTACATAATCCATTGATTCATAAATATTCATATGATAGAATGATAGCCATAAAATGTATCTAATTGGCTCTGATACCAATTGATGAAAGTTTATAGTGTTTATCCATAGATCACTAGATACAAATTATAGCATATCATCAGTAACAAAAGAAGGAACAAGAATTGTGTACCTTTGAATTAGGTTGATGAAGGATAACCGTAGACAACGCCGACGACTATGAGAGGGGTAACTACCCTCATTCTGTCTAGCTCTAGGTTTTCACCAATATTCAGAATCATTAACCGTCTAATGGGATGACGTTTAAATAGCTAAACGGTTGAGGGCAGGGACCTCTCATTGGGCTTATCTAAATAGTCCAACCCATCACGGTCCATTTAGTAACAATAGCCCAATCAAACATATTCATCAACTAATTAGTGTTTAACACAATAGACCATAATATATATTATAAGATTAACTTATAATAATTGATTATTGTCAATCCATAATTGATTAATTAAATAATTAATCCAACAGATTTATCTTGTTAAAGATCAACGTAACGTTCAATTTTTCTCTTTAAAGATCAACATAACATTCTTTACTTTATTTATATATATGTAACTGAAAGTAGAATGCGGACCCCGAAAGTATTCAATTTTCCTCTTGTTCTTCATCATTCTTTCTTCTTCTCTATTCCTATCATCTGTTTACGCATTGAAACAGGTAAATTAAGCTTTATGTCACAACCATTATATATGTTCTATCAAAGTCTTCATCTTTTTTGCTTTTCAAGTTTAAACCAACTTATTTTTTGGTTAAAATTAGTCTTACATAGTGTACTTCGGATCACATGAGCATGGTGATGGAGTTCTTGAAGCCGATTTCCATCAAGTCACCAAAGTTCATAATGAGTTCCTTCAATCCTATGTGGGAAGGTACACTACAAGTATAAATAATAGAAAGAAAAACTTGAATTTCTTTCACTTTTTGTTTTTTCAAATTTGTTTATTAGGAAAATGGACGTTATATTGTGATGCAGTTATGAGATAGCAAAAGAGGCAATGATATATTCTTACACAAGGAATATCAATGGCTTTGCTGCAATCCTTGATGAGAAACAAGCAGCTCAAATTGCAGGTAACCTTTAAAAGAGGAATGATATTTGTTCATTCATTTTTTGTGATAATTTTCGGAACAGTACTATAGTCTCTCTTATATTCTTATTGTGTTATGGGAAATGTTAATGAGTGTTGCATTTTTTAAAGACTTTAGATAGTAAGTTTTTATGGAGACTTTGCATTCAATGCATAGAAAATTAAAATGTTAGACTTTTTCAATAAATAGTTTCTTAATTGTGAATCCTTGAAGAGTGCTTGTAAGATACTCGTTAACAAGACTCATGTATTATAACTCTATTATTTTGGATTTTGTATCAATACATATATTTAATAATATTTTGTTGTTCTAAAATTAGTTGTTGAAATAACATTTAATAATATTTTGTTGTTCTAAAATTAGTTGTTGAAATAACATGTACATCTATAATCACTAATGATTAAGGGAGTTCTAATTTTCAAACCTTAACTAAATATATGTTCTATTTTGTGTTTGATGTTGTAGAGCATCCAAACGTTGTGTCAGTATTGTTAAACCGAGGAAGAAAGTTACACACTACACGCTCGTGGGAATTCATGTCACTGGAACAAAATGGTGTGGCTCCTTCTAATTCCCTCTTTACAAAAGCTAGATACGGTGAAGATGTTATTATTGGGAATCGACACTGGTAAAATTTTATGATATTTCTTGTATCTACTATTGTGAATATTTACCTTTGATTTCATGGGTGACAATTTCCTTAGATCAACCTCATAAAAAAAGGGGTTTATAATGTTTTTTTCCTGTAAAATAGGTTATTTTCGGTTTACTCCCTAGAAAATTTTTGGTTGTAATCAGTACTTTTAAAAAAACAAAATCCAGAATACCCCATAACATGTCATTTTTAGAATTTGTCTTTAAATGACCTATTAAGGGGGTATTCTGATTTTTTTTTAAAAGGACTAATTTCAAACCAAAAATTTCCTAAGGAGGTAAACCGAAATGACATATTTTACAAGGGGAAAATCACTATTAACCTTAAAAAAAAAAATTACCTTAGATCAGTAGTGTGTGTACAATTTTTTTTAGGCAGTGTGTGTACATTTTTTTTTTGGTCAGGTAACCTATTTTTTTTGTTTTTGGTCAGGTAACCTACTGATTAGAATTCACCTTTTTCAAGGTGAATAAGCGGGGTATCCGGGGTGTGTGTACAAATTTTAACTATATTTTTATGAGCTTGTTATTTTGTCACAAATTTTACATCAAAATTCTACAATAAATTAGGTGGTTAATACCATTCGAATTAATTGTGTTTAATTACTTTTTCCACCCAAATTACTCACGCGCCCTAATTTTTTTTTCAAAAATACTCTTTGTTCGGATTATATAGTCTGAAATAAATTGATAGTAATTTTCCGATTATGTAATCCAAAATATGTGTTGGCCGTAATTTTAAAGAAACCTTGGCTTATATTATTTTATTGACATAATTATAAATAACAAAAACATAAAATAAATGTAAATATAAACAAAATTAAAGGGACATAGATGATACAAAATCTCATTTTATTAATTTATGAGTACATTTACAATAAAGTTGAAGGTTAAAACTCATTACATAAAACATTCAAATACCTAATGCTATTTCTATTAAAAGCTAAAGCTAAACCTGTGGCGCAAGAACGATGGGGAAGGGGCTGGAGTAAGGTTTGTTTCCTTTCTTGGGAGAAAGAGACCTTGATGGTCAACCTTACACCCAAACAAATCAACCTCGCACTCATACAGACCGCACTTCTTTTCAGCGTGGCACCATCCCCATTGACTGTTCATACAACCCCTAAATTCCAAAGTAGCTTATTAATATGAAATACCAACGATGGAAACACATTGTTGTAGAAGACAGGATGAGAGAGTGTGAGATGATGAAATTGTGAAAGTTTAAAGGGTATTTATAGGAAAAATTTGTGAAGAATGAGTTGCATAGAGTGTAATAATTCTTAATTATGGATCAACAAATGTGTTCAAAGGGTTTTGCCAGCAATTAAAGCTGGTAAAACTCTTTGAAAACGTGTTTCATGAGTTACTTTTGCTGAGAAAGTAACCGTCCAACACTTTGAGTTGGTTCAGATTATACAATCCGAAAATATTCTAGATATGATCGGATTATACAATCTGAAATGCTTCAATAATATGTCAAACTTCGTACTTTGTAGGGTGAGGGATATTTTGGATTATATAATTTGAAACTATTATTTACAAGTTTTTTTGTGTGGTCCACATTGCACCGACAATTTATGTGGTCCGCGACACCCTAAAACTTCTATAAATCAGTGTGCCTATTTTCGAAAGCAGTAAACCACACCCAAAAAAAGCATGGACATTTATGTCATTGATCTGAACACCAAGCTAGCTGCAGTTTACTACAATGGGGGAAAGTCACCCTATCTATTTAGGATTTGCACTGATGTCACACTCTATGGGTTAAAGGATCGTTTGGATCAAACCAACTGTCAACTCAACCACAGAGACACAACAAGGGTGAATGGTGTTGAGTATCGACGCCCATCGACCGACTCAACCGAAACTTTGCGGTTCAGCCGGATGAAGCTCATGAACAACGACGACATGAGAACCATGTTCTTGATATTTGGTCAGTACAATACTAAAGGATCGATCGAGTTGGTCGCTTCGTTGGTCAGATATGTTGAAGAAATTCGAAAAAGTTTAATTCGACTCAGGAACTACGAAGATATCAGGGCTCTGTTGGAGGAACAAGACGAAGAAATTAGTTTAGTTCATCTGTGATCTATTATATTTTATTTTATTACGTGTTTTATGTTGTTGAATTATGTCTCTGATGTATTTGAAGTTGGTATATTTAATGTATATCGCTGAAATTAAAATCAATATACCTATGGTAACCTAACTTCTCCTAGAAGTTGTATCGTTGTTTCTTTAGGTAACCAACACTTTTTGTTTTGTTTTATTATCTTCATCGCACATTTCATTTTGTCACTCTATGTTTTTTAATGTCTTTGTGTTCGTTCATTACAGAAGAAGATAAATGTGCACACCGAAGGAACACATAGAAAAGATACGAAGATATATAGGGTGCAAGTCAGATTCAGATTATATAATTCGAACTAGTTCAACAAAGGTCTTTTTGTGTGGTACACATTGTACCAACAATTTCCGTGGTCCACGACGCACATAAACTTCTAGAAATAAGTGTGCTTGTCTCATTTGTTGTAAAACACACAAAAAAAAATTGAAAATTCTTTCAAAAGATATGAACGCCAAGAAGTTGCTATGAGTTAGATCTTGTTGCCTTGGCAATATAAATATGTCAGTTGGCAAAGCAGCATGATCTAACTTAAAAAATATACTCTTGAAACACCTTGCCTTTCATCATTACGTTGCAGACCTGATTCTGAAGAGATTCTTGTGAACTTGATCCAGTTGACATGCTGATCAAAATATGTCAGTCGGCAGGCCTCCTGGATCAAGTACAAAAGTACATCTTCGAACACCTTCTCAAAAGATTCATCACTTATGTTATTATGTTGTTTTAAACCATTTAATTATGTTTTGTACCTTTTTTATTTTCATTTTCCTATGTTATTTGCCATGAAAATCCTCCAAAAAATCAAACTTAAACACAGTTTGGTGTTGTTCAGATTATATAATCGGAAAATGTTTTGAGATTTTTGGATTGTATAATCTTAAACCTCCCAGACTGGGTGGGTTGTGGCGTTCCACCCAAGGTTTGGACGGTTTGTGGTATGTTTAATGCATTTTTGGTCGGTTGGAGCATTTTAAATGTTTCCTTTGACTGTAGTTATAGTCTATGATAGGTTTATGGCTATAAATAGCCTTGCATACTTCAACAAATTCATTCATTCTCCATTTCTTACCTTTTCTTTCACTTTTTTTAGTTATATATGAGTGTTTATGATATCATGGTGTTTACCGGTGTTTTTGGTAAACAATAAGACTAGTTTTAAAAGTTATTTGCAGGATCAAACTAGAAATCCTATGACATGTTGTGCAAAGATTTTTTCAGAAAATGTATGAATGTTCATCATATTCATGAGTTTGCTTATGAACAAGATGAATAAAACTGTTTTGTGATGAAAATAACTGTCATTCGACAGGAATCAACAATGTGTTTGAGGATTAAAAGACTTAGAATTTTAAAGGCAAAGAAACTTAAGGAAAAGTAAATAGCATTGCATTAAATGTAAATGGTCTAGCAAACCTTTACATACATTATGTGACTCTTTTCTTGCTATGTTGGGTAATTTAAGTTTTAGAATTCTGTAAGAGTGATTTGTGACTCGTTTTTCCTATGAAAAACTACTATATATACACAAGAAAAATAACTAACAGAATAACGGCTAGAAACTAAATCTTTTCGACAACTTTGGCATGCTTTCCACGTGTCTAGACCTTCGATCTTGCCTTCACAGAGAACTTTAATTTTCTGTTGTCGAATCAAAGCCCTATCGAAACCAATTACTATCGAAATCTTCATGTTTCTACCTTGGACTAAGATGATTTTGTAGCTTTGGCCATCACCTTGTCTGTCGAAATACATATTTAAAAATGCAGGCTAATACATGGTCACTGCAGACTGCTCATACAATCTCTGCAATTGCTTTTCAATTTATGCGGAGATTGTACGGTGGTCAGCAAAGATCTTTGATATCAAATATGACTCAGTTCTTTATTGTTTGCTTTTTTTTAGGATTCTAAAATCGAAAATACCCTAACAATCTATTTCGAATTATAAAATCTGAACAGAGGGTATTTTCGGAAGAAAAAAATAGGACGCGCGAGAATAAGATAGGATGGAAAAAATAATAGTCTAGCATTTTTTGGTCAACTTTTTTTTTCTTCTAATGAACAATTTGTCTCAATATTTTTTTTAGGAGAATTTTACTCAATATTGATAGGTAGCTATTTCTCTTGCATATTATTATGGATACAATGTTTATATTTTAGTTGCAAATTTATGGATAGTTTAGCTCAGTTGGCATGGACAATGCATAATATAATATATATGCAAGGTTCGGGGTTCGAACCCCGGCCACCACAAAAAAAAAGTTACAAATTTGAGTAGCTAAAAAAATTTGCACTACTTTTCTATCAGAAGTACTCCCTCCGGTCATGTTTATAAGCAAAAAATAACTTTTTAGAATCATTGACTAATCAATGTATTTAACCTATATAGGTCAGATACATTAGTTATTCAATGAACTTTAAATATTGTGTTTTGCTTATAAATGTGACGGAAATTTCAAATGTTTTTTTATACATCCTAAGAAGTTCTAATGCATATAAATCATGTGCAACAAATATAGGTGTATGGCCAGAATCTCCAAGCTTTAGAGATGAGGGGATAGGGCCCATTCCTTCAAGGTGGAAAGGAATTTGTCAAAATGATCTCAATGACTTCCGTTGTAACAAGTAATTAAACTTCCTTTCCTCCCACTCTTCTAGGATATTTGTCAAAATGATCTCAATGCGTAAGCATTGGAAATTTAAATATGTGGCATTAAATGTTTTGATTTAACCTTTTGATGCATATATTATGTAGGAAGCTTATAGGAGCAAGATACTTCAATAGAGGTTATGATGCATATGCAGGGCAAGAGGCAATACAAAACAACACACTTAACACTGCACGAGACAATGAAGGTCATGGATCTCACACACTATCAACGATAGGAGGAAACTTTGTTTCCGGAGCTAATGTTTTTGGCTTAGGAAATGGAACTGCGAAAGGTGGTTCTCCCAAAGCAAGAGTTGCTGCTTACAAAGTCTGTTGGCCAGCAATTGATCACAACGGATGTTTTGATGCTGATATCATGGCAGCCTTTGATATGGCTATTCATGATGGAGTTGATGTTCTTTCCCTTTCTCTTGGAAGTCATGCTCTTAAGTACTTTGACGATGGTCTTTCAATTGCTGCATTTCATGCTGTTAAGAACGGTAGCATTGTTTTATGTTCAGCTGGAAATTCTGGACCAGACACTAAAACTGTTTCAAATGTTGCACCTTGGATATTGACTGTTGCTGCAAGTACCATAGATAGAGAGTTTGATGCTGGTGTTCAACTCCAAAATGGACAACGCTTCAAGGTATTCCATTTTTTCTATCTTTACATGTTATAATAATGATAATTATCTAAGTCAATTTTTTCCCTTGTATTGAGTATTGACTTCCATTTTCTTCACCAATATTTCTATTATTGATTGATGATTATCAGGGATCAAGCCTTTTTAAAGCTTTGCCAGAAAACAAGCTTTACCCACTCATTACTGCAAGTGAAGCAAAATTTGCTAATGCATCCGTTGAAGACGCGTAAGTAGTATTAGCAGTCTATTATTTTTGTTAAAAAGTGTTAGTAACACTGGTCTCTCGTATACGAATTCAACACTTCAATCAAAAAGAAAGAGTAATAGAGTGTCCTGCTGATTAAAGCTAGCACTCCTGGTTGTTGTTAAGAAGTATGTAAAATTTGATTATTTGTCAGTAATATTGTCAATGGAGGAATTAAACTCACATCACCTTATCTCTCTCATGCACTTCAGTTGATACAACATATATAGTATTTAACATGCGTGTTTACTTTGTGTAGTATTGCATGTGTAAAAGGAACAATTGACCCGGAGAAAGCAAGGGGCCGGATATTGGTTTGTTGTCTTGGAGGTATTAATGGAAGAGTGGAAAAGAGTCTTGTTGCTTTGGAGGCTGAAGCAGTTGGAATGATTCTTTGTAATGATGAGTCTAGTGGCAATGAGCTTATTGCTGATCCCCATTTCCTGCCTGCAACACATATTACATATGCAGATGGCGTTGCTGTCTTTGCCTACATCAATTCAACCAAGTAACTTTTGTTTCTCCCTCCTTTTCCCTTCATTTCATATGTCTAATTCAATTAATTCAACAATATTCTCTAAACACTTTTACTTAATGTCGTTATTATCATATAACAGGAATCCACTAGGATATATCAATCCACCCGTAACAAAGTTGAACACAAAGCCTGCTCCAAGCATGGCTTCATTCTCCTCTAGAGGGCCTAACAAAATCACATCAGAGATCCTCAAGGTTTTCATATTCTTCCGTTATTAATTTCAAACATTGTGTCATGAGTCATACTACATATTTTGTTTCCTAACATAGTATTTTCCAAATTGTTCATTAGTTGTAACTTGTGATTTTACATGAGTTCATCCAAGTTTCATTTTCTTTCTTTCATCTCCCCCTTTTTATTTTTGATTTTGTAGCCAGATGTAACCGCGCCTGGGGTGAACATTATTGCTGCATACTCAGGAGCGGGTAGTCCGACAGAATTGGACTTTGATAAGCGCAGGGTTCCTTTCATCGCCATGTCTGGAACATCCATGGCATGTCCTCATGTAGCTGGAATTGTTGGCCTTCTCAAGACTCTCCACCCTGACTGGAGTCCATCAGCTATTAAATCAGCAATCATGACAACTGGTAAGTAATATAACATCTTCAAAATACTAATGCAATTATAATATGATACCTCAATTTGTTCATTTGTTGCAAAATTTATTATAACATGTTTCCTAATTAGTTGTTAGGTTTGCTTGTAATTAGCATGTCTATTTTGCTTTGCTTCTATAATCTACTTTTTTTTTTTTTTGAAGGATAATCTACTTAGATTTAACCTTGAATAAAGAAAGAGAAAAATACCCATCTAACAACATATATATGTTTTTTTTTTTTTTTCCTTTCAGCTTGGAGAAGAGACAACACTGCTAAACCAATACTTGATAACACTAATGTCAGTGCAACACCATTTGCCTACGGTTCTGGCCACATAAGACCAAATCATGCCATGGATCCTGGTTTGGTCTATGAGTTAAACATCAATGATTACCTAAACTTTCTTTGTTTCCTTGGTTATAACCAAGCACAAATTACTATGTTCTCTGGTACTCCTACAATAACAATACCTGAACTAATAGTTCAGTTACTTTGAGTAGGAAGCTGAAAAATGTTGGTCCACCAGGCACATACACTGCAAGCCTCCATGTACCAGCAGGACTTTCTATATATGTGCAACCTAATATGTTGAAATTTGATAACATTGGTGAAGAGAAGAGTTTTAATTTGACAATTAAAGCAAATGTAACAGGTGTGGATACTTTATTTGGAGAGATAACTTGGTCAGATGGCACACATTATGTTAGCAGTCCAATTGTAGCCGGGGGAGATATTTTTTTTGATGATTAAATAAAACATATTCTCCATTAAAATTAAATTAAAAAAATATGATAATTTAGAAAATGTAGTACTTTTTTTATTTACAATTATTGTGGATATTCTCTTTCAAAAAAATTATTGTGGATATTTTTTTTGACAAAAAATATTTAGTTAGTTTTATCTACTACTGTAGACACTAGAAGTTGCACAAATTAAACATATATTAAATAAGTGCACGGACACAAAAAATTCTTTTTTGAAGAAAAAAATGAATTAAACAACATATCGAATTATTGGATTGAAATTATTTTAATTTATAAATAAAAATAATTAAACAACATATCATATTAATGTTTTAAATTAAATAATTAAGTAAATATCAAATTGTAAATTATTCCTTAAAAAAAAATCAAATTGTAAATTATAGATGCAAGAAGTTTTAGCTCGGTGAATAAAGTTTGGCTTTGTAATCTCAACGCCCTCCCCAAACTCTTTAAAAAAATTATAAAGCATAGATAAGAATATGTGATTTAGATTTGTTGAACTTTATAAAGCATGTGATTTATTTATTTTTAATTTATGATACAAATCTAAGATACATTAAAATAAATTTTGTCAAAAAAAATACTTATAATAAATCTTATATGCATATAAAATACTTGAAAGAAATATTTGATTACTTTTCATTAGTATATAATTATAAAGATCTCAATTTACAAAAAGTAATATTGGTGATCAAAATAGAAAGTGTAGGGTTTTCGTATAAATCATAATTTATTTTCATTCTTATGTTAGGGAATCAACGAAAATATCTTTAAAAGAATTCAAAACAAGACCTTGACCAAAAAATAATGAATTCAAAACAAGATTAGTATATTTTTAACTGATCGAGTCTCCTCTCTCTTCATTGTATTCATTCACAAAAAACATAACTTTTAATTCTGATTCATTGATAGACAGTTCTACTAATTAACTCACATCTTAAATTGAAGCATTGAAGCATATACATCTCTACTGAATTACCATTCTCAATGATGTTTGAAACTTTTGTTTTGAGAGTGTAATGAACGGGAATGCAGAATATTCAAAGCTTCAGCTAGACTATCCAAACAAAATGAATAAACTAAAGTCTTTTTTTTTTTTGTGAATGTATAAATTACTTCAATTTCAACCCGCTTCTAATCAAAATTTACAAAATCAGTTCATTCAAAACCAATTCTACACGGCGTTCAACTCACTTTCCATGGACGTGTGGTGGGTGCTTTATAGACCAAACATGCTTTAAGTCATACACGCCTATCCGTCCACTTCTATTGTTTATCTTTATCGAATAAACCATCATTTAATCCCTAAATTTTATGTCTCTCTCCAATTTAATTCCTAAATTATATAATGATAATAAGTAGTCCCTAAACTATATGATTTTATATACTCCCTCCGGTCATATTTATAAGTAAATTTTACTTTTTCATATTAAATAATTGATGTATCTAGAATTTATTGTAATCCAAATACATCAATGATTCAGTAAATCTGAAAAAGGAATAATTGTTTCTAAATGTGTCCGCATAGAGTATTTATTATATTTACATAGTTTAGAGACTAAATTAAAAGGGTTGTGATAATTTATAGACTAAATTAATGGTTTATTCAATCTCCATCATGCTGAAAAATCCACACAATTTTGGCATACTTTCTAGTAATGCCTATTTGTGCACATATCGTCATCGGTTGAAGAAAATACCATGTGTTTTCTTGCACATTGAGAGCGATGGTCTTCTCAACGGAAATGTAGTTCTGGCCTGCAGGTAATGTGCATGGAAAAATCAGATCAATTTTGCATGGTTGATGCTCACATCCGCCAATAATTTCATGATGCAGAGAAATTTTGCACCCAAAAAAGTGACAAAAAATTACTACATCTGTTCCCTAAAAAAAATTACTACATCTATACTTCTTAGATATAAGATAATCTTGAGTTTCTCATGCTCCTTTTTATAAGAACCTCTTTAAAAATTGTATGAATTATTTTTTACAAACTTATCGTCAATTTTTTATTTATTTGTTTGGTACAAAAACATATCGTTAATTTATTATTAGAAAAAATAAACAATCTCATGAGATAGAACAATTTATTATATTTCAGTATGTATGAATAACCTTCAAACAACAATTAAAAAAATTGGAGTGACAAAATTTTGCTTAATTACTTTTACATGGTATTAATTCTTCCTCAAAATGATATTTCACAGTTCTGTAAGCACAACTCAGCCGATAGTTGTAAGGACAATATTATGCAAAGATTTGGGTTCGAACATCGGATTCCCCACTTCTCCATATTTAAAATGTGTGAGCCACATCAACTAGGCTACTTGACATAAAAAAATGTTGTCCACGTGATATTATATTTTCTATACAGTGAGATGCTATTATAGTTACTCGTCACAAGACGAAAAAAGATTATTTGCCCCTTAAAAGAATCTGGACAAGTATCTCAATGTTTTCGCGGTATGTTGTACAAGATTACTTCCTTATCATTTACTTTTATTGCAATATACTCCCTTCGTCCAAAATATCTAACCTAGTTGATTGTTTCACATATTCCAATGCATAATTTTGACATTTAATATTTTTAATTATCAAATAGTTATGTGAATAGTACACATGGTCAAACTAGTTCACTCATTTTGGGACAGAAAAAGTATCCAAAATGAGTAATGATAAACTGTACGACTTTTGGTTCGTCTCAAGAGCACATATGTCAAATACTAGGCTATACTTAAGAGTAATGATAAATGCTCTCTTATTTATTTTCTTTTGGTACAAACTTTCTCACAATTTTAATTCGATCTAAAAAGACCAATTTTACTTGGAGATAACACCATCTTTGATTTCTCAAAAAAAAACACCATCTTTGATTTACATATATGGATTAGAATCAATTAACATCATGATGTCAAACTTAATATATGATACTTTTGATAATTTTTTACCACGGAATTATTACAAGATTCATCGTTGTATTAAAAGCTACTGTCAGATAGATCATGTTTAAAAATTTGACATTAGTCAAATATCCTTTAATGTGCTAATGAGCTGCATCAAAATCAACATCTTATGAATTTTTATCAAATGTGTTAATTCTCTCTAAAAAAAAAAAGTGTTAATTGTTATGTATTTCGTCAACATATTAATTGATATTTGATTGATGTCTGAATTTCTAGACATAATCTATATAATAATAGTTTGCAATCTAATTGTTGATTTTCTAATACAATCTAACAATATCGATATTATACAAATTGAACTAGGTCTTATATATACAATAATACAAATAAAGAGTTTGTAAAAAAATAAAATAAATAATAATACAAATAAAGAGGTTCTTTCCCCTAAAAAAAAATAAAGAGCTTTTTTATTGGTTTCTTGATGTAGTCTACATGCTCTAGGAAGGAGTATTTTAACTACCAATTTTACCAAAAAAATAAGAACAAAACTATTTTTATAATAGAAGAAAAGAAAACATTGTCTCGTACATAGTATAGTGTGACTATAAGCGCTGGTGCATTATCCCACGAAATGCTTTTCAAATTATTGATCCAAAATACGTGTTGCAGCAAAGATTTTGAAATATGCATCTAAATTGAACAAAACTATTGTAAAAAGTGCGATCTTTGAAAAATTCAATCGCCAGTAGGTGTCCCTCCAAGACTAACAACAATTAATCATGGTTATAATCATATTCTATGAAGTCGGTATACGATGGAGAGCCATCCTCTGCTAGGTGAAGAAGGGAAAAACATTCATCACAAAAATAACAAGGGTTGTCTGGTGTCCATTTGTCATCCACAGTGACCTTTGTAGCTCTGAATATTTTGCAAACACCGCATTTCTGAAAACGTATCTTCAGTTGAAAAGTGACAATTGGATAAACAGCCCAATTCTGTACATCATCGGCATGAATTAACCTCATATCTCGTATTACTAAGGTATGGGTACAGTTACCCTGCAAGTAGACAGAGAACATGCCACGTTAAAGATCCAATTTCTAAGAAAACAATTATAAATTTGGCCACATCAAACACCATCGTAGTTAGGTCTCAATGAAAACACAGCCCTTTTCAAGTTTGCTAGTGCTAAATAAATAATCTCCTTTTAATTTATATATTGGCCAATGATGGTGTTAGGAACCAATTTTCAGAAGCAATGAAAAATAAACAAATATGTGGAATAATGAAAATTGTATTATTGAATGATAGGTGGAATTGGAATGTTTGCAGATTCGAGGAAATAGAATCCTAAACTGCCCAGAGCGTAGCTCCTATAGGAAGCTATTGCTTACTACTCATATCTAACTGCAAAATTCTTAGGATACTCTCTCAACCCACGTCTTCATTCCTTATACTATGGACAAACGGTTACAATCTCACTTCTCTCATCCACGCCACAATTTTACTTAGTGTCACCCCTTTTTCCCTCTTTTACCCCTCCTAGAGTAAACTCTCCACGCTATGGGCTTATTTGGATCCAATATGAACCAAGGGCCCAAGCTGATCAGCTCTAACAGATGACCTCGTGCTTTTCTAATTGAATCATGCAGGTCTCATTCTTCCACCTCAATCTCAGAAAAAAAGATTAGCATATATTATGTTAACATAGTCACTTCACTATGGCTACTTTTTTTATGGTCTCATTCTTTCACTATGGCTACTCACTTAGAATATGTTTTGAGGGAGGGGGTGGGGGGGGGGGGGGGGGACCCAACAAGGTTTGGAAGTGTTTTAAGATTGGAGGAGAAAACAAGACTTATGACTAGTATTCTCTTTGTTTTGGGAGTATTATAAAAATATGGAAAGGATTTAGAGAATTTTTCAAAACCCTCCAAAGTTTCCCAATTTTTTTTTAACCCCCAAAATTAAAGAAAAATAAAGACATGCAAGGTAGGGGCTGTCCCCTCCTCTCCTTTCCTTTCCCCTCCCTTCCTCCTATAACTTCCCAACAATGTCTTAAAGAACATGTTTATCTAAAGAGAACTTACATCTTGATCTAGCGACAGTTATGGATATTAAACCATGTTGTTTAAAGGTAGTGCTGAGCACACAACAAAACATATGGATTCTTTACTATGTTTGATGCAAATTAAAAATAAAACAGAACACAGCATAAAGTAAAAAATGCGAAACATTGGTTACACCAAAATTGATGGAACCAAACAAAACACTCAGAGCTTGACGGAACAAGGTTTTTACAATCCATTCTATCATTGCATCAAACATTATTGAAGTTTTGCCTTTTCACTTGAGAGGCATTGTACTATTGTAAAATAGGAGAACATCAGCCAAACTTCCCTTTCAATTACCATGAGACAAATTTCATAAGCAGTGCCAAATTTAAAGCAAAAAATTAAAAAAATGGAAAATGCAACAACAAAACAATAAACCTGTGACATATAAAAGAAAGTACCTGATGACAATAAAGGTATCCAGCACCAAGCCGAAAACCTAAATCACAAAAATGTATCTTGTGCATCTCAAAAGATGCAAAACGAGGCAAGTGTGATACAGATGCTTCCCCGACAATTGCCTTTTGTTTTTGCTGTAGTTCCCCATTTATAATATATTCCCATTTCTTCTGTGCCTCCTCCTTGGAGTTTTGAAGCCAATCGAGTATGGGTCTGGTCAAATCAATAGCAGATGGATCCCTCAAATCAGTGTAAAATACATCCTGCAAGAAACTGGTCGTCAGATTTGATGAAGAAATAGTGATCTCGTTACAAGAGGGACTAGAGGTGCATACCTCAATTAGAAAATAACCAGAAGGGTCATGTTGGCCAGCTTTTTGCATAACCTGGTCCGTTGAGCAATTGATCTTGTCCCTCAATACAGATAAGTTCTGGCCACCAAGAACTAACAGCTCTTGGGTCTACCCAAAAGAAAAAGAAAAAGAAAAAGAACAGAGGACCTACATGTTAACTTTGATGATAGTAGTTATCCAAAATTCATTTTGAAAATGAACAGAATTATTATTTTGATTATGTAGGCATGGCATTGAATACCTTTTTTTTGGCATTGGATAGCTTGACACCTTTTCGAAAATTATGGTAAATCTCGATAGAGAGAACAACTTCTGAATCCTGCACAGGTATGTGCTCCTGAAGAGCCATTGTGTTGACCTGTGAAACATTAAAGAAGAAGAAGAAAGATAAGGAATATGAAGATGGAAAAAAGAGGAGTAATGCATAGTAAGAATTTAGGAGAACCTTTGTGGCAGAACTTGTGGACCTAAGAGACATCATCCTTTGAGTTTTGATTGATTTTGATTTGTTGGCAGATTGATTGATCCTGGAATCAGGACTAAAGCAAGATAGGTGAATCAGGACGACTAAAGCTCATAATAAAATGAATGATGAATGAATATTCATTGAGTAAGAAAGAATAGTATATTAACTGAAATGAATGAAGTGTGACTTGTGCCTTATCTTCCTCCTGCTTGTGTTTGATTCTGACAACCTCCTCCACCTTTTCTTTACAATTACTATCAAGAATGGGTTTATTTGTTCGACGGGACTTTCTCCTGAAGAGCTTGTTATTCTGACCCCTGCTGCAACCAAATCCAGTAATCAATTAATGAATGATATCATAACAGATAATAATAATAATAATGAAAAAAGAGGGTAATTGAAGTGACTAACTCTGCTGCAGCAGCATTAGGAGGTTGATTTTGATTGTTGTCTCTTTCACCCTGAAAGACTTGTTGTTGTTTCAAAGCCATGTCCATTAACTGGTCCTCAGTAAAAACTTTAAGATCATCGACGCTAATATCATGATCATGATTCGAATCAGGAGGTAATTGAGATTGCAGAGAGTGAAGTTGAGAAAGAAGTGAATCCTGAAAAAGAGGAACCCTAACAATTGGGCCAGACATATTGGAGACGTAAATGGGTCCACCCCTCGGAATTGAGATTGAAGGATCATCAATTCCAATTGAACATTCCAATTCCAATTCCAATTCATCGTCATCCATTATTCTTGTTTCTTCTCTTCTGCCGATTGCCGATAAAGGAAAATATTTTATCCATGTGTCATGTTTTATTTCGATAACGGTTTCAACTGTACCTCTACCTGGTTAATACTTTTAAAACTCGGACCGTGAACCTGAACTGCTCGCTCAAAACCGGAAAAAACCGGCGACTCGGTGGTTTTGAAAAACCGAACCGGTTCAATGATTAAGAAGAAAGAAAGGAAAAAAAAAACAGAATTTAGAAGGAAGGAAGCAAAAATTTGAAGTGGAATTGCAGTTTAATAATTTGATTTTATGATGTTTTTTTTATTGAATCTATCTCATAAATCTTGAGTATGCTCTCTATGAAAAAAAGAATAGGAGAATAATGAAGAGATGAGTGACGTTTAAGGTGAGAAAGTGACTTAATTTTTCCACCATGGGAAAATGGCATAATAAGAAGAGACTTCAACGGCAGATATGGTAGATGGACTACCTAATGGCTAAACCAATTGTACCTAGATAATAAAAATTCGGTAGATTATATTTAACTTTTTTTTTTTCCTTAGAGCATCTACGTTGGTGAGGTCTTCACCATTTAAGATTTGGTACATGATTTGGTACATAATAGGTACCTCAATGTGGACAGTTTTTAAGGGTCTTCTAGGACTCATGGTCTCACTTAAGACCTCAATGCTTAAATGGACCCCACATTACTTTTTCTTAAAATAATCATTGTCATTGTACATTTTAATCAATTTAATATTATAAAATAGATAATTGTCTCTTAAATAAATAATTATTGATACCATATACACCTTTTGTTAGAGGGTCTCCATTGTATTGGTGGAGTACCTATTAAGTACTACTATTATTAAAAAATTATAAAAAAATGATGTGTCCATGTGGAACCCGTTTAAGACCTCAAAATTGAGGGTCTCCATTGTGGATGCTCTTCATTCTAATTTGTTTTTAAACAATAGTACTCTACACTACCAAAAAAACAATAGTACTCTAAATGTCTTTCGTCAACAAATTTCATTATCGCTATTGGAATAAGTTAAATGTGACACTATATATAAGTATTAAAAATGACAGATAAGTTTTTTTGTCTCTATAAATATATCGTCTTTTTTTGTCGCTATTGAAATAAGTTAAATGTGACACTATACATGAGGCCTTTTTGTTGGAAAATGTTTTTTTGCTGGGTTAAGCGAGGGCTCTGATAGCTTGAAAATTGTTTTTTTGACATAGAATACTTCCAATTGACACATGGAAATGACCCTAATGACCCTGGCGGTAGTTAACTACCGCTGGTAAACATGTCGGCTGTTAACTACCGCTGATACCCAGCGGTTGTAAACAACCGCTCACACCAGTTACAGAACCAGTGCAGTCTGTAACTGGTTTTTCCAGCCATTTTGGCCTGTTTGTACCTGTAATTTCAAACAGCAATTCCGCATTAAATGAAACAGAAACAACAACATCCAGCAATCATAAACATCAACATTTAATAGTTTATCAATTATTCGGTTACATTACACCAAACCGATAATGCGTTAACGTTTAACAATTGTTTGAAATTCATCAAATTTTCCACATTATGCAAAACATTACACGTAATGTACATTAATTACTAATAAATGCGAAACTCAAATATATTGATATACATATAAATAGTTGAAGGTTAGTTACATTATATCACCCCCAAAAATTGGTCATTAAATTATATATCCAAAAAAAATATGTCGGCGCGTATCAACCAAAAAACGGATTAACACCGACCAAAAAGTGTCACATTTCATCTAATAAAAGCAAATCATCTAAATGTTCCAGAACGTCTTCAAATTCGGTGTTTGCTTTAACCGGAGTGTCATCAAACATAATTGGATTATCTTCATTTGTTGGCTCCTTTGGTGGAACCAGAATCTCTTTGACCTCAATGTCCATGAGTGTTTGGAAACGATCGTGTTGATCCAAAAATTCATCCTCCCATGTTGCCGCCTCTTCGCTCCTGTGATTTCTCCACTCCGTGGATGTTGGAGGTAGTGGGCAACCATCTTTTAGTGAAAGAAGGACAAAATGATTAGGGATTAGACCAAGGCAAATCATGTTGCTTTTCGGGTTAACCGGAGGCCGTCCTCTAAGTGGGAAAAAAGTCTCGGAGATGTAGTCTTTCCATGTTGTCATCTCTAACACCGGCCTATTGTAACATGATGCAACGATGTGTCCCATATCCGGCAATGTCAACCATTTGTCGGGAGGTGCAAAGCTACTAGGATTTTTGGGAGGATACAATCCATCCAAGATGTAGTTGTAACGGTTCTCGCTCGCATACACCTCAATGTATTTGCTCCTATGCTCTTTTAACTCTTGAATAAGTGCTCTCCGCACCATAACATGACTTTCTTGCGTCAAACCCAAGGCTTCCGCTATAGCCCTAAACCCACAATGCCCGTCACCAATAACATCCATAACTCTCTCAATGGATGGTATCATGAATTTTGGCATGTAATAGATAGGATTGGATGGATCATAACTTGTTGAAACCAAGCTAGGCTTAGGAACTGGAACCGGAGAAATGCCAATGCGAGCACCTTTCCTTTTAGTTTGTGAAGATTTTTTTCGTGGTGAAGATTGACTTTCCGGATGTTGAGAATCAATAGTCTCCCGCGTAGATGGAATCCTACCACGTGTGGTTTTGATTTTTTTGGGAGCTCCTTTGGTTGCCACCTTTCTTGGAGGTGGTGACAACAATGTGGTCTCCGGAAACGCTAACAACCGCAATGCCTCTTTGATTTCTAGTTTCATTTGGAACGGAACTCTTTGGAGACGTTCTTGGATACCATGCCACTCCTCCGCGACCGAAAACAAATCTTCATTACTTTGTTCTTCACCCATGTACAACTTATGCCAATGTGGGTGTATCTCATCCAATCGAATGGGCATGTTGTGACGGATTTTCATAGCAATGAAGCATGCACAAGGTAGGCCATACGATGTCCTTTGAACACAACCACAAGTTTTCTTCTCAATGCACAAGGTTCTCCTAGCACGCTCTTCTTCCACAAAAATAAAATTCATGGCTTGTCTAGACACGTGACCACCCAACCCGGAGTACAAAGTGACATCTTTGTATCGATGTTTCAAGACCGTAACGCTCCTACCAAACAATGATTGTATCTCCCCAAATTGGTTTGCCAACATCTCATCAATTTTATGCCAACAAGTACCCATATCACCCTTGGAGGTGGACAAATATTCCTTCACCACACCATCAGCTCCTTCAACTCTATTCGTGGTCCTACACCCAAGATGTAACACAAGGTCCGTCCATGCCCTCACTAGTTTGTCCTTAAAAGGGTTCAATATGGTTTCTTGAACATAGTTAAGAAACTTTGGATGATCCTTACAAGCATCTTGGAATTCCACTAGATTAGCCGCATATAACTCTTGAGTAGGAGATTCAACCAATTTTTCCCATGTATCAAATATGGTATCAACCAACTTACTATGCTTCTCCTCGTCGACAATCTTCTTTTCGCCATCCACCACAACAACGTTTTGTTTAACTTTGCAATCGGTGATGATTCTTGATCTAACATTTTTGCCAACATGGAAATAACAAAGTATTGCACTACTACTGGGGAGAACATTGTTTACGGCATTCATCATACCCGTGTCCCTGTCGGTCACTACCACCTTAGGCATATCACTTTTTGGTCCAAGAAGTTTAAGCAACATTTGCAAAGCCCAAGTAAAGTTATGCTCCTTCTCGGACGTCATAAATGCAAAACCAACCGAATATGTCAAATAGGTTGAGGTGACTTCAACTATTTCAAACAATGGCATCCTATACAAGTTGGTTTTGTACGTGGAATCCATTATCAAAACAGTAGGAAAAGTGTTAAACAACTTTACCGAAGTTGGATGAGTCCAAAATATGTCTTGAACGGTTTTACTTTCATTTTTTTCTCTTACGTAATAAACATATCCATTCTCTTCCAACTTTGTGATTAGATATTGCATCTTCGTCAAGTCACCCCTTTTTGCCTTTTTGAATTTATGACGTTCATTGTAGACTTGCTTGATATTTGTCATGGTCTCTTTCCTTTTATTCCTCAAGTTTGTCAAAATATTTTTTGGTTTCACCGAAGAATCGGTCAAGTCATGTACAATCTTCTTGTCGTCCTCCGTTAATCTTCCGGCAAGAAGGTGCCCTGCTACATACGGAACCATCTCATGGTTGTGAACGCCATTAAGAATAGCCAATTTCCAACCATTGTCTTCCCTAACGACATATCCACGCACCTTGAACAAACACCCACATTTTCTTGATCCCATTCCTTCATGCTTCACTTTTGTCTTCGGTACTTTGTGCTCGCCGCTCCGTTCACAAACCAACTCCAACATAGCATTTCTTCCTTCACAAGATCTTCTAATGACAACCGTAAATCCAGCCATATTTGCTTGTCAACGGACCCAACCAAGCAATTCGTTTTTATCTTTCCATGTGTCTTGGGTTGAAAAGAAATGAGCCGTGTCCACATCGGAATTGACGCTTGAAGCCTCAACTTTAACGGAGACTTCGACCTTAGCGGGAGCTTCAACCTTAATGGAATCGACATTATCTATAAATAAACAACAAAAAAAGTTGCTTATTTGACAAGGAATAAGAAAGTTGCTTTTTTCTCAAACATTATCTATAAATAAACAACATGCAATTACTAAACTAATTAATAAACATCTATCTAATATCATATATTAACATAAACAAACAAAAAAAAAAACAAAAGAAAAAAAAATGGGAAAAACATTGTAGTGGCAGTAGCTACTGCAGAAAATTTTTCAAAATTTTCTTAAGTGTCCAGCGGCAGTTAACAGCCGCTCACTCCTAGCGGTAGTTAACTGCCGCTACAACGCGTGTCAGTGCAAAAAAAAAACCAGAAAAATGAATCAAATGCAATGGATTTTAACGTTGTAATACCTGTTCTTTGATGCATTTTGTGTGTAGAAACGTCCTAGCAATCCATCAGCAATGATTTGGACCCAAGATTTTGACAAAATTTTTTTGAAATGGGGATTTTTTGGGTATGGTATTGGTGATGTAAGGTGATGAATGAATAGGTGAGGTAGAAGTTTGCTGGTTTTGGGGGGAAAGACACCAGCGGTAGTTAACAACCGCTGGGTCCCAGCGGCTGTTAACAGCCGACGTATCTTCCAGCGGTAGTTAACTACCGCCAGGGGCTTTAAAGTAATTTCCATGTGTCAATTGGAAGTATTCCTTGTCAAAAAAGCAACTTTCTGATAGCTTTACCCTTGAGCCAGACCTGATTTTAACAGATTTTGTTTACTCCCATATAACATGTGCATGTACGCCTCGTTCTTCTTTCCGGTAAGCATTAAATTTCATACTACAGCATTATTCATGTATTACTTTTTCTAATTTGATTGTTGCTGGCAGGCAAACGACATCAGGCAATGAATGTTCCTAGTTTAAGTCTACAACTTTATGCAAGCAGCTGGTTAGTTGATAGATTTTATTCTAGCGTGAGGAACATTAGCAAGCAACATGATGGATCCTATCAATGGGGGCGCACTCTTGCTAACAAGCCAAATATTTGGCAATTCCTAAAATGAGTTAGTCATGTTCACAGTCAATAATGATAACAGCGAAATGAAGGCCAATCAGAAACCAATATTTGGCAATTCCTAAAAATGAGTTAGTCATGCTTCTATAACTACACTACTCACAACCTACACACGAAATTTGTGTTTTAAGAACATTACAATTAGATTGACTATTGGAAGATTATGATATGATATACAAAAGAGGTCAAGATGACTTGTTTCTTCGATGGGTTGATCCCTTAAGAAGACAAAGCCGCAAGCGTCTGCTGAGAGCCTCCAGCTTCTCAAATCTGTCACTCTTTGGTTTCTTTGCAACCGTTTCAGCTTTTTTCTTCTTCTTTTTACCCTTCTTCGGCTTCTTTTCATCTTCTTTTGAGTCTGATGATTTCTCTTTCATACTTCGCAAAGGTGTTGCAAATACCTTCACAGTATTCTGACATGACAAATAATGAATTAGCAATAAATACACATGAGTGGCACAGAAAACAGAACCCTATATAAACTAGCAGGCAAATTACTGTCACTTTGAGAATCATTTTCAATATACATCTGTCGTATAACGCCTCATTTTTAGAGAGGGAGCTTAAAGTATTTTTTCTCAAATGCGGAAACATGTCGAAGATTTTTCTTTCACACACTTAAAATCTTACATAAAACTTTCAAAGTTAAATTAAGCTTTACAAATAAAATCTTAAATCAATATTTGACTTCAAAGAAACTTTTAGCCTTTCCCCCAATTTCTACATCTTCTATTCTTGAAACCCTAACCTCCGTTGATCTTCCATCTTCAGTAAATAAGCTTCTTCACACTTGGAATGGAACGAGTTGCTGAAAATTCTACTTGTTTGTGGTTTTACCACGGTATTTTGTTGAAGAAAAGTGAGAATTTGAGAAATGGTGATTTGTGGCGTGAAGGGGTGAAGTTTGTGGTGATAGAGAACCGCAAATTTTGTGAACTCTGATTTCTAACCTTGCTATCTCCTATTTATAGCCATGATGTCAATTTACCATCTTACCCTTGGTCAATATTACCTATTCCCTTGGTGTCCTTTTTTTTTTTTTTCCTTTTTTAGTTTTGGACCTAAATTTGGTTGGCCTTGCTTATATATATTTCATGGTCTACTAATTAGTTTCTCCTCTAACTCACTTAAGTAGGTTAATGAAGGGTGTTAAGATATATTATAATTCTCTATTTATTGTAATTATATTGTAATTATGTTAGGAGTAATTAGTCTTTAGGACAACTTTCTTGTACTTGAAACACACAATGAATATACAAATATTTATCATATTCTCCTTGAGTTTCTACAAAGGGTAAGGTGAAGATTGGGAAAATGTGGAATATTAAATGTTGCTAGTAATGAATAAAGCAGAGAGAGAATACCTGAGAGAGCTTATCATCAGCACTTAAATCTGCACAAAATTCTTGATCACTGCCTCCTAATGAAGAACACCTGCCCCAACTTTCTCTATTTGAGCTTGTATATGAGCAACAATCTTCAATCTGGCCATTTAGCTTGCCCTAAAAGTCATTAATGGTCAAGTTCAAGTGAAGGAATATGCTAAAATTATAAAAATGTGGACTGAGTCTCCACACTTGTCAATTTTAACTTCAAACCAAAATGATGTCATCAACGACATAAGAAAGCCAGGCCAGGCTTACATAAAGCTAACAAAGACATGGACGATTCCAGAGTAAAACAACACTTAAAATCTCTTCACAACTATAACTATGATCTGTTGATCAGGGTAAGTCCTTTTCTTATAATAAACTACTCAATTCTAGCCACAAAAAGTCTACTAATGAAATAATTTACCCATTCAATCAAGACTTAGTTTTTAGAGTAGTGGGGAGATTCTGAATTTAAAAGTAAATAGTTCTTCACTTGTGAAAAAATCCTTGTAGGCGCACATAATTGTTTATGAAGAATATAATTTTAACGTAAGAAAGTTCTGAAAAAAGAAGTTACTATAAATGAAATTATAGATTAAAATATTCTAAATTAAGAAAAGTTAATCTCAAAGGCAGTTAATTTAGTCAATAAGTTTTTATCCACTAGCCACTCTTCGAACTTTGTCTATCAGTTCAGTGTATAATAGTTCCCATTCCGAAAGTAACCTTAAAATTGCATTTGCAGTTTTTTCAAAAAAATAAATAAATAAAATATAATTCACGAAATCGGTTTAGTAAATAAAATACTAGCAAAGGTACAGTAGGTAAGTGCTCTCACAGTCAAAAGCACCGTTCAATGTGTAGGAGGAATGTTGGCAGCTGAATCATTTCGATACACTCTTAAAACACACTTTGCGATTCGTTCATTACTTAAATAGTCAACATATTTTGAAGAACTTTGCAATTTGAGGTGAATAAATTGACTATATTAGAAAATGAACCAAAAGAATGTCCATAAGAGTGTGTTACTAGCATTCCTCTCGTGTAGATTTTAAAGTGCACTGATTGCTTTCAATACTGAAACCTACATGTAAAATAAAATTCCTGGACCATTTCTTAATTTCACAGACAATTCTATAAAGATAACCTGCACACTTGCGGCTTCATCAGGGCCAATTCCATCATTGTCATCTGTAGTTTCATCTTCAAGCAAGGGTGCCTACATTATAAGTAATGGATAAACTAAATAGAAAGTTTTTTTGGAAGAAAAAAATAGACAGAAGGTTAAGGCACCCTACTACATCAGTCAGGGGAGCAACTTCTGAAAGAAGTTCGCTAACTGATTTTGTTGCAGATATTGTTGGAAATGTAGAAGATGAACTTGCAGCATCAGTAGTTGCAGACCGCAGACTAGAGAGAATCTCGTATAATACGCTCTAGCATGAAAAAGAGAAAATTAGTTTCTGTTCTTCAAATAACACTATCATAATATTTCTAAGTCAAAAAACCTAAAACCATACTAATATAAAACAATGCCACAAAAAAGTAACAATAATAATTTATGGTAACATTAATATGATCTAACAAAAATTTATTTATAACCATATATAATCATGATAATGTTTCCAAAAACTGAAATGGAAGTTGAAACATTGAGCGCTAGTTATCATCGATCCGCCCCAGACATGATTAGAGGTTTCAGGCAAGTTAAGGCTAGGTATCTTATCACCTTTTTTTTGTTTTTCCATTTTGTTGATCTTGAGCAAGGTAAAATTATGGTTCGAAAAAAGTGTCACCAAGTTAATATCTTCAATTTTATTATTCTGATTAGTTTTTCTCAAGCCATATAACTTAAATATTACCATTTCGTTAGTTCACAAATAAAATAAACATTTAACTAAATTCTTTGAGGACCAGGCTTCTCATAAGTGCAGCTAATACTTCAATATAAATCAATATTTATTATCGATTTCGTTTGCTATTCTGATCATATTCTGCAATTAATAAAGTGAAGAAAGCACTGAATAACTAGTAGTGTGGAGGGTGCAATAATACAAAGAACATAATTTTTTTTGGGTTACACGAAGAACATAATTAAGTGAGCAGGAAATCAAGACAAGAAATTCTAAAGTTAAATACCTCATCCACACCGGAACCAAGTTTCAAATCCCCTAAATCATAATATTTCTCGAGCTTTTCAGCAATAGAGACTTGAGGAGGACGGAGGACATTGTAGAAGAAAATGGAAACTGAATCATAAAAGAATTGTGGCCGGGAGGAATTATGGTCGCCATCAAATTTAATGATATTTTTATCACCCTACAAATTCATAAACAGAAGTTAGATATTTTGGCTATTAAGGAGAACAAAATGCAGCTGCTTTAGAAAATAACAAATTCAGATATTTGTATTAAATTAATACCGCATAGGATTCTGAGATGAGATCAGAGTGATGCGGCTGAATGAATTTGTCATCACTTGCATGTCCAAATAAAACAGGAATGAATGTCTTCGGAGCAACCTGTACGCTTTAAAAGCATTAATTTAAGATAGAAATGGAAAGAAATGACTTTAAAAGCAATTCGTTTAACCTGAATAAAGCCTATTGTGGTTAGATTCGTCATTCATGATGAAAACAAAATATGATCGATGAAGGTCTACATAAATGTGTTCATAATGTTTTAATTTAAAAAAGATGCACAATTAATGCTTACCAGAACACAGTTCAATTTCATAATATCAAACTTTGCCTTCTTCTCAATAACCCGCCGCATGTATTGTACAGCCATTTTAACCTAATTGGGAGAAAATGCAACAAAATATCCGACTTAACAAACATACTAGACAATTCTAACTGACAGCTATAGGTCTTTACTATTTAGCTTAGATCCATGTTGCTCAAAAGTAACCAGCATAAAAGTTATAAAATCACGCAAACTAGGCAAAACAATACACTTCGCAGATCCAGTTCATTCATTCAATCAAACAATACACGGACATAAAGTCAACTAAAATCAAGATAAACACAGCTAAACCTAAAAGTAAATCCAATGCATATATAGTTGTATACCAATTTGGACAGTCGAGCTGAAAATCAAAATATGTGGGACAACCTACACCTACAGCTTAAAAAATAGTTCATGACCCCAAAAAAAAAAAAAATCTTTATGCATTGTGGTAGTTGAAATTCCCAGCTTTGGCCTAATTATACATGATACTAGTTGAAACTCTCGGCTTTGCTAGCTCTAATTTTTTTATTCATAAATAATGCATCCTGTGACAACCCCTTAAAAACAACCATGCAAAATAAAAGTATATTCTTTATTAATTAACGCCAAACTTGTCATGATTAATAATTCCCCAACTTTTGTTTTAACAATTTCCTAGTAAAAAAGAGCTATAATTATGAGAGGAAACCCTAGATCCAAAATAAAATCTTAATCAAAATTAAGTATATTCTTCAATCCTAGGGATTCCTTTTTCTTTACTTTCCATCTTAACAAAAAGGAAATTATTAAATTAAAACTTGCTGACACACCAAGTCCTACAAGCTAGAGGCTAGAATAACTTAAGCTCTTCCAGATTCCAGCAACAACTTATGAAGAATGTTTACAAATTACAATACAAATTAACAGCATATTAAGATGCAGTTACAACAATGCAATAATTTTCAAGTCTTTTACAATAAAGGGAGTTGGCAATACTTGGCATCCACACAGGGATACACGCACAGACACACACACAGACAGAGAGAGTACCGTGAACTTTGGAAGCCGGATTTTATAAACGTCCACAAGCTCCATCATGAGATTATATAAGTTTGAAAAGGCGCTATCCAATACCATTCCAGCAATAGAAGGGTCTTCGGCTCCATAAAGAAGGCTAAATCCCACAAAAGCAAAGTGAACATTAGATATTCTTTGTTTATAAGTCTGCTCATAATTAACATGTATACAGAGAAAATGTAAGGAGTGCAAGATACTGCAACACTCAGTATCTTGAACTATCAAAACTTATGAAAATACAAATTAAAAAGTTTAAAAAAAAAAAAAACATCAGTTCTTTCCCGCTTTATGTTTTTCCGATTTATAAAATGTTTAAAAAATATTTTTGTTTCAAACACAGGAATGCCTCAACAGTTTTGTCCACAAAGATGCATGGAGAGAAATAGATGTTGACAACACCCTTGACAGAAAACTTTAGTGGAATTATGTTAGAACAATATGTGAAAATCACCCATTGAGGTCCTTTCTTTTCTTGGTGAGATACATGTAGAAATTATAAAAGTACCAAAACAGCATAAATTCTTAATAAAATCAACAACAACCACCAAAACTTATCCCACTAAGTGGGGTTGGTTGCATAGACCAAACGATGCAATAATGTTCTATCAAATGCCATATATATTTCTATCTAACTTTTGATGAAAAAATCAATTTTAAAAAATTCATTAGAAGATGTAATACCTAGTAACTGCGCCCATTGACCTCCCCCATAAACCTATACGGGATATTTGTTTGTTGCTCCTCAAATGCGACACCACAATCTTCAGATCATCTTTCTACCACACAAAGGAATGGTCAAAAGGAGTCTAAAAATCTCTTGCACGTGAAATTGTAACGGTAACATTCAACTAGACAAAGCATTACAATCTACAGAAATATGCAATAATAAAATACAGAAATTAATTACACAAAAAACACATTCATAAAGAGGCAAGTTACTTCAAGCCAACTAAGGATAATATGACATAGTCTCCATCAGATAAGCCTGACCCCGAGAAGACAAGGGTAAAAACAGTAGTATTTGTGTAATTAATCGAACAAATAAACACATTCACAAAGAGGTAACTTACTTCGTGCCAACCAAGGCTGACATAGTCTCCATCAGATAAGCCTGACCCCGAGAAGTCAAGGGTAAAAACAGTAATATTTGATGGCAAGAGAATTACAGCCGCTTCATTGGCATCTGCCCTACATCCACTGCATCATTTAACACAAGTACACATATCAAAAGGGGAACAAAGACTATGTCATTTTGATGAAGTAAATGTTCAAAAAATAATATTTATGATCATAATTCAGAACCAATAGCAGTGGCCATAAAAGTAACACATACCTGTTTCCATGGCAATATATAACACAAGGAAGAGAAGTATCTTCAGGAAAAGGAAAAGGGAGATAATGACTACACTTCAAGGTATAGCCTCTGGCATTCTTGAGCTGCACAATTACAAAATAGATAAATCTAGCAGTACATACGCAAACAATTGGAATCGTGATGTACCTTCCATATATAGGCAACAATAATTGCAACAACCCATAAAATAAATACTCGATACTTGCCTCTAAATCCTGCCTTTGGTAGGTTCTACCAGCAAGAGAGAATTCCTTTTCCCACAGATACTGATCCGGGTTATAGTCCGCCCTGTGTATGTGGCAAAGTATAAACACCCAAACTGTAACTCAATTTGCAAGATGAAATATGATCACATGTTGAGACTTGAGAAATGGATGTTGAGGCACTTATATGATTGTTTACAATAATTAAATGCAGAGAAAAAAATAAAAAAAAAAAAAACAATAGTTGACGTCTATAATGAGAACTATCTAACATGGTTCTTTGAAGATTGTTGGAACATATTCTTGAACAATAACCAAAACTTTTTGAAATAGTATGGGGTTTGAACCATGTTCAGTTTGAGCACAGTATAAAAAGAATTTCAACCAAATCAAAAGAAGATAAACATAATAGTTCAAAAACTTACGTCCCTATTGACCTCTTAGTGAAGAAAGAAACATCATATTAACTTGTTTGGATAAACTACTTATAGCACAAGCGCTTATCATGATAAGAGCTTATGTATAAGCTTGCATAAGCTATTTTATAGCAAAGGATAAAATAACGTTAAATTGTGTTTTGTGTATGCTGTAAGGTATTTTAATAAGCTATATTGGAGGACTTAGGAAAATAAGTTGAAAAAAGCTTATGAAACTGTCATAAGCTGTTTTCATAAGTTCTTCCAAACAATCTCACAAAACTTATGGCATAAGATAAGCTGCTCAAATAAGGCAATCCAAATTTGATGAATAAAAAAGAATAATAATACCTGGGAGGGCGAATAACGAAATTGATGAATTGCTCAATCATCTTGTATCTATCTTATAGCCACTTGGCGTCATGAAATGAATGAGCTTAGCTTACAGTTAGAGTGAAGTCTGTAAGAAACACACACAAATATAATAAAATTCTCCAATCTCTCTTTCTTCACAACTCAAAAAGTCAAATTGGTAGTATTTATGAAGTTGAACTCAAGCTAAGCTATAAATGTCCAATTCCTGTGAGAAGTTTAAAAGAATCCCGAAAAATGAAAAAGTAGTAGTTTCAGATCCAAATGGCGTTCCCTTAAAAGTAGTATGACATTGACAGCAATGATTGTGAACAAGCAAGTTTATGAAATATGGAGACACGCAAATATCAGAGATGAGATGAGATCCCAAATGATGAAAAATTGACGCACATTTTCGACTTTAATCTTTCTTGGCTTGGGAACAGACAAAAAAGGAAAAGAAAGAAAGTAAAAAAAAACAACTTTACTTACTTAACGAAATGAAATGAAATGAAAAGGGTGGGCCAAAGTCTGAGCTAAGCTACCACCACCACCAAATAAGCTGAGAAGAAGTATGGTTAGAGAGGAATGAACAGAAAACAAGATTTGTATTGATGTTGTTATCTGCTACTTTCAAAGATTCACAGACACACCAATTCAATTCCAAGAACACCAAACACCTCAGCCAGCTGTCCTTTCTTTCCCTCTTATCAATTTATTCTTTTTTATTTCTTATGTTTCATGTTATGTTATGTTAATAAAAACATGGTGTAAGATTGCAATGTTTAGCTTCATATAAACATTGCATGATATAATACTCTTAATAAAAATTGTTTAATTTTTAAAAATTGATTAATTGTATTAATTTTGATGATCAAATTAATATTATTTACTAAAATACATTTATTAGTTATAGTTTTTTTTTAGGGAAATTTATTAGTTATAGTTAGTAGAGTGGTTAAATTGGATAAAATTCAATAAATAAGAGTATAATGGTGGGAAAAAAATAATAAATGTAGCATTGATATTCTAAAGTGACACTTATTTTGAGAAAAGATATGTGGACATAAGTATTCTGGAGACTTGAATATAGCCATATTTGTATGCATAGATATTTTGTCGTTTTATGCTATTAACAAGGATTATGTAAGTTTGTTCACTAATTCATCATTTTTGTTGTTAGCAATTTCGAATTTGTATTGTATCGATGTACTTTATCGATTTGAATGAATGAATATTATTTATTTTTGTCAAAAATAATATTTAAAAAAATGTTAAAAAGATAATTATTTTGAGACAGACGGATAGAGTATACGTAAAAGTTGTGTTCGAATTCCAAACATCTTGTTTTATTTTTAAAAGAAAAACTAAAATTGAATTATATATAGTCAAGCGACTTTATTTTCTCCGTAAAAGAAGTGGCAGAGAAACAAACACAAAAGGAATGTCAACATCAAATTATGGTATAAGTCACCAACAAGATTCAAACATTTTTTTTTATGGTATATTTCAAACAACCTATTTATTTATTTTAAAAGGTGAATTTTTAGTCATTAAGTTACTTGATGAGAAAATTAAAAAATTCTTTTAACAATTCCATTGAGTAAGAAAAGCATTATTGTCTTAATTAAATACTATACCTTTTTACGGGTAAGTAGCATATATTTATTTAAAATATTTTTTAATAAAAATCTGTTTAGGTCATGTCTTGAGAATGCTTTTAAGATTGGCATTTATAGCCATAAGCGGGTTGGATAAGTCCTCTATTTTAAGCATTTAGTTATTTTGTTAGTTTCGAGTTTAATTTTTGAGTGTTTTTCTTCTTCTTCTGGGTTTGGATGAAAAATGCGAAGGTTTGATTATGAAGATGGTGAACTAGGGGTGAATGTTAACGTTTTTCATAAGATTTAATGGAATTGACTTATTTGGTGGATGGAGGAAACTTGACCAAATTGAAACAAAAATTATTTATGGGACCAACTTGAAAACTCATAATTAGTTAATGGATTGGTTATGTACGTTAGCTTTTATTTTTAGTCTTTATAAATGTACTGACTTTTCATTTTATTCACTCTGAAATTTTCCTTAGACTTTTAGTCTATATAAAATTTACAATCACAACTTTTGATCCCTATTTTTAAGTCAGCTTATGTATTTTTTTTGATGAAATTGTGCATAAATTTATAGAATATTGTGAAAATCTGTAAAAAAAAAAATGAAGTAGATTTTTTAAACAAAACATGAATTAAATATGAATTTTTAACTAAAAAAAATATAAAAATTCATATTTAATTATGTTTTGTTAAAAAAATTCTAATTTATTTTGGGAGAAGTTGTTATTATAATATTATAATTTTTTGCAAAATTTTTATTTAAAAATATGAATTCCACACATAAATTTACTTAAAAGAAGGAATAAAAAATAAAGAAGAAAATTACTTAAAAGAAGAAAATTTGTTAAAAAAGTTACTTGATAAGAAAATTAAAAAAAATTTAGATAGATTATAACAAAAAGTTAATATATTTACTAGTACCAAAAAAAAATTAATCCAAAAAAAACAAACACCTTTTCGTGAGAGTAGCATTTTTTTCGATAAGAGAAAGGTAGATAAAGAAAAGGAAAAAAAAAAAAAACACGAACCCACTACTCCTCCTTGACAGAACAGAACGTCTGCACGGAGTTGGCTGAAGTCAATGGTATGTATGCTATTCATATTCTTCTAACATGCGCCTTCCTTGTTCGATCTATTACTCAACTCATTATTATGTTTCGTTCATTTGAATTTTTTTGAACAAGGAAAACGCAAGTGTAGTTGTAGTTGAAGAAGAAGAACAAGAAAAGCTGATCCTGTATTCGTATTGGAGAAGTTCATGTTCCTTCCGAGTCCGAATCGCTCTCAACCTCAAAGGTCTCAAATATGAGTACAAATCAGTTAATCTGTTGAACGGAGAACAATCTCATCCTCGTTAGTTCGTTCCTCTCTTCTTTTCCTTACTCCGTATTTATTTATAGCATCTCAATTTCATTACAACATTTTTTTTATTTATTTCATTTTCATATCTTTCAGATTTTCTCAAGCTCAACCCTGTTGGTTTTGTTCCTGTTCTCGTCGATGGCCCTGCTGTTATTTTTGACTCTTTCGCTATTATCATGGTAAGTCTCACTCCTTTTCTAAAAATCTACAATGTCTGTTTCATTTTCATGATTTCTATCTATGCATTGCTCGCAGTATTTGGAGGATAAGTATCCTCAACAACATCCTTTGCTCCCTACTGATATTCACAAAAGAGCTATCAATTTCCAGGTAACTAAGTATATAGTGCAGTGTTTTCTTTTTCACTGTAAGTTGGATAATATATATGTAATCAAATTTGAATCTCATTCTCCTGTTCAAATTCATGTTCTGGAAATGGATTCTCTTCTATTGATTTCATCCACAGGCTGTCAGTATTGTTTCTTCATCAATACAACCTCTTCAAAACCTTAATACCCTGGTATGTATGTCACATCTTACTTCTTCAAAATTTTAGGTTGTTTTGTTCTTTTTTTAAAGGAAGCAACCGTTTTGTGGGTTTAGAGTGCATATGATAAGTTCATTGTTATTTTGCTTTTCTATTTGCAGAAGTACATTGAGAAAAAAATTAGCCCTGATGAAAAACTTCCATGGGTCCAGAGTGTAATTAGAAAAGGCTTCACAGGTGAGATTAAACTAATTTCCTCATCAATTGCTTTAGACAGGGATTGATAAAAATAGTAGCAAAAGATACAGTTTCATAGTTAATGTCATGCATTGATTCAAAGTTAAACAGTTTAATCAAAATTGTCTATGATAACATATCACTTTTTTCAAGAAGTGTGATAACGGATCATTAATTAAGAAACCAAGGTTTACTTTCTCAATTTTAACGTAATAGATGCTTTTGGTCCAAAAGTGAAGCACCAGAAATTTCATCTAGATGCCATGGAAATGGGGCGGAACATATGATGATAACCAAATTTATCTTCCAGATCAACCCTAAGTAGCTAGTTCATGAGACTATATCAACCAACTGTATCGCTGATAGTTGATATCTATCTCCAGGATCTCAACTGTTTTGAATAATCAACTGCTTATAAAAGATTGTGTTAACACTTATGACTTAACAGTGCAAATATGATTTTGTACCTAACAAAAAAAGTGGATCTTTTGATTGGTCAAAGGCATAGCTAGTAATGTTAATGGTCGAAGAAAATATTCACTGTGGTATTTTGTCCTCATTCATGTTTTTTATTTATTTGCAAATGTTAGTATAGTTGGTATTATGTTGGGGGTGGGGATCAAATCATAGACCTTACCACTCCACTTCTTAAACTCCCCGCCCAACCACCAAGTCAAATCTTATATCCTCTCCTTTATTGATAGGAAATACTTCTTGCTAGACACAGTTATTGTTCTGTTTATGTTATGTCCCTCCTTGCTAGAATAAGTTTCAGTGTGTTGTTGGCTTAATATAATTGAATGTATTTACAATTGAATGTATTTCAGCACTTGAAAAGCTATTGAAAGAACACACTGGGAGGTATGCTACCGGAGACGAAGTTTTCATGGTATGTTGCTAATCATCGAAGTTTGTTTGTTTGAAAACTAGTAAAGGAATAAATAACTCCTGTCAAAAGGGTCAAGTTGCCCAATCTTTGCTAGCGCGATAAACCATATGAATGTCTGATCATTGTTGTATAATGTAATAAATGTATTTATCATCTGCTATTTTATAATATAATGCAATTCAACTCCAAAGTCAATGATGCAAGTTTTTGAAAACTAATAAGGTTAGCTGTAGGAACAGACACTAGATTTGCATCTTTTGTGGAATATATTGTCGGCTGAGTTATGTATAATCTAACATGTTCATTATCATTTGCAGGCGGATATATTTTTAGCACCTCAGTTACATGCTGCATCTAAGAAATTTAACATTGACATGGTAGTATTCTATGGTCTCGTGTATATTTTATGCATATCTAATGAAATGTATAGTGTATTGTTGTGGGGCCATTACTACAACTTCTTTGATCAAGATGCATCTTTACTGTTTTCCCTATTATGATTAAAATTTTAAGCAAGGCAGTTTTAGCCTTGTGTTTTGTTCCCAATCGAAACAAATATAGGCTGTTACCTAAATGCCTTTGCATATTTACTTGAACTTGTAGTTGATTTAGATTGAATGACTGTGTCAACCTTCGTTCCATGCTCTTCAAATCAAGCAAATAATATGAATGTGTAAGATGAGTTAATCTCAGTCTTAGTTCTGATCTGTTTAATTACCAAATTTCTCAAAAGTGCACTACTTTATTGCTTTTACGGGTCGTCGGCTGTTGGTGAAGTACATGCAACTAACATTTCAAAGATAAAACTGGGCATTCAATCAGAAAGAGGATGCATTAATAAGAGGGTGTTCAATATGGATAAAACCAGTCATTGTCAAGCTCTCTAAAATTTTGAAACCTGTTATTTTCTATAGTGAAATATTATGTCATGTCAAATTGCATTGCCCAAATTCATCAGATGACTTACATTTCCCTTAATTGTCCAAGCAGAATGAGTTCCCTACTCTATCAAGACTACACGAGACATATTACGAGATCCCAGCATTCCGGAGGCTTTGCCAGAGAATCAGCCAGATGCAGTAAGCTAGCTGAGTCAATAATTGGGGACTGGGTAGTGACTCCTAAAGCACATGATGAATTTTTAGAGCTACCATTTATTATTTCTCTAGTTTATGAATGTGTTATTAATCTGCACTATGCTGCCGGTTCTGATTAGTTTTTTTTTTTGTATGTTTTTGGCACAGTTTGTAATTTTCAGTGCTTGACTTGATTGATGGATAACATAAATGCGACCTGATGTTAGGTTTGAGATATCGCAGCTGGACCTACTGATTTAGAATCTTGTTGAATTTGCCTCCAGATTTAGTATTTGTAATGGTATACAATACTTAGGGTCATGCTAGCAAGTGTCTTAAGGACATTGTTTCAAAAATCTATAATAGAAATTTTTTTTGTCTTAGAAATACAAATCAAACTATTCTCAGAGTAATTATTACATCACTTTTCTATACAAAAGTTATCTATTTTGGCTCCTTAAACAATGTCAGTCATTTGTTACTAGCATTTTCCAGCAATAAGGTTGCCACGTGCAATTAACTACCACCATTTCTTTTTCTATGCCTCAATTACGATTTTCAATTTTTCACATATATTAAGAAAACGATGTAGTGTATTTTATAGCTGTCAATTTGTATGTAAAGTCTCTCAACTTAGCCTGTCCATGTGTTTGGGGCCAAAAAGTTACTTTTTAGATTAATTGAATAACTCATGTATTTGGTCTGACCAATTACACGAATTATTCAATGAATCTAAAAAATAACTTTTTGCTTATAATAGTGATCGGAATGAGTATTGTCTTATCACAACAAATCTTGTTACCATAAAGATGAGTAGCTACATCTCCCCCTTTTGCACCAGCTAGATAGCGTGGAGAGAATTAGAGTAGCACATGACATTTTTGAATCTTGCCTCCCAACAAAGGAGGATACCTTGCAACAAGGCCATATCTCGGTAGCCAACATAACCACAAATGAAGCTGCCATTATGATATCTCATCAAACACCAAATCAAGCAATCTCTGAGATTTGTCCGAGAATACAAAGTGGAAACTATGGATACGAGGAAATTAAACACTAGGATTAGACTTATGGACCGAATCACCAATTTATCTACTTGTTGTACATGATCCGTGCAATACTATGACTTCAAATATAAACACTTTTTTGGGGGGAAAATGTCTATATAAATTGCATTAGAAATTACCAGATACATTTACAGTATTATTGTTTTCAAATATGAAGCACAAATATGGACACGAACGTCAGACAAGACATAGACACTGACACCGACAATGTTAATAATTTGAGAAAATCACATAATTCAGTGTATATGTGTCGGTGTCGTGTCAGTGTCAGACATGTGTCGCCTAATTCGAAAGAGTGTCCGTGCTTCATAGCCGCTTATTAATATTACTCGATGTCTTGAATGATGAGAAGTCAAAATTAAACACTTATCCATATAAAAGAGTATTTAGAAACATCTATACATAAAATGAAAACATTAAATACGATACATATATGTGAGGCTTAAAAAAAAGGAACAGAACTACGGAAGTAGTAAATTGCCCATGGAAAACCTTATTGTTACATAAAGTATTGTATATCGTTACAAATTCAACCAGCTGCTGAATCAGTGGGTCCTGCTGCAACTTCTCCAACCTAACATCAGGTCACATTTCTGTTGTCCATCAATTGAAATCAAGCATTGAAAATTACAAACTGGGACAAAGATAATCAAAACCGGCATAATGTAGATCATTGACAAATTCATAAACTAGTGAAATAGTAAATGGTGGCTCTAAATATTTATCATGTGCTTTAGAGGTTCACTTACCAGTCCCAAATTACTGACTCAGGTAGCCTGCTGCATCTGGTTGATTCTCTGGCAACGTCTCCCGGAATGCTGGGATCGCATAATATGTCTCGTGTAATCTTGATAGAGTAGGGAACTCATTCTGCTTGGACAATTAAGGGAAAAGTAAGTCATGCGATGAATTTGGGCAATGCAATTTGATACATGACAGGAGATTTCACTATAAAAGATTTCAAAACTTTGAGAGTTCCGCAATGACTGGTTTTATCCATATTGACCAGTTTATTTTTGAAACCTTCACCAACAGCCAACGAGTGGTGCAGGCAAGCAAGTCATGACTCATGCACTTCATCTTTTGTCCAACTCCGAATTTTTTTAATCAAACAGATATGAACTAAGACTAACTCATCTTACACATTCATATTATTAGCTTGATTTGAAAAACACTAAATGAAACGCTAACACTAATTCAAAATCTAAATCAGCTAATAGCTCAAGCAAATAGGCAAAGGCCGGAGGCATTTAGACAACAGCGGATATATGTTTGGAGTTGGACAAAACACAAGGCTAAAACTGCCTTGCTTGATGTTTTTATCGTAACAGGGAAACGGTGAAGACACATCCTTGATCAAAGAAGCTGTAGTAATGGCACCACAGAAATACAAGCCATACATTTCATTATATACATGAGACCATAGAATACTACCATGTCAATGTTGAATCTCTTAGAAGCAGCATCTAACTGAGGGGCTAAAAATATATCCGCCTGCAAATGATAATGAACATGATAGATTATACATAATTAAGCCGAAAATATATTCCTAAAAACATGCAAATGTGCTTGTTCCTACAACTAACCATATTAAGTTTCAAAAACTTGCGATCATTAACTTTGGAGTTGGATTGCATCATATTCTAAAATATCGGAGGATAAATATATTTATTACTTTATACATCGGTGATCAGCCATTTGAATAGTTGGCATTGCTAGCCAATATTTTTGGGCTACTGGACCCTTTTGAAAGGATTTATTTACTCCTTTTATTAGTTTTCAGATTTTGCCATTTCAAAAAAAAAAAAATTAGTTTTCAGACGACCAAACTCCAATGATTAGCAACATACCATGAAAACTTCGTCTCCAGTAGCATATCTCCCAGCGTGTTCTTTTAATAGCTTTTCAAGTGCTGAAACACATTCAATTTTAGATACATTATATATTAGATTAATCCAACAACACACTGAAACTTGTATCTAGTAAGGAGGGACATAAACAAAATATTTTTAACCAGTAAAGGAGAGGATGTAAGGTTTGGGTTGGGGTAGAGAAGTTAAGAAGTGGAGTTACAAGGAGGTCAATGATTTGATCCCCCCACCCCCAAAGCAGTAATACCAACTACAGTAGCATTTGTTATTAAAAAAGAGGAGCGAGGACAAAACACCACAGTGAATATTTTCTTCAACCATTAACATTAAATGCCACTCTGGCAAAAGATAGTCAAGACCCGAGTGTTGCAGCTAACAAATGTTCTTTCCACCAGGGATACAAACTATGCCTTTGACCAATTTTATGATCCACTTTATTTTGTTAGGTAAGTTACATTCATTGTTTTTACTTACTAGAGGGGCTTTTGAAGTTCTCCTCCGTAAACTTGGAAGCTCAAAAGGGGGTGACGGAATTCGGATCACGGGTCTATTATGTTAATATAGAAAGTTGTAAACTGTGGAACTTTTTGTGAGCTCATTGACTGACTGGCCCATGTTTTACCTATTTGGTTTTGTATCAACAGTGTATACTTGCTGTATTTGATATGCATAAAGAAAGTGTTTTCCTGTTGCTTAGAAATTCTAAATGGCAGCACATGTATGGTTTGTGAATTTCTCAATAGTTTTTTTATTTCTCTTATTAGGTCCTTTGTTTACTTCTTCATTTGCATATCACAGTGCTCTTGAAATTCTAATGGGAGTATTACTAGTTTTTTTCTGTGACATTTCTTTATATCATTCATTTCAAAGTTCAAACAGGTACTAAATATAAATTTCATTTTCTCTGGCAGGCTTATGTGCTGAAGTCATTCACGTCCCTTGTTTTACCAGGGAGTTCAATCTACTTTAATTCAATCCGAGAAGTGTAAGTTATCTGTGTTTCCGTATTTATCTGTTTACTTTTGTTGCTGATATTTAGATGAATATCTCTTTCATATATACATATATATTTCCTTCCTGTTTCATGGTTAAACATGTTGGTTGTGATTTAGGTGATTAAACGATTACCAGTGATATATCATATACTGCATCATGGAAATTTAAGGCCCTAGGCGTATCTTTCTGTTGAGAAAAGTGTACATGTTGAGGTCTCCAGTCTGTTACCGTGCTCTAGATATAGTCCTCATTCACAGGATAAAAAGTGCATCTAGTCCTTAAAGTTCATTGTTTATTCTTGGAGTATATCTCAAAATTTGTCCTTGGAGTACTTTAACTTTTCTAAGGATACAACTAGCGATTTTCTGCTGCTGCAGCAGAAGTTCTTACCCATGCAATCACTAGAGTGGAAAGATTATTCCCCCCAGCATTTATTATTTAACATGATTTCATTCTATTGTACATTCTTTTGCTAATCAGCCAACTTTTAGTTCACCCTGCTAATTGTTGTCTGTCCTAGATTTGAAATTATAATGAATTTTGAGATATATATTGATTAGCTAAGTGCAATGCGTTGATCATTTTATCTTGTCTATTGTTTCATATATGAAGCTTCGATCATTTGTGGGTTGGTGGTCCTGGATCAATTGTTATAGGTTTGAGTGGTCGGGTTCTGAAGCCATCAGTTTGTCTGATGACTTGTTGCTTTCCTCCTATACCATTGGATGGGCGAGTTTGCATCCGATTTCAGATTTTTGGATTAAATGCTGTTGTGCCTGAAAATGGTTATATATATGCCTAGACACTGATCTTTTGAATGTTTTACATAGTTTTTTTTTTTTTAGTTACATTTTTTTAACTGTTAGAGGCTAGGATGACATATGTGACCCACAATATGGAAATATGCTTTATAGATTATTGGAAAATCACCTAGACATCCCAAACATACCGTGATACAGAGTTGTACATAGTTGCATGATCATCATTTCATAACTAATTTTTATTTCTCACTTCTAAACTTATATTGTAGGCATTTCATACGTAAATGCAACTTTTGGTTCTTCACTTTTGGACCAAAAGGATCTATAAAGTTAAAATTGAGAAAGTAAACCTTGTTCATTTGATGATCCGTTATCATATGCAATATGCTAGCATATTAGAATAAACTCTTTAACTTTGAATATATGCATGACATAATTGAGTGGCATTAGCTATGGAACTATATCTTTTGCTACTATTTTTATTGGTGAGGAAATTAGTCTAATCTCACCTGTGAAGCCTTTTCTAATTACACTCTGGACCCATGGAAGTTTTTCATCAGGGCTAATTTTTTTCTCAATGTACTTCTGCAAATAGAAAAGCAAAATAACAATGAACTTATCATATGCACTCTTTAAAAAAAGAACAAAACAACCTAAAATTTTGAAGAAGTAAGATGTGACATACATACCAGGGTATTAAGGTTTTGAAGAGGTTGTATTGATGAAGAAACAATACTGACAGCCTGTGGATGAAATCAATAGAAGAGAATCCATTTCCAGAACATGAATTTGAACAGGAGAATGAGATTCAAATTTGATTACATATATATTATCCAACTTACAGTGAAAAAGAAAACACTGCACTATATACTTAGTTACCTGGAAATTGATAGCTCTTTTGTGAATATCAGTAGGGAGCAAAGGATGTTGTTGAGGATACTTATCCTCCAAATACTGCGAGCAATGCATAGATAGAAATCATGAAAATGAAACAGACATTGTAGATTTTTAGAAAAGGAGTGAGACTTACCATGATAATAGCGAAAGAGTCAAAAATAACAGCAGGGCCATCGACGAGAACAGGAACAAAACCAACAGGGTTGAGCTTGAGAAAATCTGAAAGATATGAAAATGAAATAAATAAAAAAAAAAAGATTAATTAAGCATACAAGGTTGTATGTAATGGGTTAGTGGGCAAGGAAAAAAAGAGAGGAACCAACGAACTAACCAGGATGATATTGTTCTCCCTTAAAAAGATCAACTGCTTTGTACTCATATTGGAGACCTTTGAGGTTGAGAGCAATTCGAGCAATTCGAACTCGGAAGGCACATGAACTTCTCCAATATGAATACAGAATCAGCTTACTACTAATACTATTATGTTGTTGTTCTTCACTTGCACTTGCACTTGCCTAGTTTGAATCAACAAAACATAATGAGTAAGTAAATAGATGAATCAAAGAAGAAGATGCAAAGCATACCATTGAGATTGAGTTGCTGCTAAGTGCCGTGCTTAAACTTCCAACTTCAAACAAACCAGAGTAGAGTAGACTCTACGGGTTTGGTCTTTTTTTCTCTTTTAAAAATCATATATAATTGGACTCTATACATTTTTAGATAACGCGGGCAGAGTCAATTATTGAGTTTAACAAAACTCTCTCAAACATTCACTTTCCAATATTTACCATACAAAACTTACATGACTCCCACTATTCATGAAACGAGTCTCACTTTATATAAATCGACTCAATGAAAGATAAAGTGTTTTTGGCACTGATCATAGACCATCCTCAATGGTAGATCTTATCTCCATAAGATTTGTACTTAATAGGTAACTGGGGAGAAAATATTTATGGGTACTTAATGAGTTGGAGGTCTCAGCCAAAACTTCCCTTTATATGTGGATCTCATTTGTCTTTAATATTAAAAAATTGAAATGTAATGATAGAGTTATTGATAGAAGATTAGTGTGTCTCGTTTAAGAAATTTATATGAGATGTTGGATTAGAGGGAATGAATGTTTATTAGATACTACTATTAAAAAATTATAAGCGAGTGAGATATATACATGTGACTCATTTAAATACTCAAAAACGAGTTTCTCCATTATGGATGCTCTTGTAAGGACAACTTATAAACTTGTAAGACGATAATAGATTTGTTTGGTAACAATTTCTTCTCACCACTTTATAAATTCATTCAATAAAAGATAAATTTTTATTTTTATTTTTAGAGGAACTTGTAAAGTTTGCCGATAAACTACTTCAACTCTTCAAAGATAAAATACTTAGTTGCAATCCCAAATTAAAAGTATTTGAGCACGTACACATAACTAATAAAATTTAAAAGAGAAATAATTTATTATTTTACTTTTAAATTTTATCATCTATATGTTTGTCTAAATAAATTTTATCTGTTCCCGTGAACTTATATCAGTTGGTAAGGACAATACATAATTACATAATATATGCAAGGTTCGGGGTTCGAATCCCGGACACCACCCAAAAAAAATTATCTAGGTTTCCTAAAAAAAATTATCTAAGTTTTTTTTGTAAGTTTTTTTTGTGGTGGCTGGGATTTGAACCTCAGATCTTGCATATGTTATGCATTGTCCATTACCAATTGAGCTAAGCTCACGAGGACAAGACATCGAGTTTTGTGACATTAAATTTTAAGCAGCATTTGAATTTATATTTGATGGACACCCCAACGTCCATACATGCCTGTGGCATTTTTTGTTGACACATTCAACATCAAAACAAAACAAGTCTTTTTTCTATCTCATTGAACTCCAAATTTCATCTTCTTATCCATAGTCATCTCTCCTCTGCTGCTCTTTGATAAGTAAGACTTTATTAAAACAATTAAAAACGGTAACTTTTTTATTAAAAACAACAATTACTTGTTAAAATTACTACTCCGTATATATTTAATTTAATACAAGAAGTGTACAAACATACTATTTATTTAGAGTATGCAAAATTACATAAATAAATATCGAGAAATGATATTTGTACATCCACTTTTTGACAACTTTCTCTCTCATACTCACATTATATTCTTATTCTCTCTCTATTGTTTTGAATCAATGAAAAGAGAGAAAATAAAAGTTGTCATTAAAGTTGTCCAAAATGATTGTCCATATATCACTACTCATAAATATCTAAAAAGGATATAATAAAAAGAAAAAAACAGCAACAACTAGTATTCAGGTTCGAAGTTGGAAGTTTAAGCACGACACTTTAGGACCGGCAGAAGCAGAAGCAACTCAATGGTATGTTCGTTTTGCTTTCTTTCTTTCTTCTAACATGCGCCTTTTTTATTTTTATTTTTATGGAACTGATTATGTTTCATTGATTTGAATTTTGAACAAGGCAAACGCAAGTGTTATTGTTGAAGAAGAACAAGAACAACAGCTGATCCTGTATTCGTATTGGAGGAGTTCGTGTTCCTTTCGAGTCCGAATCGCTCTCAACCTCAAAGGTAGGTCGCTTCCCTTTTTAACATCAATTCAACACTTTATTCAATCAAATTCTTCTATAAATAATAAAATCATTAATATTCTTCAAAATTTTAACGATTCTGATAAAAAAAAAAAAAAAAACAAAAGACTCATGACATGAGTGTTAAAAAAAGAAGAAAGAGCGGAAGATTGTCACAGAGATAGAGTGTATGTAAAAAAAAACAAATCGGAATTTATTAGAGAGAGCGATACATCAAATTTATTGGAAAGAGACAGAGTGCATGCAAACGAAAAATTGGAAGAATTCATTGATGGATTAAAACGAGAGTATAACAAGGAAAAAAAAACTCTAAAAAATCCACTATCTCAGTTGGAGTGTACTATTTTAACGACACTTAAAAAAGGGAGTACCAATTAAAGAAAGGGTCATGTTCATGTTAACCCGTGCCAGCCCGGACACTGGTTAAGGATACCAAAAAAAGGAAACTTTTTTGACTTTTTATAGATTGATTACACAATTTTCAATGCAATAACTACTATATAATTTTATTTTTTAGTATCCGGGGGCACCGGTTAGCATTTCCCTTAAAGAAATTAAGACTCACTTTAACCTTTACATTCATTCATTCATTCATTCAGGTCTCAAATATGAGTACAAAGCAGTTAATCTGTTGAAGGGAGAACAATCTCATCCTGGTTCGATCCTCTCTTTTTTCCTTACCCCTAACCTATGTCATAATTTATAGTATCAATTGCATTACAACATTTTATTTATTTTTCACATCTTCAGAGTTTCTCCAGCTCAACCCTGTTGGTTTTGTTCCTGTTCTCGTCGATGGCCCTGCTGTTATTTTTGACTCTTTCGCTATTATCATGGTCAGTCTCACTCCTTTTCTAAAAATCTACAATGTCTGTTTCATTTTCATGATTTCTATCTATGCATTGCTCGCAGTATTTGGAGGATAAGTATCCTCAACAACATCCTTTGCTCCCTACTGATATTCACAAAAGAGCTATCAATTTCCAGGTAACTAAGTATATAGTGCAGTGTTTTCTTTTTCACTGTAAGTTGGATAATATATATGTAATCAAATTTGAATCTCATTCTCCTGTTCAAATTCATGTTCTGGAAATGGATTCTCTTCTATTGATTTCATCCACAGGCTGTCAGTATTGTTTCTTCATCAATACAACCCCTTCATAACCTAAATCTCCTGGTATGTAAGCCATCTCTTTTTCTCTCTCTCAAAATTATAGGCTGTTTTGCTGTTATTTAAAAGGGAGAAAAGGAACAAACCAACCATTTTGTGGATTTACAGTGCATATGATAGGTTTATTGATATTTTGCTTTTCTGTTTGCAGAAGTACATTGAGGGAAAAGTTGGCCCTGATGAAAAACTTCCATGGGTCCAGAATGTAATCAAAAAAGGCTTCACAGGTGAGATTAGACTAATTTGCTCACCAATAGCTTTAGAAAGAATTTATAAAATTAGTAGCAAAAGATATAGTTCCATCATTAGTGTCAATTATGTCATGCATTTATTCAAAGTTAAAAAATTTACTCTAATAACTAGCATACTGTGTATGATAACAAATCATTAAGAGAACAATGTTTACTTTCTCGATCCTTTTGGTCCAAAAGAGAAGTAGAAGTTTCATCTAAATGGCATGGAAATGAGGTGGTCTTCATTAATTAAAACTTTTTGCTTTATTCTTAATGAAACACATACGAAATTTGGCTATTACAATGGCAATATGAACTTGAATATAGTTGTCAATGCGATGAGAGCAATTGGGATTTTACTATTTGAGCACTACATTTCTTGATAAACATTTGGACTTAATCTGTGGAGTGAACCAGAAATAAGAAGAGAAACCAAAATAAAATAAAAATAGGAACATATGAGGATAACCAAATTCAATCTTTCGTAAGTTGGTAGTTCATGTGAATATATCAACCAGTTGTCTTGCTGGCAGAGGATGTCTATCTCCTTTAGGACCTCAATGATTTTGAACCTAACAAATGGAGTGAATCTTTCGATTGGTCAAAGGTATACTAGTAGACCTGGTGGAAATAACATTTGTTAGCTTGAGCATTCAGGCGTTGACTATCTTTCAACAGACTAGCACATGATATTAATGATTGAAGAAAATATTCACTGTGTTATTTTGTCCTCACTCCTTTATATTTTTATTTTTATGAATGACAAATGTTAGTATAGTTAGTAATATGTTGGGAGTGGGGATCAAACCATTGACCTCTGTATCACTCCACTTCTTGATTTCCCCACCTCGACCATCAGGCCAACCTTATATCCCGTGCTTCACAGATAAATTTTTTTTTGTTTGTTAGGTCCCTACTTACTAGAGATAGGTTTCCTTACTAGATACGAGTTTCAGTGTGTTGCTGGCTTTATCTAATCCAATATTTTTATAATTGAATGTGTTTCAGCCCTTGAAAAGCTATTGAAAGAACACACTGGGAGGTATGCTACTGGAGACGAAGTTTTCATGGTATGTTGCTAATGATTGGAGTTAGTTCTGTTAAAAGGGTCCAGTAGCCCAAAATTTTTGGCTAGCAATGACAACTATTCATATGTCTGATCACTGATGTATAATGTAATAAATGTATTTATCTTCTGATATTTTAAAATTATAATGCTATTCAGCTCCATGTCATAGAGGAAGACCTAAGAGGTAGAGGAAGACCTAAGAAAACTATTAGAGAAACCATTAGAAAAGATTTAGAGGTCAATGAGTTGGATCCAAATATGGTCTTTGATAGAACATTATGGCGGCATTTGATCCATGTAGCCGACCCCACTTAGTGGGATAAGGCGTTGTTGTTGTTGTTGTTGTTGTAATGCTATTCAGCTCCAAAGTCAGATCACAAGTTTTTGAAAATTAATAGGGTTAGCTGTAGAAACAAGCACTAGATTTGCATCTTTCTTGGAATATATTTTTGGCTTAATGTTGTCTATCATAGTTATATATAACCTAACACGTTTATTATCATTTGTAGGCGGATATATTTTTAGCACCTCAGTTACATGCTGCATCTAAGAGATTCAACATTCACATGGTAGTATTCTATGGTCTCGATATATTTTTGTGCGGGAATAAGGGGTTGTAATGAAACATATGGCTTTTATTGCTGTGGTGCCATTACTTTAGCTTCTTTGATTGAGGATGTATATTCACTGTCTTCCCTGTCAGTTTTAGCCTTGTGTTTTGTTCACACTCCTTTGGCCATTGCCTATTTGCTTAAGCTTTTAGTAGATTTAGATTCAATGATTGTGTCAGCCTTTCATTTTGTGTTCTTCAAATGAAGCTAATAATATGAATGTGTAAGATGAGTTAATCTTAGTATTAGTTCTGATCTGTTTGATTTTAAAATTTTGCAAAAGTACATGGTTTTTTTGCTTTAACCACTTGTTGGCTGTTAGTGAAGTACATGCAATCAACGTTTCAAAGATCAAATTGGTCATTCAATCAGAAAGAGGATGCATTCATTTAAGGGGGTTGAAATATTTTGTCATGTATCAAATTGCATTGCCCAAATTCATCACATGACTTACTTTTCCCTTAATTGTTCAACCAGAATGAGTTTCCTATTCTATCAAGATTACATGAGACATATTATGAGATCCCAGCATTCCGGGATGCTTTGCCAGAGAATCAGCCAGATGCAGTAGGCTAGCTGATTCAATAATTTGGGGCTGGTAAGTGACCTCTAAAGCATATGATAATTTTTTAGAGCTGCCATTTATTATTTGAATAGTTTATGAATGTGCAATAATCTACACTATGCCGATTTTTTTCTCTCTCTTGGTTATCTTGGCACAGTTAGTAATTTTCGATGTTTGATTTTAATTGCTGGATATCACAGAAGTGCAACCTCATGTTAGGTTGGAGAAATTGCAGCAGGACCTACTGATTTAGCAGCTGGTTGAATTTGTAACAAAGATACAAGATACTTTATGTAGCAATAAGGTATCCAAGTGTAATCTATTGCACGTATGTGTTTGATAATCCTAGTGTTTAGTTTCCACATCGTATTCTCGGTCAAATTTGTTTTTATATCTTTTGGTGGAATTGTGTTTATAGATGTTTTTAACATCTAATGGAAAAAAAAACTTTGGTAATTGAAAGAATAAAGATAATAAAAAATGGAGAGGGTCTTGACTCAATGTTTTATAGTCCATCTCTACCTCTAATTAATGAGTAAAGATCTTCTTCATTTGCTTAAAATAAATGGATAATGTCATTTGGTGAGAGATAAATACAAAAAAGTATGTAGTGGGTTCTACCATTATTAATTATTTATGGTTTTTACAAACTTTTTTGTGTTTTATTTCTTTAAATTGGAGAAATGAAGAGACTAAAAAATAGAGAGATCTTAGCTCCTGATTATTGGACTATCATCTTCTTTGCAGAGCTACTACCTCGAATTTTGGACAATTTTATCATGCATATACATATTGCACTCAAACACCCAATTTATTGATTGTTTCGTGGATAATGCTTCGAAGTTAATTAAATCTGCATTTTATTTTATTTTCCTTCATAATTTCCCATTGTCCAGATAATAGATTATATTCAGTCACAGGTGTTTGGGTGTTGATGTAAATAGACTCACTGAGCTTTTTCGATTGCAATTTCTCATTGCCGAGCTAATTTTGCAAGCTGTTATTTGACCATTGTTCTCACTATCAAAAACCACGAGTGATTCACCACTCACTAAAACTAGATTTCCGGCGCAGCGGCTGAGAGCAAGGTTATTAGGCGGTGATGGTTGGGGCCTTGAGGGGATGGGGTCATTTACTGGGCAGTGGGACGAACGGCGGCCGTTGCAGCAAAGGTTGAGTACCGATGGTGGTTGGTCGTTTGAGAGAGATATGTGGGGTTTCAAGTTTCGCTCTTTGTTTCGGTCGCATGTGGCATTGTTCAATTAAAAGAGTGTCGTGTCATATTAGTGGGTGTGTTCAAGGGCGTGTGATCCCAACATTACTCTTATTTTAATTTAGGGAAATGCTAACAAGTGTTTTAGTAGGATACTTGTTTTTTTTTTTTTTTTTTTGGTACAGATTAGGATACTTGTTAAGAAGCTAAAGAATAAATTTTGTTTTTGAGATTGATGCATTCAACACATTAAAATTTTAAAAAAGTAACTTTTTCTATTTAAAACTTACCAATTATTTCTATTTTAGAATCTTTAAGAAGTGCCCTAACATATTTGTTAGGAAGACCCTTTAATTTATAGACTAGTTATTTGATTCAATTTTTGAGTTGGACAAGGGGAGTGGAGCAATTTATTAATCTTTTATTATTAGGTTCGGGATGTTTATTGATTTTCTTTACTAAATATTTGTACGCATTTCTCGATCTTTTTTTTGAGAGCGCATTTCTCTATCTCACCTTTGCAAAACTGCTTTTTCGTACGCAATTTATTGCTCAGTATTTTGTCCATGTAACACTGCAAGCCTTGGTTTTTTTTTTTTTTTTTGAACAATGCAAGCCTTAATTATGTGCTAAAAATTGTCTTTGATTGCCGATGAATGTTTGTTCATTTGATAAGAAATTGACTCACCCATAAGATGGTGGGTTCAACTCCCGTTGACAATATGAGAATCTATTTGGTAGGTGGTCTCTAAAAAACACTGAGGTCCGCCTTCACCTAAACTTTTGATTAGAAAGAGAAAAAAATTGTCATTGGAATGTATTTTTTGCTAACAAATTTCACCTCTTGTATATCCTTATATCATTTATTCTACCTCGATCTTGTATTTGACATCATCCACTATCTCTCATATCATTTTGTACGATGGATCCAAAATAGTCTCATATCATTTTGTACGATGGATCCAAAATAGTTAAATTGTGACTTGCAGTAGCGTATGGATTGTTGTTATGTTTCTTAATTTTCATTTCTAAATTCATATTTATGTTTCTTAATGTTCATCTCTAAATTCATATCATTTTCTAGTTTTATTTCTTACGTATTTGACTCAAAATAGGGGTTGATATTTTCGTTCCATTAACTAAAAATTGAGACTGTATAAACGACTTAGAATTATGACTTGGATCTTACTCAACTGCCGTGTAAGTTTGAGTGAGGTTCAATCTAAAAAATCCTAAAATTGTATCCAAGTGTATCTAAAATCATTTGGATTACAAGTTATCAGATCATCGATATGGTGCCACTTGAATCACACTTCAAGTGTCCCGTTTTGAGAGTGAAGGTATGTGTTAAGATCTCATATTGCAAAATATAAGATATGAACATGAGTTTATAAGTATGTGTAATCTTCATCTTACAAGTGATTTTTGAAAGATTGAGTTAAGACTAACATAAAATTATAGGATGACAATTTTTTTTCTTTTCATAGAAGACAAAAGTTTATCTTTGATTGTGAATATAATTTGAGCATTAAATGGATGGGCTATAAAATTTAGCATATGGTTTCCTCTCAAAAGAAAAGTTAACATATGGTTATGTAGCTTCACGAAATAATACAAAAAAAAAAAAAACAACTATGAAAAATAGATTGTGTGGAAAATGCGTCCAATGGACAATTTATTTAAATGGAAACAAAAGAGTAAAAAAAAATTACACGTTTACGATAAGTGGAAGCAAAAAAAAAAACATTTCTTGAAGACATTTATTTTTTTGGATGAAAAAGAAAATATAACGAATTGTGTTCAAGAAATGTATAGAAGTGTTTGTTTGCCATTCCATTTTTATCCTTCAAAGGGAGTGCGTTGGAGATGTTCTACAGAAAATGTTGTGTATTGCTAACAACATTTCGTGAAAAAATATCGACAATGTTGCTTTTTTTCAAAATTTTCAGAGACGGATCCATAATTTCAGTTAGTGGTGGAAATATCATATACCACAAATCCTCGTTTTAAAAAACACACACTATTAGAAACATGAAATTATGGCCAAAATAGCATAACGGGGCAGCTTTCCCAAATCTAACTAAAGAACATTCGTCCCCGTATGCCCTCATGTGGTTTCCAGCAAATAAGGTTGAAAATTTGAATGATATTTCAAAAACATAACATACCCGTTTGTGAGTCTCAACTCTTACGATACTAACCTTCGAAATATATAGTAACACTCATGCTTTTACAAGATTTGAATCATAAGACTTATATTCTATCCATTTGATGATTTTTTTTTTCCCCTTTCCATACGGGTTAGAAGACTTATTTTTTTCCTAATAAAAAGTATTTATTTTTTTGTGACCAATGTAGCACATATATCTATATCTATCTACTTCAAAAGAATTTGGAAGGTTTAGGAAGGAAAAAGAGGATCACTTTCTTATTGTGACAAACCATTATGCAAGTTGTATATAAAATTTATCCTATTTTTATTGCTATAAAACTCAAAGTTTTTTTTTTATCACTCATAATTTTAACTGTTAAAAAGTACTATGCCAACAATTCAATCCCAATCGAAGCAAATAGAATAATACATTTTGGATCTATGTACGTACAGCAAACTACTGATGAATCAATTAACTCAATAATGTCTTGTAATTTTTTCCTCTAACGTTAAACTTTACAATAGACAATACTTGTACAAAAAACACTTTCTACAACAGAAATCTACATCAGTAAAATTCCAACCATTGTTTGAAATGAGACGATGATATTTGTGCAATTGACTTGAACTTTATTACATTGATTGTCTACTGCAACCAATTTTGCTGTTAAGGTACATGGTGGCAGTGTAGCACCAAAACTGACTTACTATCATGCTTTATGCAACTTCACAAAATCATTTTTGCACAGACAAATAAGGTAAATGTGTACAAAACCCAAATTATCCTTTTTGCTAAATGTAGTAATTTTCTCATACAAAAAGACAAAACGCCCTTCATTTGTTAAGGGGCCACTAGTTTTGTCCTACTTAAATTGAACTACTTAAATTGAACGACAATTTATCTATTTTTTTTAAAAAGAAAAGTATATTGTCTAGAAATCTTAACTCAACTGGTAAAATGACAAAATTGTTAGGTCGGACGCTATGATCGGGGTTCGAAAGGTTATAATATTTTTGTAAATACGGTGCATCCAATTTTCTTTTTAAAAGGAAAGTATATTAATAACTCTAGTCTAAAGCAGAAAATTTACTTTGATTTAACATCAAGACCAAAACAACCTGATATGAAAAGTCACAAAATGATGACTCATACTACCATAAAAATGTAAACAATGTCCTGCAGAATTATGCAGGTCGAGTAGCAACACAAGGAATTGGAAATTTGACTAGCTTTACCAGTTTCATACTATTATGCAAAACAAGCATTAGTATTTGACATTTCCAAGACAAAAAAGGTTTTAGCTTTTGTTGCAGGCTGTCTTGTATTTTCTGTTGTAATTTTACTAATTTATTTTAAAGTTAATTATTAATTGTATTTTTTGTTTTGACTTGGTCAACTTGGTCATTACACGATTTCATTTTCTAATTAGTGTTATTTTACCGTTACAGTCAACAAATCCTCATTACTTGGAATTAATTTTGTCACGTTAATAACCGTTGTTACCAATTTGTTTTGTGTATACAAGGGAAATTGAGGTCTTACCCTTGAATTGTTTTGTCAAACCACTAGCTACACCTTATAAACATGTCATAATTAATTATAAAAAGAATTAAGTTCCCATGAGCATCTAAAAATCACATGGTAAGTGGCCTCACCTTTGTATTCTTACATGATTCGTGACTCCATCGTACATGAGTATTTTAAACTTTGACTATTCAAATGTATAGTAACATGAATGTGAATTTGGATTTATCACATTCCTAGGATTCATTTATTTGTGTTCAAATGCATAGTAATACAGGATATATGGTTAGTTTACTAAGTGGCTAATTCAATTTTATCCTCACCTTCATGGTAATATTTTATTTCCACCCATTTTCTTGGAAATAAAAGCATGTGAAATTGGAAGTTATTTTATAATGGGAAATTAATTTTCTAAAACTCTTATAACCTGAGTTCAACGTTTTTCTTTTGGAAAAAACCTGAGTTCAACATTAAAACTAAAAATATTGTGCGTATAAATTTTTCTTTTAGGGAAGAAAGTGGATAATTTGGTAAGCGGCCTTTGAGAAATTCTTGCATGGTCTCTTCCTAACATGTCATCTTTAGTCTCAACCAACAAAAACAAGACACGTAATAAAAAAATTGAAACAAGTTGATTCTCTCTCCTATTACTCCCTCTGTCCTTAAATGTAACCACCCTTTCCCTCTAATAAAAGGGTGTTTACATATAGGGACGGAGGGAGTATTTATGAAAACCATCTTCAAACCGTTTGCCACCACACACTCACTTAAAACCTCCGGGAAACTTCCACCACCAGCACAAACACACATGACAAATTGGACCATATTTCGTTGGTAATGCAAATTTATCACCAAAATTGATGATTGTGAGACCATTTTTTGGCAAATTATTAATTCATTATGGCTGAGTTAATGTCATGTTTGAAACATCTCAAAGGCCAATGGTGTTTTTTCAACCGGAAAAAAAATTAAAAATGAAGGATAAGTATACAAACAACTTAAAAATAACAGGCATCATCCATGCTTGAGCAGCAATGATTTGGGCAATTTTGAAGTTTCGAATTCGTTGGTAATGGAGGTTTAGACAACAATGACTTAAATGGCGGTGTATTAGTGGAGGAAGAGAAACAATGATTTCAATTTTCATTTATTTATTTATTTTTAATTTAGAAAAAATGATGTGTCATGTTTTTGTTGGTTGTGACTAAAGATGACATGTTAGGTAAGAGACCATGCAAGAATTTCTCGTGACCTTTTACCCCCTTCATCTTAGTAAAATTTCTACTTTGAAACTTGTTTCATAACTAATTTTCATGTGTTGTATTTTAACCAAAAACAAATTGAATTGGGTGATGTGTAGGATTACCTAAATCTAGATTGGTGGGAACTTAATATGATAAAAATTATACAGACTTTAGTTTCTTCATTAGGCGGTTATCATATTACGTTACGTTGTCACAAAAATATTTTATTTGAGCTAATTAGTTTTTAACTCAGTCTATTTCTACCGTTGCTAAAATATCTCTCATTAAAGTCACGTTGTCCATTGAAACCTGAATTTGCATTAATCCAACACATGAGAGGTGATAGAAAAATATCACCAACGAATTTGTAACTGCATATAATTAGGATTGGACTTGGTCTTTTTCTCTCACGTCTATTTATTGTTAATTTGACCAAATCTCACTCAAGTCCCCCATGCATTTACCGACCGTGCTCCATATTTTTAGCATCTCTCAAGTCCCCCATGCATTTATCAGGGTGTATATACATATATAGTGTAAGGTTATTTAGAATCAGTAGACAATTAGAAAAAGATCAGTTTCACAAAATTACTCTTAAGTGTTACTTTTGGCTCCAGTATTTGCTGAGTTAACATCTATATATCTTTTCTTGTGTACTAATATGGTCGAGAAGTACATGTTGTATTAGGGAGTTGCGCAATATAATTCATTGGTTCAATAACTTTGCCACGCCTCAAATACTATCTTACGATTTGATGTTTTGCAGGTTTATCATCTTCCGGTCATCCGCAACATTAATCTAAGGAAATTTGACTAGCCTTACCAATTTCATACGGTTATGCAAACAAGCACTAGTATTTAACATTTCCAAGACCAAAAAGGCTTTGGCTTTTGTTGCAGGGTGTCCTGTATTTTCAGATTCGTAATGGAGAAACGTATGTGGCTTCACCTTGTATTTTTACAAGATCCATGACTCCTTCGAGTTTTTTATGTTTTGAATTTTTCACTATTCAAATGCATAGTAACATGAATGAATATGATATTTTTTTTCTTTCAAGTCTTCGATCAAAAAGTGGGGCAGACATTTTTAGCTGATCTATAGCCACTCACAGTGGAGGTGTTGGACATATTTAGGGTGTGTGATAGGACTAATTATATATCAAAAGTTTAAGGAGCTCAACTATTTGCCAAAATACTAAGCCTAATATATTTTAAGTTCATAAATTGTTTGAATCTTAATATTGAATATACGAGAGAGAAAAATGTTGGACCATATTTTTTTATCCTAGGACTACAGTACACTTTTTTTGTACAACTTTTATCCTAGGACTACATTACACTTTCTTTTTTGGGTACAACAACAGTACACTATATTCTAACCATGATGAAAACAATGAAAATGAAGGTGATCACATGATAAAATTGAGTATTTTCATGATGCCGGTCATAATGAAAATTAAAAATATGATGATTATGTCATCGTGAGCTTAGCTCGGTTGGTAAGGACAACACATAATATATGCAAGGTCTGGGGTTCAAACCCCGACCACCACAAAAAAATATGATGATTATTTTTGCCGATAAACAACCTACTCAGTTTATTCCATTAGACATTTATGATCTAATAACATGGAATAATCTTATATGTGACTTATAAGATGAATTAATAAGAAATGATCCTAAAAAATACATTAATTGTCAATGGTCCTAAGGTTACTTTCACTACTAGACATTTTACATTATCATATTGTAATCGTTGCTTTTGGTCGAGAAGAACATGATAGGAGTTTGTTTGTGCATTCAAAAGAATGCGATATATATATATATATATATATATATTGTAAAGTTATAATTTGGTACAAGTCATAAAAGAAACTCTTTAGAAAATGAATTTAATATCTGAAATCATCTATCTATAAGGCTTAATGAAAAGGAATCATGGGGTGAAATGACTTTAGGGAGTAAATAGATTGATTTATAAAACATATTTTAAAAAAAAAACATGAAAATACATTTGAGTAAGGAATTTTCTATCTTAGATTATATTGATAGACACGATTTTGCAATATATATCTATACTTATGTTGTTTTAAATAGTCTTGTTACGATTTTAATAGATTATTTAAAGAAAATATTGATTATGAACGAAATATTAATAAATTTGCAGTAAAAATATCAAAATAATAATATTCAAATGATTAGTGGGGCATTATTGTCTAGTTCACATAGCACTCGAAATCTTAAGAACGACAAGACTACACGACAAGTTATACACTTATTTGACTTGTTTGGAGATATTTGGTAAAAACTTATCTCACCAACTTATATTTTTAGGGCATTTACTTGAGCTAATATTTGTATAACTATTATTTTTTAATTTTTTTTTTATGTTTATTGTCTCGATAAAATTTATGAATTTAATTTATAGGCATAGATATTTTAGGAACTAACCAATAAAAACGTCACTATTGTGTGATTTGGTTGGATATGTAAAAACATTAGTACATTGTTAATGCACAAAAATTGATCTCAGTATTAATTGCCGTTTTAGCTTAAAATTTTGTAATATTTTTATAAAAAACTCAAAATGCACTTAACATTATTTTCATTGATTGATTGATGACTATTTTGCTTTGAAATGCTTTTAAAAGTAAATAAAAAAAAAACTCTTGGTATTCAAATCCCATTTTTATCTTATGCTACAAAAAGAAAGTAGTTTGCAGTGTTCTGCAAGCCAAAGCTTGCCAGATTGTTGGCATGGCTATTAATTAATAATGTAGTGGCTAGGTAGCTAAGAGGCTGACCTAAACGACAAAACTATCGCATTCCTCTTCTATTGCTTGTACTCTTACTTCTTCATTAAGTTTTACTATTTCACTATATATGGAGTATTTTCTACTAATTTCCATATTAATGTGTTTGGGTGAGTGTATTTGTTAATACTATAGTCCTAGAATCACTTAGCATCTTATTGGTTCTGCGACTAATTTTTCGCATTACCTTAAAACTAGGACAATATATTTTCACATCAATGTTGAAGCTTGATTTTCTAACTTCTATAAATCACAACAACTTTAAAAAAAGAACACAATAAAATATACTATTAGTCAAACGAAACGAGACAAGCCATTTCAATAAAAGAAGTGTTAGATAGGTATTTGAATTATCAAACGTGCAAGTGCTTTATTTATGATTTGTGATTTTGGTAAGGAAAGTATTAAATTAAAAAAAAAATAATAATAATAATAATAATAATAATAATAATAATAATAATAATAATAATTATTATTATTAGTTTGTGCATGGATAAAATTGAGGTAGCAGTGGTTTTGGATGAAAAGAGTTAAAGAATGTGAAAAGTAAGAAAACTCTTAGCATTCTTTTCCGTTTAAGGGAAAAAGATGAAAAAGCGTATATGGTAGTATTTGTTTCTAGTTATGCAAAAACGCCAGCTGAAATTCAGAGTGTGACTGTAAACACACACACACAGAACGCATGCCACTCGCATCGCACCGTGTCTGAGACTGAGACTGAGACTGAGAGAGAGTTTGTTACAAACAAACTTGCAAATTCCACTCTCTCATCTCACTCACCTCTCCATATTCCATTGTTTTTTTCATTTCTACGACCTTTTAACTAACAGGTTCATCATCTCATCACTACTCTTTTCAATCAACTATTACCATTTTTAGCTTTTGATTTTCTTCTTTGTGTTATTTCTTTCTACTTTCAGCTCCTCTCCTCTGCATTTGATTCTTTCTCTTCATTCACAGATTAGCAGCTTCATCAGGTAAACTTCCTTCAATACTAGAACATAACATAACAGAACAGAACAGAACGTCAATGATTTAGATCTTAGATGATCATGATGTGTTAATTATTTTCTTCATTCATTTGCTTGTTTCTATATACATTTCTTTTGCTAACTATATATATTTCAATGATTTTCAAACTTTTCCTAATTACAAAACAAAAGAGTGTCTGTGAATATTCATTATTTGTTGTTACTAAATCAAACTTGTCTCATTAATTACTTGATCTTTCAGAAAATGAAGATGGTTAAGATTGAGAGTGAGGAGGGGTCTCTCAACAGAGACGTCATCTCTCATATTCTCACACGCGTTCCGGCCAAGCCTTTGCTCAGCATGAAATGCATTTCTAGAGTGTGGAACCGCATCATTTCAAGCCCTTCATTCATCAAAGATCAACTCAAAAACTCAAAGCTTGTTTTAAATGGTTTTATTGTTCAAGATAGGTACATGTTCTGCAAACATGATGTTAAAACCATTAGTTACATCCCTGTGGAGCCCAAAAACGCTGCTAAAGTAGTTCACCACAAGGTTTTTGCTTTTCTTCCCGAAGATGTTGTACTTTTGGCATCGTGTAAAGGAATTGTTTGCTGCCGTAGCTGTTTGCCTTCCCCAAATCCAACCATGTATCTCTGCAATCCTTCAAACAAAGACTGGATTCAATTGAACTGGCCTCCTCAATCTGACATAACTGATAGCATAGCTCTTGCTTTTGATTTTGATTTTGAGCCATCCAAATTCAAATTGGTAAGGGTGAAACGCGTTCAGAAGAATCATGATGATTATGATGATAATGATGAGGAGGAGGAGGACGAATCGTTCTACTTCACATTTGAATTGTACTCCTCAGAAACCAAAGCTTGGAAGAAATCGAATGAGATATGCGACTGTAATGATGGTTTGATTAAAAACAAAGGGGTATACATAGGAGGTGTCTTGCATTGGCTTACAGAAGGTGATCAAATCATCGCCTTTAATGTTGAAAAGGAGCTGTCTTTGATGATTTCAGTACCTGTTCCGGCGTGTGAGTTTAGGACAGTCCCTCAAGCTTGCATTGGAGAGTATGAAGGAAGGCTTCATTATGTTCAGGTATCAGAACAAGGTCTTCATGTCTGGTGTCTTGATTCTCTTGAAGATTATTTTGAGTTCAAATGGGTGCTTAAGCATTGCAAACTTTTGGAGGATTTTGAAGCAGAATATCCACGCCTCTTTTTGAATTTAAGGAATAGAGTGTTGGAGAGTGATGATACAAATCCTTGGATGAATCCTCTTGGCTTCAAAGATGGGAAATTGCTGATTAAGGTGTCTGCAGAGTTATACATCTATGACATGAAGAATGACAAGATTGCTCATGCTTGTTCCTTTCTACAACTCAACCCACAATCCTTGTCACATCCTACAGTATTTCCTCATTCCTTGACTTTGGTTTCCCTAAAAGATCCTTAGTATAGAATTAAGTCCGATATATTAGCTTTTATTATCGGATTATTATCGAATGTTTTGGGATATTTTAGTTTATATATATGTAGGAACTAAGTTGCTTGGAAGGTTCCTTCCCTCCATTTCCTAGCTGAGGAAATTTTGAGCTGAAGTTATATATTCTTACTAGCCATTTTAGTATGTGGACAAATTTGAGTTGATCAATGTTTTCAAGTTTCAATTAATTTTTTATGGCAATGAGTTGTGAATAGTATTTCAGTCAATGCATAACCATTTCATCTTTGCATACTTTTGCTTGTTAAGTATCTGGCATTGTTTTATGATGAGTTTATTTTCTATTTCTTTGATAAAGAAGGACTAAGGAGTGTTCTAGGACTTCTGTAATAGTTAGTTCTCACAAACACAAATACATGTTAGGTGATATTGGTTTGCATCAAGAATAGTCACATTACATGACACTAAAGTATCTCACCCAATTCTACCAACCCTGTGCATTGGCCTATTCCAAAATACAACACCCAAATACAATGAAAATAGCTCCCTGCAACGCCTACATCCATCTCACCCAACATTGCTCACTCAAACTACTGAACTGATCATAACTCTGCCATAATGCAAAATGATTCAGCAGTATAATTGGCACATCCATCTTATTGAATCCAGGGCCAGCATCAACAGCACAATTCCACTTTTCAAACATAATAATTTTATGTGCATCCCTTCAACATAAATCAGTTGTACTTGGCTTCTATTATCTATACTGTGTCTGGTCCTTTTTGATGCACTGCTGCAGCCACTTTTTGTTCCAAATGCCACTTACATTTTGGTAACTTGTATCCCAAACAACTCAATTACTTACAGCAGTTCAACAATTAAATGCCTCTCCATCGATCTTGTTTGTAGGCTATGTACCTTGCCTCCTCCATAGCTTCAGTGTACTCAATTAAATTATTCATCTTGACCTGCTCCTTAACTTCTTGTAACCTTTTATTGATCTTGACCAGCTCCTTTAGAAATGTTGTAACTTATGAGCACTAAGCATCATATTGATGCCCTCTTTATCATTCACAAGTTGGAAAGTCAAGTTCATGAAATGTTTTTCACAAATTTCTCTATTCTTTATAATCACTGTTTCTTTTGTTTTTAACTCAGCTGCAATTCTGAAGTGTGCCGAGTACTAGTTGTGTTATCATCCATAAATATCTATTTTGCATCTTCTAATTAGCTTCCACTTGCATTTATGACTTAGTTTTAAATCTCGAATTCTTCATGTGGCTTTAATTGCTTGCGAGAAGAATTGAACTATTTTTTTTTTGACAAATAAACTAATTTAACTTATACATATGTGTGGTGCGAAAATCTGATCAACAATTTTAGGCAATTTCTTTTTTAGTCAAAAAAAAATATTAGGTAATGTCGAGTGAAATATGGTCCAACAGTCACACATGGTGTTTAACAAAGGGGAATGAGCTGAAAGTACCATGAACCTGGAAAATAAATAATGAATTTTTGTTTGGTCACACTTAAACATAAGCAGCTATTATTTAGCTAAGTTAGCAATTGCTATATCATCAGATTTAGCTAAGTTAGCTAAGTTAAACATCAGATTTTTAATGGGATATTAGCAATGAAGTTGAAATCCAACTTACTGTCGTTGATGGGCTTTTCCCACAAGGGAACGAATGAATCACTACGTGGTGGATATATATATATATATTTGTTTTACGCAGGAGATAGTGATTAATGAAAATCCAAGAGTTAGTTACAATAGTCAAATTTCCAATTCCTTGTGTTACACGAAATTAAATCAGCCTATTTTGAATGAAGATTCAAGAAGAGAAATGAAAAGGAGTGCTCAAATGCTAATGATAATCATGCTGTTGAGTTTATTTTTGATTTCATCTGCGTGCAATCAAGTGCAGAAGTATTATTCATGTAACATGTTCTGGGTCCTGTTGGATATTGAATATGATATTCTAAAAACAAATTGCTTTGATAATAGAAGTATCATATTACTGGTAAGACTTTTAGTAGCTGAAATTGACAATGGGTTTTCTTGATATGCTAATTTTTTAGGACATGACATGCCAAATGAAAGTGTGAGCATGGGAGGCATTTCTCGGTGTTGTGGTGTATTGATTTGTCATTTTAATTTGTTCAAAGTTTAAGCATATTTTTTCTTGGCACGCTTAAATCAAGGGCTTGGCTCCGCCTTTAAATAATTTTTCTTTTTTTCATATACCATACTTTTTTTTTTTTTTTTTGGTGAACTTTCATATACCATACTTAAATTATCCCCTTCTTTATTTTCTTGCTCAAGATTCAAAGCGTTTGCTACCATGAGAAATTGAAAGAGACACCAAAGACTTTCAGCTTCATTGTATTGCAATGCTAATATTGGCATTTGGCTCAAATGATTCATTTGGTTCTACTTATTACCTATAATCTATGATAGTAAGTAAATAATAATCGCATTAATTTAATAGCGCTTGGTTACACTGATCCCTTCTGACTCCTGCAACTTTACAAAGTAGTCAATTTTCAGCTTCACTTGGACTTGCTTGGGCTAATTTTCTAAGGTTTTCAATGATCATAACCAGTTTTGTGTTAAATCGATTGACAAAACACTTGGGCAACCACCCTGCAGGATCTAACTGAATAAAACAAAGCGATGAGGAAAACTTATTAGTCAAGATTTTATTGTTGTTGCAGAAATATATATACTATGAGGAATACAAAGAAAACTTATTCATATAGTATGAATATTAACTTTAATTACCTGAACAACATAAGTAACAGCACATGAATTATCTTCCAGCTTCTCAACTACCCATCCTGATTGTAACAATAGTCCTCTGATTGAATTATTTTGCTTCGGATGTAACCCAGCAGCTATTTCTTTTGGCAGTGAAGCAACTGCTACAACCTACAAATCCGGTTTACATTATTTTCACTCAGTGATTTAATTTGAAGGAGAGAAAGAATTATTAAGATTTTGTTCACGAAATTATTAGTACTAACTAACCACAGTTCCATCTTCCATGGTTTGACGGCGCTCATAGACAATGAATTCTCTATTCCTAAAGAGAGGCTTAGAGTTATCTCCAAACCTAAGACGAATTATGCTTAGGTTGTCTTCAATTTCTTTTATGTACTTTGCTTCCACCAAATCAGAGTCCCATTGCTGGATTAACATTATAATAATATAAGTAACCATTTATTTAGAAGCTTCATCATAAAGTAACCAACAGAAAAATGATATGATCAGTACCTTGGCAGCATCAATGGCATTAGCCACAGTGATGAATTGTTGTGGAGAGACGGATCTAAGCACCCAACGGCTGCGAAAAGTGTGAAATGAACCTGACCTTCGTTTTGATATTTCAACTCCATTGTCAAGAGTGAGCACTTTCCATTCATCATTGTTTGAGTTTCCTCTGTTTGTATCTGAAGCTGCTAATAACTCTTGTATGCAGCTTTCACTTGCAAACTGTACATACCTTTTAAGAGAGTCCTCACTAATTGACCTTTACAACAAATTCATCATTATCAGTTCACTAATTAATTTCTTCAACAATTATATATGAACACAACATTTATTTGATTGAAATGGTTGGTATTTAATTTAGCACTCACCAAGATCGGCTGCAAGGTACAGTTCTCCTGCTCATTGTGGCTGGTTTCTATGGATTTTTGTTTTCTTTATGAGTTATGACATTAAGATTTAATACTATTGGTAAATGAAAGGCATGTATATATACAAAAAGTGCTAAGGGGTTATGTGATGATGCGTAGTTTAAAAGAGAGGCTAAGAAGTGCCAAGAAGAGGTGATTGCTGCACATGCAATGCCAGAAGAACCTTACATTATTAGAACAAAAGCCCTCTCTCTTTAGAGATAAATAAAAGATAGATTCTATTATTCCAGCCAGAAAAGCAGCAGGATAAAGGGTTGAAAATTTTATGCACATGGAGTGTTGGAGAAGAAAAATAAACACATATATATGTAGAGAAAAGAAAAGAAATAAGAAAAGTGGAACTTCAACTAACTTCATGTATAATTAGGCCAAAGCTGGGAATTACAACAACTACCACAATGTGGAATTTATGAGCTAAATCACATATAACATATTCCTCCTGCTAAGTGAAGTGAAGTGTACTTAATTGTAATAATAATAAAAAAGGGTAACATATTATTCTTCAATATTGGTAGCTCCAAATTAAAGAAAAAGTGGCAAGTGCTTTGGAATAGGAGGCCCCAGTCACGTGCCATGATAGAGGTGGAATAGACTGCAGCAATGCATTCCAAACAGCAAGGCAAGGCAAGCAAAACCGGTCCCTATTGGCACCATGATATTTGATTGAGATTGTCCTTAACGCAACGTTAGGTTTGTTAGTACCAACAACTTACTTCCCATTCTATTTCACCATTATTATTATTATTATTATATACTATACTGTAGTGTAGTACTTCTTTTGTAGAGTCTTTGGTATTTTCTTAATTATATTTATTCTAATAATGATGCATGTTGTGACCAGACTTCTGTTCAATTCCACATCCAGTATGTGGATTGTGGTTGTGGAGTGGTTAAACACCAAAGTGGGCATGGGGTGTTGGTTATTGTAAAATTAATTAACAATTATAACAAAAGTGGCAACAATGTCACCATATGACAATCGATTAAAAATATGTAAATGACTTTCAATATCACTGCAAGCCATAATAAGTATGATGATGACTGATGAGGGCAAGGAATTTGATCAAACCAGCTAAACTTACTATAATTAAATTCATTATTACTTGTCACCTTATCAAATCATAAATTAAATAAAGTAATAGTTAACTAATTGATTTGACTTAAACATGGTTAATGAAGTTCTTCAAAAACGAATCATTTAAGAGATTCCTTTATAAAATTAATCATTAGTTTTTATGAACTGAAAAACTAGCTAGTTTGCATTAGCAACTGGTGTGAGAAATTAGAATAAGCTTTGCCTTTATTTGATATGAGCTTTTTCCAATATCCAATTTAATAAGGAGTTCCCTTAAACTTTTTGTAAGAAAAATAAAACTATAGATGATAATTTAGTACACCATCAAAAGTACAGATGTACAATAATAGTAGAATTTAAATCCGAATAATTCAAAATGGTGTATAATACTGCAAATGATTTCCTCCTACTTGCTGCATAATTTATACAGTGTATGATTTTATTTTTATATAAATTTGGACTTCCAGTTGTCCTGCTTCCAACATGACATACAACGCCAACTGATCCTGCCTACAAAAATAATAGTAATTAAAAAGCATTTATGAAAATTTATGATAAAGCATATCATAGGATTGCTTTTCACCAAACCAATCATTGCAATACATCAAACAAAGTTAGTAAGGAGGAAGGGGGTAGAATTTTGAAGTTAAATTGATTCCTGATGGGATGTGTTTAAGGATAGCTCTTATTAACATGATCCACCTAAGGATAATACCCAAAAATGTTTACAACATTATGAAAAAAAATTCGCTCATTATAAAAAAAAAAAAATTCCTTCTTTAATTTTTTTATTTTTATTATTTTTTTATATTTTATGCGTTGTCCCTACCAACTGAGCTAAGCTCACGAGGACTAATTTTTTATTCTTTATTTTTATGAAAATTTATAAACTTTTTTTGTCAAAATAAAAAACTTTTTTATCATGGATGAATTAAATATGAATTTAATCCCTTATATCTAATCCTAGCTTACATTCTAACCCTAATTCTAAATACCTGGCGGCAATCTTTTGAAAATCTGAAATCAGAATTTCCCTCCTAATAGTGTTAATTAATTGACATTGTTTCACTTTAACCTTTCAGCTTACTAGGCACATTCATTTCTATTACGTTTTCCATGCAATATTGATTAAAATATTTGTTTATTTGTTTACTTTAAACAAAAACAGTTCAGCCTATCCTTAATATATAATCCAACTAATTGCAATTAATTCCTGGTAATTTACGTACCCACTCCTTTCCATATTCCCATGCTTCCACTCCTTTCCATATTCCCATGCTGCAACTTAGTTTTTATTTTCCATGCACCACACGCCCTCTCATCTGCCAAGGCATTCTGTCTATAAGAGAAATGCTAATATCAGTCGCTTGGGCACTCTCTTTTGGACAATTGCTCAATTATTGGTCCACGTGGTTGTTAATAACAATTTCGTAACAGGCAACCGGCTTAAGTGTTTTAGATTAAAATAATATTTTAAAATAACACTTTCAAAATCGATGCATTTTTTTTTTTGGCAAAATTCTGCTTTCATTTTTATGCAAAAATCGATGCTTTGCTGGATGAAATTCTGGGATGTGAAGAAATAAAGAATTGGTGGCACATCCTTTACACTGTGAGGCGATGAGAGTTTACAAATTGAAGCAAAGTAGAGAAAAATTGATGGATCTGAAACGAACAATTGGTGGATCTGAATAGAAGAATTTAGATTCAACTAAATTTTAGTTTGGTCGAGTACAAGGTTGTTGCAGATGAAAATATGGAGACTGAAGAGAGATTTAGAAAGGGAGAGAGAATGTTAAGGAACCAGTTTTGTTTTGGGGGAAAATTTAACGAACCCATTTTTTTGATTAGAATATGCAAAGAATCAATTTTGATACTCCAATTTTTTTTTAAGAAGCTACATGTATTTTGGATTGTTGAGGTGTGGCTGGCTGCTGTTTTTAACAAGGAGAATGATTTGGTGATTCTCAGTAGTAGGGACGAAGGGGTGCATCAGTGCATGCGTGTTCTTTTCTAATTTATTTTTGTTTGAACAAAAAAATAAATAAAGGGTATGATTCTAAACCTGTAAAGCCGGTAAGCAGGTAATGAGTTTTTTTTAAATGATGACATGGACCAATAGTTATGAGAGTGTTGAAGAGAGAGTGTGTGAGAGATTGTCCATAGCATTGCTCCTGTCTATAATATACCCTCATGGATTGTACCATCGTGCAAGGTTTCTTTCATATAACAAAATCTTAGAAATTGAATAGAGTCATGGCTACCGACAACGTCCATACTCTGTTATCGTACCATGCATTGATTGGTAACGTCTCATATGATTCATTTACAGCTGTTGTTCTGTTTTATTTTTGGTTGTTATATGCATACTAATTTTTAAATGTTCAATTGTTCACTGCAACAACACCTTTGAATCCCAACCCTGTCACCGAGCTGGAGAGAGTTGTGAATGAATTGCAAGTTAAATACAGGACATACTGCCTTGAGTTGAACGTTGAGAATGTGCGTTTTCTTACAATTCAATTTTCTTCGTTGATATATACACTGCGAATAATCTGATTCCTAATGAAGTGTTTTGTTGAAAGAAACTACAATCCTGCAAATGTGAATCATGCTGTTCCATTGCCCTTTGCTCATGACTTGATGAATTTTCAATTTACTTATGCGAAGAGGCTATCTGCTGATGAGATTAAGGATGGATGTATGGTAGGTTGTCTTTTCTGATTTTATCTTTGTTCAGTTCCTTGCGTATACATTTACGTCAAATACCATGAAATATTCATATATTTTCCTTATTTTCATCTTACAGACTCTTGCTTATAGTGGGTTCTGTGAGATTGCACTTCAAACTTGGACTCCTGCGCTGGGGATTGTAGATGAGTGTGGGAATCTGTGGTAGTGTGATCTGGTCTTTGAGACGCGTCCATATACTCATTTTATAGTTGGTGGTGGTTTCAGCATAATGCTCCTCGCTAGAAGGCTTTGTGAAGGGACTCATGTCATGGTTGGTGCACCTGAGGTTGGGAGTAACCACACTCTGTTTTTCCGAGTTATTCGCCGATAGGAGATTTCATGTTGCAGCTTGGAGTTTCGTCTCAGATATATATGTCTGGCTTTGTCACCATATTAGTTGTTTTGGAGTTTATCTTTATACTCTTTAGTAATCTTTATCTTTTAGTGTTGTTTTGTTTAGTGTTTGCTTGAAGGTTGTTTGACCAAATTAAACATTTTAAGGTTGTTATCTGTTGATTGGAATGAACTGCTTCAATGAGTTTTAGTTATTTAATTGTCTCCATTACAATTTTGTATTATTGCACCAGTCGCATATGCATGAATCTATGAGTTTCATACGCCTGAGTTTTGACAGTAATGTATAGCCTTTTGATTATGTTAATTGCCGTTTGGTTAGATGGATAGGTATGTATTTGCATTCAATTCTATGTGCTTAAATTCCTCCACTGAAACGTGGGAAATGTACCGTTATTTAATATAAGGTCAAATGTATATAAAGGTCCTTTAAGTTTTTCGTTTTTCCCAAAGTCGTCCTTTAAGTTTCAAAAGTCCCAAACAAGTTCTTTTAGTTTTTGAATCGTTTCAAACAAGTCCTTTTAGAGGATAATGGTGATGATTCAGATGATAGCAACAAAGAGCATTATCTAACATTTGTCATGCCTAAAAAGATGATTAATTTTAAGTGGGTGTTAGGAGCCATATTTGGTACCAAAGATGAGTTCAAGGAAACAATTACCAACTATGCTATCTACAATAGGACTTGTTTGAAACGATTCAAAAACTAAAAAGACTTGTTTGGGACTTTTGAAACTTAAAGGACCACTTTGGGAAAAATAAAAAACTTAAAGACCTGTAGATGCATTTGACCTTAATATAACAAATATTTGGTTTAGTGGTTCTATATAAAGAAAAGGAAATATCTTTTACTTTACTGCCATAGTTTTTCCAAATCGTTTCATTGGTTATATTGATTTCAAAGGCCATAAAATATACTCCCAATAATAATTATAATATCATAAATGACTTTGCAGATATGTTTGTGCATTTCAAGCCCTATTTTTATAGTTCCCAATAATTTTTCTTGAGCTGCCTTGAGTAATGCTCACCTATTCCCAAAGTTTTCTACCAAGGATTTGATGGGTGCATGCCGATTCACTTAATAGTGCATGGTAATATAACCACATAGATTTTTTTTTTTTTTTGAAACGGCAAAATATTATTAACCGACAAGCCCGTGCGAGAAGCACTAATAAACTCGGGTGGAAAAAAAATACAATAAGGGGAAATCGGTTGCCATTCAATCACCAGGCTCGAATAAAAATCCTTTAAAAACCACCCAACATCACACCAAATAATGATGCGGAACTATACATGCTACAAAGCCACATGAATAATACAGCTTCATAACCGCATAGAATTGATACATATAAAGTTAGCTATTATAATGCAATACCTTAATATGACTTCAACTAAGTGGAATGATACATACAAAGTTAGCTATTAATCGTTTTTAAGGATCAAAGGAATTTTAAAAAAAAAAAAATGCTTCCCTCACTAATAACTAATTTTTTTTTTTGAAAGAACTAATTGTTTCTTATATAGTTTAGGATGGCTAATTAACTTTATACCATAACACTTTTGCATTTACAGTACAACAATTGAGTAGCAACTAATTGAATTAGCACAACCAGTTTTATAATTATTCTCCAAAATAATCCTAGAACTATATTCACCGTAAATGTTTTTGGTGTTTTGCTAACTTGATTTTTTTTTTTTTGTCTTTACGGCTGACACTTACTCCCTCCGTCTCAAATTATAAGCCAAAAAATCTCATTTTTTTGTCCCGAAATATAAGCAAAATTAATACCAACATTTATGCTATTATTATGTTTTATAAAAAAAATAATCTTTTTCAAAAGAAAATTAAATGCAAATTGCATTGAATTTGTTCTCCTTTTTATTTTCTCCGTAATCATTATCCAATAAGAATTGTTTTTACATCTTTTTATGAAACTTATTCTAAGAAGAACACAAAAAACTATAACTCATATAATATACTATGTTTTAGTTTTCTTAATAAGTGTGAATTTGTGTTTTTTGCTTATAAATTGGGACGGAGGGAGTAGTATGGAAGATGATAGAGAATCATTGAGGTTGTCAATGGTGAAGGAATTACGGCACATACTCGACCAAGCAAACTCATATGCTCAAGCGTACAGGAGGGTTCGAGACACATATATACAAAACAATGCTCCTAACATGAGTTTTTATAACAGACCTTATGATATTTCACACCTATATTTTCTAATAAAAAATACAGGTAATGTTTTGAACTATATATGACCCGTGCAGAAGCACGGGTGAAAAGTCTAGTAAAAATTTATCACTTCTAAAATAAAATTGTTGGATTCGTGCGTGTGTGTATTGAATGGAGTATTGTTTTAATTAAAGCAAATAGGGGAGGTAAAAGAGTAACCTTGAAAGAAATGAAATTTTCAATCGATAAAAGCCCATGAAAATCCCCGAGTCCTTTCTAACCCGAAATGAAAGTAGTTCCGAAGGCCAGAACCACACAAAAATAAAATAAAATAAAAAGAATTAATAATACTTTGATTTGAATGAATTTAGTTAGGTAGATGATGGAGGATGAATGAATAATGAAGATGAAACTGAAATTCGTTCCATTATCATCATCTTGTTCGTTAGCAGCTGCTGCAGTACTGTGTGATTCCAATTCCAATTACAATTACAATAAGAAGAAGAGACACAGCAGTATGAATATGATAGTATACTCCTCCTCCTCCTCCTCCAAAAGCAGCAGCAAGAAGAATGATTCTTCTAATTCTAATTCTAATTCTAATTCTCAACCAACTCCAACTCCAACTCCTCCTAGAATCACTTCTAACGCCAAACAGAACCTTCGCTTCCTCAAGATATGGAAGGTAGGTACCTTACTTATTTATTTAATTTATGTTTTTTTTGCATCTATCTATCTATCTATCTATCTATAAATAATATTATTATTTATTTAGGAGTACCAAAAACGAAAATCCAGCACTCCAAGACCTTCAACTAGTTACCGTAAAAAGAAGAAGGCCGAGAAAGAGGATCTTGCGGATGACCAAACTGACCTCTATCGTGATCCAACAACCTCCCTCTACTACACAAATCAGCTGGGTCTGGGGGGTTTAATTGACAATGCTGCTGCTGTCCCTGTTTTGCTTGTTGATGGTTACAATGTCTGTGGATATTGGATGAAACTCAAAAAACATTTTCTCAATGGCAAACTTGAACTTGCTCGCCAGAAGCTTATTGACGAACTTATCACCTTTAGTATGCTTAGAGAGGTCAAAGTCGTTGTTGTATTTGATGCCATGATGTCTGGATTCCCCAATCACAAGGAATATTCTTCCGGCATCGACATTGTTTTCTCAACTGATGCATCTGCTGATACATGGATTGAAAAAGAGGTTACATATCATATCATATCATATCATATCATATAACTTATTATATCTGATTTCATTGTATTCTTTGAATTGAACTTTAATGTTGTATTGTATTCTTTACTCCTCAATTTAGGTTTCAGCTTTAAAGGAGGATGGTTGCCCCAAAGTCTGGGTCGTCACTTCTGATCACTGTCAACAACAAGCAGCACATGGAGCAGTAAGCACATTCTCATAAACATTGAAGCAACTTCATTGTCAATTTTCTTTATAATTCTTTTCCAATCATAACTATTGTTCTCTCCTTGTTGATCTGTGCAAACTAAGGAAATATAAGTTTTCTATGATTTTAACATGATTTCCTTTTCTTCTTTTTTTCAAATGCTGGTGCATTTCATTGCTCAGTTATCAAGCAACTGTAATTGAGATTTATACTCTGGATGTTTTCAGGGGGCCTTTGTTTGGAGCAGCAAGGCATTGGTAACCGAGGTAAAACATTAATATGACGTTTCTGAATGTCTTCAATTGTTTTTGTTGCACATTTGAATCTCAAATTTTTGAATGGAGTATTAAATTAAGAGTTTACGTAATTTAAAAATACATGACCATACAGTTAAAGAGGTTCAGAAATCCAAATCTTTGATTAGTGTGACAAATTGACAATCATTTGGATGAATTTTATATCCTTCAATGATATTTTACATGGTCTTGTTTATTACTTGTTTGGATAGTAGATCAAGGCATCACAAAAGGAGGTTGAAGAGATGCTTCAAGAGCAAAGGTATGCATTGAGTTTGAAAAATAGTACTATGTATTTTCCATTAGATATATTCGTTTTGTTATAAATGTTTTATGATTTTTCGCTGTATGGTGTATGACCTGTGTATTAATTGCCTGTGCAACTTGAGATGCAATATTCTCTAATGCAGTGCAAATTTACAAACCAGTTTTATCTATTGTGATTTTTGTTACAGTCACAGATTTCCTTAATGAGTATCTAACTATGGGGATTTATTTATATGCTTGCATTGTAATTCTTGATGGGTTCCTGCAGAAAAGTTCTGCCATAATGAAAAGGAAAATAGAACATTTGTTAGAAACTTTCTCCTATTAAGGGAGGATATAATCTATTTAGTTTTAATAGTTGTCATGTAATTAATTTCCTTAGTTTCTGTATTTATGTAGTTTCTAATACTAAACTGTAAATCTTGTATGTCTGTGCTGAGCTCAAGCATTCAGTAAATTTTCCCATCTCAAAATGGTACTAGAGAAACCCACCTAGCCCTGGTTCAAGCAATAGGTGAAACTACTGAAAGTAGAAAACGTACTCTGTCCTCCACCACTACAATTGCTCATACCGACAATCCCAACTATTTGTATATAACATATTGGTAATAATCTAACTTTGGATTCTTGATACTACTGCCTTCAACCATTAATCTGGTGACCAATCACTTGTCTTTTTTCTCTACATGAGTTGTCTAGCTTTGTGATACTTTGTGATACTTTCTGATGGCTCTAAATTACTTGTCCAAGGCATTGTTTTTACTTCTCCAACAACATATATGTCATTAAAATTCGTTTATTTTTTTCCATGTGTCCTTATAATTTGATTTTCTTGAGTTGACCCACGCCTTTAACTGTTCCAGATTTTTACTTTTGATTTCCTTACTATCCTGGTTAGTGAATGTTAAAGACCATTGGCATAGGGCATGAAGCACATGAACTTCACTATCTGTAGAGATCTCCCATGGTATGCCCTGCTACTGAGTCTCTCAGTATTGCTTATCATTGCCTTGGTCATCCTAATTTATTAACTTCTTTGTTCTATTGTAAAGTTAGAATATTTGAGTTTTTAGTCATGTCACCTTAAGAAGTATGTCAGTCCTTCATTTTCTAGCCAAATTCAGAGTCAAATAGGGTCTCCTTTTGCTATCGTTCATTCTGATATATAGGGTCCAAGCTACGTACCCATTGCATCAAGACTTTCCTCTTTGTCCCTTATTCGTCTTAATGACTGATAGTTTTGAGTTACTTTCTATATTCAAGTTATTCTTGATATGAATTCGCTAGCTGTCAAGACTAAATTTGAATTTGTAAAGGTGGAAATTTTGATTCGAGGCCTACCAATGACATGTACCAACAACAATGGAAAATCACAACCCAATATTAAACAAGCTACGAGAACCAACAGATGTAACTGACTTCACTGTGATCTCGCGATCAACAAGTCATATGAATCTGATGTGATCCACACCTTGACCCTCACACCCAACAAGTGAATCAAGTGTCGGTGGTGAGGAAAACGCCACAATCTGTCATGGATGTTAGTCAATTTGAGTGCCACAGACAAACTATTATCAACGCTTAATATCTTTGCTAAACTCAGTCAACTTGTTAATCCTGAATAAGAACTACAAAATAGAGAATTAGAGATCTTCCAGCATCCACAATGGAGCTCCCTCATTTGGATGTTTAAGTGGGTCCTGCTTTTACACATTACTCATTTTATAATTTTTTAATGTCAATAGCTAATAAGTACCTAATTCCTCCAATCCAGCAATATACTTTTTAGATGTTACCTTCTTTGAAGAGGCATCATATTTTAGCTCTTTAATCTAAGGTTGAACCTAGTATACTTTTTGAGGCTTTACCTACTCCTATTTTTGTCATTCTTTATATCCCTTGAACCCATCGGCGGATTCTAGAAGACTAGAATTGTCGAGATTCAGACATATCCTCAGCAGAAACCTCTCATTATGCAAATGGAATGTCATTCGAGGTTTCTATTAATTGAAGAAGGCAATGAGATTTGCAATGAGTCATGCCCGACTCCAACGATTTTCATACTGTTGATCTGGACAATATGAATGATAAACTTTTTGATGATGTTTATCTTTATCTTATTATGCTATTATGTTGTCTTTTGTCTTTCTTCCTAGGAATTTTAGTGAGGCTCTCTCAATTGAGTTAAAGGAAAGCCATGATGAGATGATTGTTCCCGCGTATAACGACATGTGGAACTTAGCTCCTCTTTCCCCAAGAAAAATAGTTTTTGGAGGTTAATGTGTTCATTAGTTCTTCTTTCCCTGACGAAAAACTGTTGTTGGATGTTAATGTATTTATGGTATGAAGGTTGATTTATAAGGCCAAATAAATCATTTCAAAGCTCGTGAACTGCAAAAAGGCACTCTCAAATATATGGCCTTAATTACAGTGATAAAAAAAAATCCGTACCCTAGATGTCTTCAATTTGACTTCTTGGTATGGCAACTATTTGGCATTGGTCATTATATCAAGTAGATACTGATAATGCCTTCCTTCCTTGTCATCGTGAAGAAGAGACATATATATGGAGAAACCACTAAAGGTTTGTCGCTTAAGGGGATTAAGGTTTGATTTGTAAGTTGTAGCGATCTCTTTATGGTTTAAAACAATCTCCTTGAGTTTTGTTTGTGAAATTCAGTTTTGTTGTGCAATCATTTGGTGTGACTTGGAGCAAAGCTGATCATTTAGTTTTTTTTATTGACATTCTTCAATTAGAAGATAAATGTATTAGGTCGTTCATGTGAATGTTATAGTTATTATAGGTAATGATATGAGGGAATATCTTTATTGAAGAAACATCTTTTCATTCATTTTTAAACCATAAACTTGGGGAGAGTTAAATACTTTACTGCTCTTGAGATAGCTTATTCAGAAAATGGCACGCGGTTTCACAAAAAAAAATGTTTTGGATATATTGGAAGAAACTAGCATAATCAATTGAAATCCTGGACCCTCGTGGATGTTAACAGAAAAGGGAAATTGGTTGGTTCAAGAGACTAGGTGGTAAATGTAGGACCATCTCAGAATAATTACACAAGTTATTTCCTTCGCAGTTAACATGATGAGTCAATTTGTGCCATCTCTATGTATTCAACATTGGGGTTTGAATTTTATGATGCATAAGAGTACTTTGGATCAAGGGTTGTTGTGTGAAGACAATGGAAATGCATTGTGGGATATTCTGATGTAGATTGGGCTAGTTCACCTATTAATGTGTGATCTATTTCAAGGTATTGTACATTAATTGGAGCAAACCTTGTTTACTGGAAGAGTAAGAAGCATAATGTAGTTTTTTGGTCGGGTGTGCAGGTTGAATATTATGTTATAGCTATGGTTACTTGTGAGCCTATATGAATGAAACTGTTACTTCACGAGTGGTACTTTTGCAGTATCGTTTAGATGAAATTGTATTGTGATGATCAAGATGCTCCTCACATTGCATCAAACCTAATTCTTCTAAGTTTTGTTTTGGTTACATAAACCTAAGTCTTCTAAGTTAGAACTAAGCATATAATAATTATTGTTACTTTATCACAAAAAATGTTCTCATGGGAAATTGCTTGAGTTTCTGATTTCTAGTGACTTTCAACTACATGCATATTTTTTTTTTTTTTTTTTATAGATGTCTTATAGTTGGGGTCTTTGTTTATGTAGTTTCCAATATTAAGTTGTAAATCTTGTGTGGGTGATTGATTGTGCTTAGGTTTCTCAAACAACTTTTTGTAACTATTTGCCTAACTCAATAACATGAAATGATGGGATCATGTAAGGATAATCAAACAACTTTTTTTATTACAGGGAAATTTATTTATGCTTTTGAAAGAGTCCACTTCTCTGTTGTAGTTAGTACTTGATGCTCAATTACTTTAACAGATCCTACCGATTGGTTTGCTTACTAATGTTGTTATGTACAGATCCACTTCTTTTCAAGGTAGATTGTTGAAGCACAATCTTGATGCAGAAGTAGTGGATGCTCTGAAGAACCTGAGGCAAAAGTTATCTGATAATGAGTTGAAGTAAAATATCAAATTAAAATTCTAGTCAGAGAATTTAGTTTGACATGTGAATATGTTTTAATAGGTTAAAGATGCTTTATTTTATTTTATTTTGCATGTCGGCATGCCTTCATTATTAACTCGAAAGTTGAAACCCTTAACATCATGGCTGATAACTATTTTTTCACTTATGTCAAAATCTGAACTAATTGAATATGACACTGGCTGTGTCAAACAAAACCAAGATATTGTAAACACGTAAAATGTATCAATCAAATGTATCAGCAGCGTATCTGTACAGAGACTATTTCTATAGATTTTTGCCTGTGGGAATGCAAAATCGCTGTACTGCATAACAAATGTTACTTTATGAATTGCTATTTCTTCTCTTTATGCATGGTTTGGAGGAAAAGAATGCTACAAAGCAGAGGAGCAAAACTGGTTTATCGTTAATGAAATATTCGTTGTTTTTTGTCTCCTATAAATGACCATTTCCTTGTTTCATTGGACATTGCGAATAGTCATTTAACATCAAGGAAAATGCTAACAATTGCCTAAGGGTGCATTTTAAGGCAGTCAAGATAGAAATTTTATCTTGGATTTTGTGTATTTATTCTTTAAAAGTTTAAAAGTAATCATTTTCCAATACAAATGCCAAAAAAAATTTCTATCTTTAGTTTCTTGTTAGCAAGACTCGATCAATTTGCCCTTCATCATGCAAACTTTACATCTGACAGCCAACAATTCAGCGTTCGTAATGAAGTCGTTACAAACCTGAAAATGAAAAGCAATCCATTTTGGGAGGCCTTTTATACATTATTCCTATGATTTGTGTAATTTACTTTCATTTGTATAAGAGAACCAGTACACTACTGTATAAGGATTGAGTGTTTGTGTGTGTATTATTTATGATTCACCCGCTACTTCATTCTATTAACCTTGTTGTGATTTTATGTGTAATAATCGAATGATTCATGGTTGTATGTTAATCAGTATTAAATTAAGTGCAATTTACATTTGAAGATGAATGCCAATAACTACTATTTTTGTTTCATTCTTTATAATTTGTTAATTTATTAAAATGCCAACTTAAAATATTGGAAGATAGTTTAATTAACTTTTTAAGAAAGGAAATGGTCATAGAAGTATGTTAAAGCATGTTAGCAAACATTTGGGTAGATATAAATCAACCGTTAAGTGCATGTGTATGTAATGTGTGGGGATATTTGATACTAAGATTGCAATGGTTTAACTAGGTCATTGAGTTCAAGTGTTCTGATTTGAACAAAATCTTTGAAAGAAATATGTAAATGTAATGGGTGATTAGAGGTAAAGAATGAATGGTTTATATCTCTGTTGTCTCATTCTTGTTTTTATTATTCAAGTACTGGTTCTACAAGCATCGTCAATGGGCTACAATACATGGGATCTTTTTTAACATTCGATGGTCCTTGATTGGTTTTTTGTTTTTTGGGGTGGTGCGGTGGGGTTGGTTGAAGATGCATTCTAAATCATAACTCAAGGTAGACAGGGACATATGTAGGGAGAGTGACACTTTTGAACTACACTTGGAATTAGCTGAACCATTACACACAACACAAAGTACTGCTCTGCTCCACTCACTCATACCCACCGCTCTTCATCTATTTCTCAATTCCAAAATCAAAATTATGACTTTTTCTTGTCAATGTTAACAACAACCAGCTTTCAGCAATTAGTTTTCTTTTCCTGTTATATATAAGTTACCGCCTCTTGTGTAAAGTAACTTTCAATTCAATACACACACTTGTTCTTTCTTTCTTTCTGTACAAGTTATTCATTCAGCTTACATATAATTTGAGCAACAAACTTAGAAGATAAACAGTGGCACAAATCTTTGTAAAACAAGACCATATACGCACTAGTAGCATTCGTTAACAATATCAAGTCTTAGTATCTATTTTTGGTTGTGTCCTTGAAGCATATTTTCAAAGATACATGAATAATTAGAGTACGGTGTTCTCTCATGATTAGACATACACATACCTAACATCACCGATGTATTGAATAGACTAAATCTTTATATTAATTGTTAGACTATACTATATGCTTTGGCTAGTCCAAAGTTTTCATGAATTGGGTCACTAGTTAATCTCTCTCTCTCTATTCCTGTTTTGTATTACCTTTACTAATTAACGGGTGAACTGATGTGATGAAACATAAGATTTAAAATAAAAAATAATTGTGCAATATGAAATGAGATGAGAGTAGTAACTTTCTTGTATGTAGTATGCAAACTACAAAGAAGTGAGTCACGGGATGCTTGCCTTCATACAAAATTACGTGTGGTCCCACTCTCACATATGAAAACCAAACCAATTGATGAGTGATACGGTTTTTCTTTTTTGTGTTCAACCAGACCATCCAACAATAAGTTAGTTCCAAAGTCTATTTTAATTTTAGAGGTGAGAATAAATGCAGAGTCAGAGGGTCAAGAATCAGTCAGATGGTCAAATTCTTGACTGGTCATTAAATTAAATGAAATGGAATGGATCCAACGGTTTCATAGTGGACCCTTCAGGTTCAATGTCAAGTCCTCTCCATACTCGTGTTTTTGTCTAATATATTATCTTATCATATCAATTTCTAATTAATTTTCTCATCACGCATTTCCTTCCATTCGCAATATTATGAAAATGAAGTTTATTATATGCAATTAATATTCGGTAATGCAGCATAATTGTTGAGCTTCATGGTATTACAGTTAAAGAGAGACACTTAGCTTGTTTGTTACAATATATAAAGAGTAGACTTTTAGTTTTTGTATCTGACATACATAAGTTTGTCATATATAGTCCGTGCTTTAGCCTAGGTGTCACTGATATATATCTGATTCTGAACTTTGACATGGTTGTTTTGTTTTGTTTTGTTTGGGAACTTTAAGATAACAAACTCGATCGTCTTGTGTTGTGTCGTTTCGTGAGTTGACAACTTTTATATATTCAGATCAGAGGATGTCAAATATTTTACTGCCATTCTTAAGAACCACGTCCACGCCCACACAGATTTTCACACTTAAATTGTGAAAAATAATTCACACACATTATTTTTAGTAAAACTTAGGCTCTGTTTGGTAAAAATAGCGGATAGCTGATAAGCTAGCTGATAGCTTTTAGCTGATAAGCTAGCTGATGACTGATAAGTTAGTTGAAGTGTTTGGTAAAATTAGCCGTTTACCTAGCTGGTTTTCGGTGGGCCGGTTCATTTGGCTTCGAGATCGGGAGTTGTGATCCAGCTGCAATCTCTGTTTTGACTTGTTTTGGTTTTTCTCTGGTGTACCGAGGGCGAGGGGTGCCCTGCTAATTTGGTACTAAAGACTGGTGGGCCGATCACTTTTGATTCGAGATCGGGAGTTAGTTCTTTGACTCAAGTTGGTTTTTTGGGCTGTTGTTTTGTGCTCTTTCGGTGGATCAGGGTCGTGAGGTTGTGGCAGCTGCATCATCCTTCGGTCAGGTGTTTTTCGATACGTGGCTTAGCTTGGGTGTTGGGTGTTGTGAAAGTGACTCAAAATTGGAGTTTGGAGGCCAAAATTGATGTTTGCTGAAAGTACAAATCGGTGGCCGATTTGGAAAATCGGTGGCCGATTTCGCGTGCTGTTATTTTTCAGAAACGTATTTTTGGGCCAGATTTGTTACAATTTTATGGGAGTTTCTTTTACTATAAATATAGGCCTTGTATCAGACTATTTTGAGAGAGATAAAGGGGGCTGAAACAAGGGTTTAGAAATCAAACTAGGGTTTGTATAGAGTTTGTCTCTTGGCAACAAACTAGGGTTTGAAGGTTGATTCACCTTGGGAAACACTATTAGGATTGAGTCTCTTGGTTACGGGAAGAGGCTGGGATTTGGGTAGAATTAGGCGGGAGACTTATTCTTGTAACCCATTGAAATCTCTTTTGTAACGTTACTCATCATATAGTGGAACGGAGGGCTGCTCTCTCCCCCAGACTAGGTCAATTTGGACCGAACTGGGTAAACAGATTCTTTTGTGTTCTCTCTGCTTTTCTCTCGCTGTTTTTCTACTTTTGCTTGTTTAATTGCAATTCACTTTGATATTGGTTGCTTAATTATCCCTTGCTCCACACATCAAGTTTGTTATTGGTGTGTTTTCTCATCGAACTCGCAACAATTGGCGCCCACCGTGGGGCAAAGGTCAAAGGATAATCAAGTATCATGGGTTCAAAGTGGGATATTGAGAAGTTTACCGGCGATAACGATTTTGGGTTATGGAAGGTAAAGATGGAAGCGGTGTTGATACAGCAAAAGTGTGAGAAAGCTTTGAAGGGTGAAGGTTCGTTACCGGTCACCATGACACGAGCGGAGAAGACCGAGATGGTGGACAAGGCCAGGAGTGCCATTGTCTTGTGCCTCGGAGATAAAGTTTTGAGAGAAGTAGCAAAGGAACCAACCGCGGCATCGATGTGGGCAAAGTTGGAATCTTTGTATATGACAAAGTCTTTGGCTCATCGGCAATTCCTAAAGCAACAACTCTACTCATTCAAGATGGTGGAGTCAAAGGCCATCATGGAGCAACTTACGGAGTTCAACAAAATCCTTGATGACTTGGAGAATATTGAGGTGAATCTTGAGGATGAAGATAAAGCTATACTCTTGTTGTGTGCTCTACCTAGATCTTTTGAATCGTTTAAAGATACCATGCTCTATGGAAAAGAAGGCACTGTTACCTTGAAAGAAGTTCAAGCGGCTTTGAGAACCAAGGAGTTGACTAAGTCGAAGGACTTGAGAGTTGATGAAAACGGGGAAGGCCTAAGTGTTTCAAGAGGGAATGGTGGAGGTAGAGGTAACCGGGGAAAGAGTAGTAACAAGACAAAGTTTAAATGCTTTAAGTGTAACAAGATGGGTCACTTCAAGAAGGATTGTCCGGAGATTAATGGTAATTCCGTACAAATTGTCTCTGAGGGTTATGAGGATGCAGGTGCTTTGATGGTGTGCTGTTTGGAGGATGAAGGTGATGTTTCTCACCTTGGGGGTGATGCCTGGTAGAGCGGTGGTCGTCTGGAGAGACGTTAAACACTCAACATCAGCCTGGAGAGGCGGTGGTAAGAATACTCATGGTCAGCCTAGAGAGGCGGTGGTAAGAATACTCATGATCTACCGGTTGAGGTGGAGGTTCAAGGAAGACATAGTGGGATGTACTCATTTGCTAGTTGAGAGGTTGGAAGCTCAGCTTTAGGTGGAGTTGAACACACCGGGAGTGGTACGACTATGGAGGACCTTGGGTGCTATGCTCTAGTGGTGAGCAAGGGTTTTCTTCATGAAGACGGAAGGCATTCCGGAGGTTGAAGAATGTATAGCACGGCTTGTGGAATTACCCTAAAAATCCAAGGGTGATTGGATGCAAGGTGATCTTCAAGGAAGCGGGAGATGTCTCGTATTGAAGAGGTATGGTGTAGTCTTGTAGAACTACCTGAAATTCCTAGTGTAGTTTGGATACAAGGATCTTCGAGAAGGCGGAAGACATTCCGATGGCTGAAGAGGTTAAGGTGTGTACTTGTGGAACTACCTAAAATTCCTTGAGTAGTTTGGACACAAGGATCTTCAAAGGGGCGGAAGGCATTCCGATGATTGAAGAGATTAAGGTGTAAACTTGTGGAGCTACTTGGTGTAGTGGGAAGCAAGGGAAAGAGCAGCAAGGTGTTGATGTTAAATGGGCATCATCACTAATTTGGAGTCAAGGTGGAGATTGTTGTGAAAGTGACTCAAAATTGGAGTTTGGAGGCCAAAATTGATGTTTGCTGAAAGTACAAATCGGTGGCCGATTTGGAAAATCGGTGGCCGATTTTGCCTGCCTTTTGGGAGGCTTTCTGTTCGGGAAAAATCGGTGGCCGATTTGGAAAATCGGTGGCCGATTTCGCGTGCTGTTATTTTTCAGAAACGTATTTTTGGGCCAGATTTGTTACAATTTTATGGGAGTTTCTTTTACTATAAATATAGGCCTTGTATCAGACTATTTTGAGAGAGATAGAGGGGGCTGAAACAAGGGTTTAGAAATCAAACTAGGGTTTGTATAGAGTTTGTCTCTTGGCAACAAACTAGGGTTTGAAGGTTGATTCACCTTGGGAAACACTATTAGGATTGAGTCTCTTGGTTACGGGAAGAGGCTGGGATTTGGGTAGAATTAGGCGGGAGACTTATTCTTGTAACCCATTGAAATCTCTTTTGTAACGTTACTCATCATATAGTGGAACGGAGGGCTGCTCTCTCCCCCAGACTAGGTCAATTTGGACCGAACTGGGTAAACAGATTCTTTTGTGTTCTCTCTGCTTTTCTCTCGCTGTTTTTCTACTTTTGCTTGTTTAATTGCAATTCACTTTGATATTGGTTGCTTAATTATCCCTTGCTCCACGCATCAAGTTTGTTATTGGTGTGTTTTCTCATCGAACTCGCAACATTGGGGTTTAGGTGTTTTATTTTGACGGTGTTCTTTGGGAGTGAGTAGTGACGATGGACGATGGTTAATACCGAGTTTAGAGTGTTTGTTTTCTTTAGGAGTCTATTTTAGATGTCGATGTGTTTTTCTGGGTTTATTTTCAGGGGTGTTCATAGGTGGTTATGGTGTACCGTCTATATGCGGCACCATTTTGTTTCTTGTTTCGTTCATACCCTGCGTCTTGCGGGGATGATGTTTAATAATATTTGCCGATTAAAAAAAAAACTAGCTGATAAATGTAAAATGACATAAAAGGGTATTATTAATTCAAAATATAAAGTTTATATAACTTGATATTTAAATATTCAGGAATTCTTAATTCAATTTTGTTTTTTAAAAAGTAATTGAAATTTATAAATTTAATATATCTTTTATATTGTAAATTAAATTTTATTCACTAAAAAATTTATGGGAAATGTTAACTTGTGCCCTTAAGGCACAAGTTTAGAAGTCAAATGTAGAAATAATGTATTGGAATGCGTGCATTAAATTTAATTTTTGATGTTTTAATGAGTTGAATGCACAAAGTTTAAGGGAATATTTCTTTTTTGAGATTTCTTAACATGTGCCCTAAGGGCACAAGTTAACACCACCCAAAATTTATTTAAGTATAACGAGGTATATATACTTTTTGTCAGCGGAGGTATATATATTTTTTGTCAACAACATAAGGCAAGAGAGATAAATGGAGGTATTTTGTCAAAAAAAAAAAAAGAAGATAAATGGAGGTATATATTGTCAGCAACATATAGGCAAAAGATAAATGGAGGTATATATATTGTCAGCAACATAAGGCAAGTGAGATAAATAATAACGAGGGATGTATTTGTCAAAAAAAATAATAATAATAACGAGGGATGTATATTTATTAGGAAAAAAACGAGGGATGTATATTAGGGAATTGTAGGTTTGAATTAAATTATAATAAAAGGGTAAAAATGAATTTTAGATAAAACAATAGGGGTAAAAGTGGAAGAAAATATGAGAAGTTATAAACTATAAGCTCAAACGCTACTTGGAATAGCTTCTGAAAAATAGCTTATAAGCTCGTGAAATAAGCTATAAGCTCATGGTCAAAAAGTGTTACCAAACAGAGCTTTTTTTGTCAAATGAGCTTATAAGCTAGAAGCTAAGAGCTAAAAGCTCTTTTTTGGTGTTTACCAAACAGACCCTTAACTAACAATTAAACATAATCATAAATCTATTCTATATGTAGTAACTACTTTTATTAAAAAAAAAAAAGTCAATTCTTGTACATATGATTGTGATTCTACTTTGATTTTATATGAAAAATGTTCTGCTCAAATTATACCTTTTTATTTAGTTCATCTCATTGGAGTGACTTCTCCATGTTTGATTAAGCTTTAACTCATTTTAGCCTACATTTAAACATAATGTCTGTTTTCATTTATGATATTGAGTATCCACTAATACAAAGATATATATATATATATATATATATATATATATATATATATATATATATTTTAAGGAATGCAGAGATATACTTAGAATATAAAAAATGGTGAATTTTTTAAATGAGTTCCTAAGTGGGTCTACGTGTACATACTCATTTATAGTTTTTTAATATTAATATTAATAATTAATAAACATTTGAACCCTCTCAAAACCAACACATCATTATATTTCAACAATAATGTACAGGATATGTTTTCTACCAATAACTTTAGCTGTAATTATACTGCTCTCCATGTTCTCAATACATGTCGCAGTCAATCACTTCGTATATATTAATACACAATTTTTATCATCAATATCTTTAATTATCTATAATAAAAATTATAAGAATTGATATTTTAAAAATATTTGTTGAGACAAATTGAACAACATTTTATATGCTAACATTTATATTTATATATTAGTTAAAAAAATATGGTCAGAGTAAGTTATGTGAATAATGCACATTGTAAAAATACGACATGTATTTATGAACGGAGGGAGCGTATATATTTAAAAATACGACATGTATTTATAAACGGAGGGAGCGTATATATTTTCTTATAAAAATTTGCTTGTGGGACTATCGTTAAGAAAGAGAGAGTGTTTGTACAAGTTTTCTCTCCCATTTCACTACTATTTTCTTTTTTTTTGTCAAATAGTCTAGTGTCTGTAATAGCATTAAGATGTCGTCTTATTTCCCATTATCTTGAATTAATTTAATTGATTCAAATCCTTTAATTTGTTTTTAAAAAGTACTAGGTTAGAAATCCGGCGTTGCCCGGGTTAGATATTAAATAAGTTTTATAAGTTTGTGTGCACGAATACACGTGTCAGTATATTAGATTGAATTTATTTAAATTTACACTTATAATAATATCATAAAAATAAATATAAATGATGAGATGAATGTCCAATGCAAGAATAAAAAGTGTAACAAAATCAATAATGAATTAGTCCTAGTGGTAAGAGTTTTGGGTCCCTTTAAACATGTGGTCATGAGTTTGTTTCGTGACCCATGCGTATGAGAGAGAAAAATCAATTGAAAGGGAAGAAAGTGGTTGATATATATATATATATATATATATATATATATATATATATATATATATCAAAGTATATGTATGAGAAATAATAAAATTGGTGTTTTGCAAACCTGAAGAAGGAAAAATGTTAGATGAAAAGAAGGTTTGGGGATTCTGCTGGTGCTCAAAATATGTAAATATGTGATTAACGAAAATTTATTTATTTATAGTTAACATTTGCATTAGAATATGCTGCTAAAAGATAACATAATAACTAATTGAACCTTTTTTTTATCAAAAAAAAAACTAATCGAACCTTTTTTTCCCTCAAACATAAAAACTAATTGAATGATATAGTGCTAAAAGATTAGTAATAACTAATTGAAGCTTCTTTTCTTAAAAATAATTAAACAAATTGGAGTCTTTTAATCATAAAATAAGATCGTATATGTAAACTTTGTTGAAAGTATTATGTGTAGTTTGTTGAGATATTTCTGCTACATAAAATATTAGAAATTCAATAAAAATTTAAAGAAAATATTGAGTGGATAAAATCAAAATGTTGTTGAGATATTTATGTTAAATAAAATAGGGTTAATTAAGTTTTTAGTCCCTATAAATATTCACAGTTTTATTTTTAGTCCATATAAAATAAAATCACACTTTTTAGTCCCTATGACATTTTCCTTAAGCATTTTAGGGACCAAAAATGTTGATTGAAATTTTTTATAGAGACTAAAAATGCTAATGGAAAAATTTTATAGGGACTAAAAATGTTGATGGAAAATTTTATAAGGACTAAAAAGTGTGATTTTATTTTATAGGGACTAAAAACAAAATTTTGAATATTTACAGGGACCATTTACTTAATTAACCCAATATAATATTGGTTTTTAAAAATAGGAAAAATTATAAAAATATTGAGAATGAATGTGGAAGTGACACGTGGCATAAAAAAAACCTTACTTTATATTGATATATTGATTGATTGATTGATGTGTAGTTTGTTGAGATATTTCTGCTACATAAATTATTAGAAATTCAATAAAAATTAAAAAAAAATATACTGAGTGCATAAGATCAAAAGTTTGTTAAGATATTTATGTTAAATAAAATATTGGTTTTTAAAAATAGAAAAAATAATAAAATATTGAGAATGAATGTGGAAGTGACACGTGGCATAAAAAAGCTTACTTTATATATATACTATTGATATTGATTGATTGATTGATGTGTAGTTTGTTGAGATAATTCTGCTACATAAATTATTAGAAATTCAATAAAAATTAAAAAAAAAATTATACTAAGTGCATAAGATCAAAAGTTTGTTGAGATATTTATGTTAAATAAAATATTGGTTTTTAAAAATAGAAAAAATAATAAAATATTGAGAATGAAAGTGGAAGTGACACGTGGCATAAAAAAGCTTACTTTATATATCAACTAGTATATTTACCCGGCGTTGCCCGGGTTAGACATATAACTTTGTACAATTGAAAATTTATATATCCACAGACAAATATAATTAACTGGATTTAATAAACTTATTAACATATATAGAATAAAATAAACATTTTTTAAGTATCCGGACTTGCAAAAATTTAGAAACGACTGTGTGTTCCTATAGACTATTGGGTTCACGGTGTCCACTATAATGGCAGGCGCCAATTATGAATGGATGTCAATCCTTACTGCTATAATGACACTCACCAATTATGAATGTCCGCTATACTGGGTTCACACACAAAACAACATAAAAGATCAACATAAGCAAAAATACCTATTGCTAAACTACGGAACGGGTAAAATAATAACAACAACAACAAGAATAATAATAATAATAATAATAATAATAATAATAATAATAATAATAATAATAATAATAATAATAATAATAATAATAATAATAATAATAATAACAATAATAATAACAATAATAATAATAATAATAATAATAATAATAATAATAATAATAATAATAATAATAATTAAAAAAAACAAAATAGGAATGGATGCCACAAACTCAATTATGAATAAGAATGGAGAGAAGAGCGATACTATTGAATCAGAAGAAAAAAAATAGTATAGATGTTAGTTCAAGAACCTGAAACAGAAACAATAGTATAGGTGTTAGTTCAAGGACCTGAAACTTATAGGTGTTTGTAATGGATGCCAGAAACAATAGTTCAAGGACCTGAAAGAAAAAAAACAAACTGTAAACTTACTCGTAGGTGTTAGTTCCATCTTATATTATATATATATAAATAAAAATCTAAGCATAATTAGAAGAAATAATAGTATAGGTGTTTGTGTCAAACCTGAAGAAAGAAAAAGCTTAGATCAAAAGAATGTTTGAGTTTCGGTTTCTGCTCAAAATATGTGATTACGGTAATTAACAAAATCTCATTTATTTATAGTTAAAAAAAACGAAGCCATTTTTTCCTCAATGAAAAAACTAATTGAATAATATGTGTTAAAAGATTAGATGGTAACTAATTGAAACTTCTTTTCCTAAAAAAAGAAAGAAAAAAATTTAATGGATAGTATTGAAAGTATTATATATAGTTTGTTGAGATATTTTGGCTACATAAAATATTAGAAATTAAATATAAAATTATAGAAAATATTCAGTGGATAAAATCAAAAGTTTGTTGAGATATTTATGTCAAATAAAATATAGAAAACATAATAAAAATATAGAGAATAAACGTGGAAGTGACACGTGGCATAAAAAACCTTACTTTATATATATACTACTAGTTTAGAGACCCGGCGTTGCTCGGGTTAGATATTAAATAAGTTTTATAAGTTTGTGTGCACGAATACACGTGTCAGTATATTAGACTGAATTTATTTAAATTTACAATTATAATAATATCATAAAAATAAATATAAATATTTCAAAAAAAAATTAAAAATAAATATAAATGATGAGATGAATGTCCAATGCAAGAATAAAAAGTGTAACAAAATCAATAATGAATTAGTCCAAATGGTAATAGTTTTGGGTCCTTTAAACATGGACTATTACTTTCCCACCCTATTGCCTTCTCCCGCGCCCTGTAAAATTTTTAAAAATGCCCTTGTGCATTTCGGATTTTAAAATTAGGATTCATGTTTACTATTTCGGATTTTATAATCCGGACAATTCTTATGTATAATCAGTCATCAGACTCTCTCACATTTCAACAGTTTTGAGTTTTCCTTTTAAAGACAACAAAAAAACTAAGTAAAAAATGCTAAAAACCTGTCAAATAAAATCATAAAAATATAAAAATAGTACCAAAAAATTCTAAAAATCAAATAAAACTAATCGAAATTTTTTCGGATTTTTATGAGAATATGAAAAATTAATAAAAATGAAAAATGGGTCTAAACGATGGAATTTTGGATTTTGAGGGGCGGAGTCCCATAAGAAGTCTCTTCTATGGGAGTCATGGTCCTTGAATTTTTTCTGATTTTCTGGGGATGTTTCGGAGCAATCCGATCAAGTAGCCCGAAAACCCGATTTTTGTTAAATAAAATATTGGTTTTTAAAAATAGAAAAAATAATAAAAATATTGAGAATGAATGTGGAAGTGACATGTGGCATAAAAAACCTTACTTTATATATATACTATTGATTGATTGATTGATTGATGTGTAGTTTGTTGAGATAAAAAATACTGAGTGCATAAGATCAAAAGTTTGTTGAGATATTTATGTTAAATAAAATATTGGTTTTTAAAAATAGAAAAAATAATAAAAATATTGAGAATGAATGTGGAAGTGACACATGGCATAAAAAACCTTACTTTATATATATACTATTGATTGATTGATTGATGTGTAGTTTGTTGAGATAAAAAATACTGAGTGCATAAGATCAAAAGTTTGTTGAGATATTTATGTTAAATAAAATATTGGTTTTTTAAAAATAGAAAAAATAATAAAAATATTGACAATGAATGTGGAAGTGACACGTGGCATAAAAAACCTTACTTTATATATATACTATTGATTGGTTGATTGATGTGTAGTTTGTTGAGATAAAAACTACTGAGTGCATAAGATCAAAAGTTTGTTGAGATATTTATGTTAAATAAATTATTGGTTTTTAAAAATAGAAAAAATAATAAAAATATTGAGAATGAATGTGGAAGTGACACGTGGCATAAAAAACCTTACTTTATATATATACTATTGATTGATTGATTGATGTGTAGTTTGTTGAGATTAAAAATACTGAGTGCATAAGATCAAAAGTTTGTTGAGATATTTATGTTAAATAAAATATTGGTTTTTAAAAATAGAAAAAATAATAAAAATATTAAGAATGAATGTGGAAGTGACACGTGGCATAAAAAACCTTACTTTATATATATACTATTGATTGATAGTATATATATAAAGTAAGGTTTTTTATGCCACGTGTCACTTCCACATTCATTCTCAATATTGTTATTATTTTTTCTATTTTTAAAAACCAATATTTTATTTAACACAAATATCTCAACAACATTTTGATCTTATCCATTCAATATTTTCTTTAATTTTTTATTGAATTTCTAATATTGTATGTAGCAGAAATATCTGAACAAACTACACATAATACTTTCAACAAAGTTTACATATGCGATCTTATTTTATGATTAAAAGACTCCATTTTGTTTATTTGTTTTTAGGAAAAGAAGCTTCAATTATTTATTACCAATCTTTTAGCACTATATCATTCAATTAGTTTTTATGTTTGAGGAAAAAAAAAGGTTCGATTAGTTTTTTTTTGATAAAATAAAGGTTCGATTAGTTATTATGTTATCTTTTAGCAGCATTTTCTAATGCAAATGTAGATTATAAATAAATAAATTTTCGTTAATCACATATTTACATATTTTGAGCACAAGCAGAAACCCCAAACCTTCTTTTCATCTAACATTTTTCCTTCTTCAAGTTTGTCAAACACCAATTTTATACTTTCTCATACGCATATATATATATATATATATATATATATATATATATATATATATATATATATATATATATATATATATATATATAGACACACACACACACACACACATATCAACCACTTTCTTCCCTTTCAATCGATTTTTCTCTCTCATACGCATGGGCCACGAAACAAACCCATGACCACATGTTTAAAGGGACCCAAAACTCTTACCACTTGGACTAATTCATTATTGATTTTGTTACACTTTTTATTCTTGCAATGGACATTCATCTCATCATTTATATTTATTTTATGATATTATTATAATTTTAAATTTAAATAAATTCAATCTAATATACGGACACGTGTATTCGTGCACACAAACTTATAAAACTTATTTAATATCTAACCCGGGCAACCCGGGTCTCTAAACTAGTATACTATTGATATCGTGCATGCTAGAATTTTAAACTTATCTTATGTTTTTTTCTGCAAAATTTACAAAGATTGAAGAGTAATCTCAAAATTTGTCTGCAAAATAGATAAGATATTGATGATTGATTAATACAATTATATAAGGAAATGATTAAATCACTACTCCATCGAATGTATGACGGTGCCAAAACTCCTATTACATGATCAATTAATTTGAAAGATGCATATAAGTGATGCCAATAGCATATATGGATAATGTCTTTCCACAAATTAGATATTGGCTGGACGGTTAAATTAAACCCAAATACCATAAAGATATACGAGACAAACTATTCTTTTTTGGTCGGTACATGATTGACACTTACAATACGACGAACTTGTCCTTTTTTGCCACCACAGCCTTATGCAGCCAGCCAGGTACTATGGTATGCCGATTGAGCAAATTTAATGTCAATTGTCAACTTAATTTTCATATTTCTCTAATATTTAAGTTCAATTGTTACTTTATTGCCTAAAAAAAAAGTTGTTATTACGTCTAGAAAACATTTTACTCACAAAAATTATTAGATCCGTGAACTATATATAATTCTCTGTGTCGATTTGGTCCTATATAGCCATTGAGGAGTAATTAATTTATTTTGGCATGACTTTGAGTTCATAAACATCATAGAGTCAACTTGTCTCTATGTCAATTTTTAGATTAGATAATAGAAAAATCTTAACTAATGTTTCTAGGACATTCTTTAAACACAAAAATTGGTAAAATTTTATGAAAATTTGTGTATTATTGTATTGAAAATTGAAATTTTTTAATTTTTTTAAAGAATAATTTCTTAAATAAAAATGCTTAAAAAGTACTCTGAAGACACTCGTTAATAAAACCCAAAATAATATATGCACTACTATTCCTGAATCATGAGTCACAATGCTTCATGTCCATGAAAGACAAGATGTGGAGAATCAGAATACTACCGCCAAAATGGTCCAAACCACGAGCTTCTTGTGGGTTTCTGCAATGCAACAATTTAATGAGGCACCCACAGTGAGAACAAATGGGCCCATGTTCTTACATAGCATAAAAAAGTCAATATCTTATGATTAACTAAATGAGAATGGAACTTCTTATACTGTTTGTCTCATACTCTGTGCTATCCATCTCCATATTAAATTGAAAAAAATGAGATAATTATTAAATAAAACTTTGAGAGTAAAATAGTTTAATGGTGAGATTGATCCTATATGAGAGAAAAGAATTTAAGAGGATCTATTACCCTCATTTTTCTAAGTAGATTGATGGTCCCATAAATCATATCATCCAACCTGATCAGCCGCCCTTGTGCTGCCAACTCCACTGTTTATCAAATAATTTTCCATAATAAAATAATACATTACTTACATCATTATTAGTATCCATTACGTTATCTTTTACTCATCTTTCAAAAGATAAAAGAAGTCTTGAGTGGTTAAGGCATAGATCAACAAAAAGGATTTTCAGTCGTTTTATTTTTGTTACTATCAAAAAATAAGTAATACCCCCACAAAAAATTATAAAAGACACTTCTTATGAATAATAAAAGACACGATGACATGAAAGATGAAGTTAAATGACTGTTTTATCACATACATAGAAAAAACAGTATTTGATAGTGGTGAAAATGAAGAAAGATGATGCATCAAATTTAAAATAACGACTCACGGAAAAATTTAATTATAGTGTCCTTAAATTTTTATAGATATAAGTAAGTATAATTGTTGCGCAATTTTTAATATTTTGATTAACAATAACTACGAAATTATTTTATCACGATGTTTTAATATATTTTTTATATAAATATGTTATAGCATTTAATATTGCCCCGTTTAATCGAAATTTCTGGATCTGTAAGTGGTTATAACTAATTTGTTTATTATAGTTGCAACTATTTAAACACACATATATATTTGAAAAATGATAGAAAGATAAAAGAAAAATAAAATAAAATGCATTTTTAAGAAAATTAAATAATATGTATTTATGTGTGTCTTTAATTGTATCTTCAAATAATTGTGATCATTCAAATACTTTATTACTCCCTTCGACCGATATCATTTTTTTCAAATTCATTAGGTAATATATGTATCTATTTTATAATATAGATTGGATATATCAGTTATTTAATGAATCAATTAAATTTAAAAAACAAAATTTGCTTATAATAGTGATAGGGTGGAAGTATCTTCCTTAAGATATTTTTAGCAAATAACGGACGAGGTGATTTCTTTCACCCATATCCGTCGTTTCGTACTTCAAAGTTTCAACCACCAATATATATGAAGTGAAGGAAGGAACGTGCTTTGTCATTTTCTTCCGGAAAATTCCATTTTATTGAATTTGAAACACTTATGGAGAAATATCGTCGTCTCTACTTTCTTGTACGCACGCATAATGCAAGTCAAGAGATGGCTCTCGAATATCCTTCTTTCTGTAGACTTAAGAGATATATAAGACAAATTCTTAAAATTCAATTAGGCATATTGGCCCCCTAACACACACCACTTGTGATTGTGATTTAACATCTACTTGCAACTTGCAAGTTGCAACAATTCTAACTTTAGTTAATTTCATTTTAGAAGCTTTTTTCTTGAAGAAAAAATAAATAAATGTCTAATATTATATATAGCGTGAGGGAAGAAGGTGGAGTTTGAAAAGTGGAGAAAGTCTCAACCTCAATTTTGTTGACAATGAGGGGAGGAGGCTCAGCTGCAGGATGAATGAAATGCATGCATATTGATATTCCTCGTCCTAATAATACGACACGCTCTGTCTTTTACACGACAAGAATTTGAAAACGTACCTCTTACATCATGCTAAGGGAGCATAATTTATAAAATAATTATTTTAGTGTTTTAATTCATATACGCTTTGTTCTAGACTAGGCAAAGGTTCGTGAACCAAAGAAAAGAAGAGGTTCTTGAAAAGTTCATCATATGATTACTTTCTATGATCATAAGATAAAGGTGTGACGCAGTACGAAAGCGTAGGTTAGCAAGCGCTAAACCTAGATTAAAAGAGACAAGTTTGCAAGCAACGAACTTCTGAAAATAGGGTTCTGGAATCCACCGGAAATTGAGAAAAAAGTCTCTAAAATATTATTGATCGAATAAAAGCTATCATCATATATGATCTTAAAAAAATAAAGAAAATAAAATAAAATTGAGAAACTTTTATTGAAACAAGAACATGTTACGAGAGTAAATGATTCTATGGTGTGAAGTGGTACTGGTACAGTCCAAAGCCATGCTAAGCCTATTTATAACCTAAGCATTATGATTTCGTACACATATTATAAGGCTTTAAGGATGGTATTAACACAAAACCATACAAGCTCTACAAAGAAAAAGAACAAATTTAATTTATTATTAAGATTTATCGTCGTAGTTCGGGGTTATAACTGGCCTAACAACCTTTACTTTTATGGCTTTGATCATTTGCTTTCTTTGATTGATTTAGGACAATTTTCAAACTTATGATCACAAATCTGAAGTGTTTCTAACTGATCTCTCACTTCTTTCACAATAAAAATGGTCTTCATTGCTCTAAGACTTGACTTGGTCAACAAGGTTTATACTTTTGTAGAGATCCACCATTTTTCCATTATTATTTTTTCTTCATATTCTTCTTGAATTATCCTATTTATTTATTTATTTTTTAAGCAAAGAAGAAATGGAATTAAATAAAAAGGAAGTACAAAACGGGGGGCATGAACCTGACCCAAATAACCACCGACTCAAACCCTAACGGGTGATACAACAATTCAGAACATAAGTGGTAAAGAAAACAACTATAAACAACACTACTACAGACAGCCCAGCGAACCCACGTATGGATACGAAACCGAACTGCAAAAAAGCGCAGAGTGAATGTTTAGAGTATCAAGGGTAGGCGTATGAATCGTCTGCCAACACAGAAAGATTCAAGGTCCAACAGCTCCCTAAAAACATCAGCAAGCCAAAGCGCCCTTTCGAGCCATCAATCCGATCGAATTCCAAATAAATGAAAATACGTCGGAACACAATCCACCTACGGCACAACCGTGATGGATAATACAGTTCTGAAGGTGCGATTGAAGACTACTACCGCCAACACGGAGCGACTACGCACCAAACTCTTTCGAGCAACATCTGGCGAGGCCACACAGATGAATCAGAACATAATGGAACCAGATCTTAAATCTGGAAAAACCAGATTAGAGATTAACAACAACCCAGATCTTGATCGAATCTCCACCAGCTTCATCTTCCTGAAAACAAAAAACAGCAGAACAACAAAGAAACGGAACCCGGCAACACAACACAACTCATAACGACGAAACAGGCACAACCACGAACACAACACAACACAACACAACACAACACAGTCGGCGAAACAATAAAAAATATAGTAAAACGAAAAAATAAAACGTAAGTAAAAATAGAAATTTATTAATTAAAATGTAACGTAAAATTATGAGCTAATGAATAAATTACATAGTGAGGGTGACTATGAATATTAACAAAAAAAAAGTTTAAATAGGTGTTTGGTCCCTATAAATATACCAAATTTTCATCTTATTTCTCTAAAAAAAAATATTCAGTTTTTAGTCCTTATTAAATTTTCAATCACTACTTTTGATCGACATTTTTAAGTCAACTCATATGTAGTCTTTTTATTTTTAATGAAATTGAGCAGAAATGTGGAGATTAATATTGTAAAAATCTCTCCAAAAGAAATTAGATTTTTTTAACAAAACATGAATTAAATATGAATTTTTAACCGCCAAAAAAATCATATTTAATTCATGTTTTGTTAAAAATTCTAATTTTTTGGAACAGTTTCTTATAATATAACAAAATTTTATTTAAAAACATGAATTCTACATATGAGTTTACTCAAAAGGAGTAACCTAAAGTGATGATGAAAAACTTTAGGGACTAAAAATCGAAGAAATTTTTTAGATGGATTAAAACCAAAAGTTTGTATACTTATAAAGCAAAATCATATATAACCAAAAAATAATCCAGGGTTTTACATTTTCTTATATATTCGAGTGACATCAGGCATAATTTTTTCCCCCTCAAATGAAAGACATAATTTGATTTTTTTTTTTTTCAAACATAGTGACATATTTGTATTTAGTTCATAAGTCAAAAATAAGATAGTATGAGCTTTCCATCTCCATCACCGACAAAGTTGACGGGTCTAAACATTCATCAAGGTGCACTTGTCATTCAAATAAATGCTAAAAGTTCTTCTGAGTTTTTTATTTAGACACCCTCTATCCGTTTCAAAATATAATCAAAAATCGTTCAGCAAAAGTTAATGTATTTACTTAATAACTTATGTAAAACATTTCAACTACCCAAGAGCGTTTAGATGAGATGGAACGAGTCTCTTCTAGCTTAACCAAGGTCATGGGTTCGAATCCAGCCTTGGACATGCAGCAGCGTTAAAACTCTTAGGGAGAGCATGCCGCCCATTTGGATCTCACAATGCTTGAGGGATTAGTCTCTGCAGTTGCGCGCGGGGGATACTCGATTTACACCCAAAAAAAAAAACATGAGACACAATGACAATGAGTGTGTATATGTGTCTATCTATATATCTTGAGAGATTAGTCTCTGCAGTTGCGCGCGGGGGATACTCGATTTACACCCAAAAAAAAAAACATGAGACACAATGAGTGTGTATATGTGTCTATCTATATATATTTATATCAGTTACTTTTGAAAAAAAAAATTATGTCTATTTAAAATCTTTATAAATATTTCATTTTAACTTGTTCAAGATAAAGAATCGCTTTTAAACCAAGGATAAAATTATAAATTTCATTGTATTTTCTAAAGAAAACATTAAAAACAAATTTTCTTAATATTTGTTTTTGTCTCACCGCACTTCTTTTTTTTTTGTCTTTTTCTTTTGCTTTATTTTTTCCTTTTGATAAAATAAAGAACATCATATCTCTTGCATTGGAAATTGCGAGAGAGAGAAGTTGGAGTATCTTTTGAGGGGAAAATTGGAAAAAGAAATTAAAGTTTACATTAAAAATGTAAAGTGACATTCATTTTGAAACAATTTTTTTTATCTAAAACGACATTCATTTTAAAACGGATGGAGTATAATGAAAGGATCAAAGTAAAGGGTGTATATATGTAATTTATTTTTATACGTAAGGCTTTTGTACACAGCATTTGTAATTGTAACGTAAGGCTTTTATACACAAATTGTAATTTTAACTTTCTTTATTTTTTTTGACAAAAACTTGTGATTTTAACTTTTTTAGCCAACTTGTATGTACTTGTAACTTTTTTTTATACAACTTGTAACTATAATTTAAACGTATAGTTATTGCAACTTTTTGTATTTGAAGGAAGGACTTGATTAGAGTAACTTAAACCTTATTAATAGTAATTATTTCTATTAAATCTTGCTCATCCCACGCATGTGCTGTGACGTGGGAGGATTCTAGCCGAGAGATCGTTGATCAGAAATTAATTTGACCTGTTGAATCAATATGCATTAAAGAAATATTGAAAATGACATTCAAGTAGACCTATAGAAAAAAGACTTGTAAAAATATTAAATATAAAAAAACAAGGTGACTTGTAGTTGTCAAGACGAGAGTGGTCACTCACTTCACGGGTTTCTCTTGACTCATTTTCACATATATGCTTATGAGTTATGGCCATACTACGAACATGCTTCAGTAGCAGTAGCACCATCCAACCTATATATTTGCAACGTGTGAATGTATCTTCCCAACTTCCAATTGCTTCCCAAATACTCTCCGCCTGTGGCTTTATAGAAGTGGTCCAAATTAAACAAACAAACAAGTACTCTTTATATTTTATGTGTAGTTAGTTTACATGTATATTTTAAGGTAAACATTTTGAGAGATATAGAGATATTTTAGCTTAAATATAACAGAAACAAAATATGAGGTGTTAAAATTTAATCGTTGACCTTTTCAAAAAAAAAAAAAAACAATATAATGGTTGATATAGCAATGCCCTTTAGTTTATTACTAGTATTTGGACCCGTGCGATGCACGGGAAGTTGATTATCTCATTAACTAATAAATAAGGTAATTTTTATGGCATTGATAAAAAAAAGATAATTGTAAATGAAATAATAGTTTTGATTATTAAACAAGGTAATTGTAAATGAATTAATGCTTCCAAAACAATGACAATGAAAACCTGAATTAATTTAGAATTCTCGTTATCACATCAGATAGATAAAGAAAAATAACCAAATGCAACTATTAATATAATTGCGCCTTAAGCACTTAAGTACGTTTTTTTTCTCACCAGGTATCATTGATAAAATGTAAGTGTTCAGTGAATCAACAATATCATTGGTAGGTGCTAAAATTGCCCTGCTTTGAAAAAAATGAAAGATAACTTATACTCTCCAACAGTGATGGATATGTGCTATAAACAATTGAAGCAATTGGGTCACCTGAATTCTTGATCAACATGTCATCTGGTATTTCAATTTCAACTTCCCTATCATTGTTTTCTCCAATGTTTCCATCTCCAACATTTAAAATTCAGTCTGAGAACTCTTTGAGTTCATTGACATAAGAACAGGAAGATCCAGTTTGAAGAAAAATTAGAATCAAGTTTAAGAGTGTGCATCCTATTGTTACAACTCCTAACAAAAATTAGAATCTAAAAAAAAAAATCCTAAAATAAGAATCAAAATATTGAATCAATTTTATAACAAATAATCCCTTTTATATAGTTGTATCCAAAAAAAACAATTTTTTTTAAGGTGATTTTTGGTAAGGTAAAGAAGGAAAATTTAGATAAGTATAAATTTCAAGTTAAAAATGAAGAAATTCCCTCAAAAAGAAAAAAGTTAAAAAAGAAGAACTCTTGCGAGTGGTATGATTATTCAAACACCCACTTCGTAGAATTAACATCTTTCTAAAGTTGGTTTTTCACATAAAAATTACTTTGTGCTTATAACAAACTATGAGTAATTTGTGGATTTGAGATTACTTGTAGAATTATGAGTATTTTAGGTGACATATTGTTGGTTTCTAAACAACCAGGGGTGGCCCTGAGGGCGGGCGCGGGGGGAGGCAGCCCAGGGCACCATTGGTTTAGGGGCACCAAAATTATTATTTTTACTTAGTAGTTAGTACTATATAGATATGTTTCTTTTTAATTCGCTTTGATTTATTCTATTGAAAATATATTTTTAGATAACTTTGATTATAAATAAATATTTTACAACAAAAAAGTAAGAAGATAAATGTTTGAATAATTAAAATGGCACAATTTATTGTTTCGCCCAGGGCACCAAAAATCTTAGGGCCGGCCCTGTAACCAACGTTGACAGCGATGAAAGCCATGAGGATGATGTGCTTCTCTCATGTATTAATACATGAACACGGATTAAGAAGTTAATCAAGCTGATACCAATCATACTTAGTAAAAAAAATGATACCAATCACGCAAGGTTGATGCACCCATATGAAAAAAGTTAAGACTACTATAATCTTAACACAATTCCTCTCTTTGGCTTTTACCATCCAACAATTCATGCTTTGTTTGATCCGCTTGTAGACCAACGATCTACCAACACCTTCAACCCCTTCTTTGTGGTCCCTGTTTTAGGACTTCTATCAGGACTTTGGAGTGTTATAAGCAACCTTGAAATTGTATAAATAATTTCATTGATATTTCAAAATTAGTGAATAAGATTCCTGCATGTAATGTGCCGACCATAGGGTAATTTTATTTGATGTGGTCTTCACTTGCTTAATTAGTGAAGAGTAGGGTAGACATCGAGTGTTAGTTATCTAAATTTGACATCCACCTTTAAGGCAAAGATCAAAATATTATTTAAGATTAGGCATGCATATAGTTTTTGCCACTATATGAAGTGGGAATATTGATAATGTCAATAAAAAAAAGTATGGTGAGTTATCTTGGTCATCAACGCAAATGATTTTGGTTACCGTCACATCTTTCAACAGACAAATATTTTTTTTATTTTTTTTATAGATAGAGTGATATTAATGTACACAAAAAAACGAAAACATGTTATTTTTGGATGTATGACACATGTACGAAAGTACCAAATTAGCAAATGTCAAGCAAATAAATTTACAAAACAATTAAGAAAGTACTTAATGAGTAAAAAAAAAAATCGAAACAAAATAAATATAAGTAGTCTAGACTGAGAAGAGCTAAAATATCAATCTTTATGTTCTTGCTTAATTTTGACAACTTTCTGCAATTTAGTGGTTGACGACTGAGTTCGACAATCAACGTCAATATATCTTGCATCTGAGTCGGCATTTCTCTTTCTCAAAGACTTGGATGGATGAATATCCTTAGGAATAGAATTCGCTTCATCACCAAGAAGCTACACAAATAAACATTCATAGCAATGGTTAATAATAAGTTTTATGAATACCTTTAAAGTAGATATAAAGAATATTTAACTACCTTCATATTATCACCAGTTTGGGGTGTAATAAGACCCATGAAGTCAACATCATCATCTTCTTCACAATTATGAGGAGCAACATGACACTCAATATGATACTTTTTCTTAAACTCATCAATGATTTCATTGTCATCGGACATCTTTTTGACTGCATAGGTATAAAACCTCTGGTCAACATTTTTTTTATTGATTTCCAGTTTGAAAAGCATGTCCTTGTCACGTAAGGTGTCAAACTCTGTTGGATAATCATATGTGACCTTTCCCTGTTTTTGATTTGTATCATTAAACAATTAAGACCAATGTTTATTGTTTTAATAATATTACATATAAAAAATACAAAAAATAATATACTTAAGTTCATTATCGATTCCATTAGTTCTTTTGCAGTCTTTCCAAAGTGTTGTGAAATAACTCTGTCAAACAACACAATGGTAGTTGACCCATTCTCAAGGTCTTCAAGATAAATAAAAAAACATCTATATACATAGTTAACAAAAAAGATAAAAAAAAAAAAAAAAACTCAACTAACTCAAGGTCTTCAAGAGTAAGTCCAAGAGTTTAGTTATATTTCCTTTTACTTGAATATCCTTATTGTTGGTCCTTCCAACTACATTGCCAATGACATCTGCAAATAAACGTGGTTGTAGAATCATAAAAAAGAAATTATAAAAATATAAAAATAAAGGAATATGTTTAATATTTATTTTGTGAAGTTTAGTATAAAGTACTATCCCATTAAAACAACGTTATTAGCTTGTATTTGAGATTTGTTGGTTTAAAATTGCCTCTTTTATTAAATGAGACCAGTAACTTCTCTATTGTATATGAAGCACCCTCTTCAATAGAATCTCCATGTTGCTTGAAATCCTTGCTTTTAATAGAAGTTTGTATCTTTGACAACTGAAATCAATAAAACATTATATGATTTTATGTGAATAAAAAAGATAAAAAGATAATGTGAAATATAAACTTAAAACAAAAAACAATGACCAAATAATATTTTTTATCAATACGTCTATATTTCAGTCATGAATCACGGTAAAGAACTTCATTTATTATCAAATTATAGTAGTTTTAATTTTGTTTTTCCAACGGCATATTATATTAAAATAGAGCCACCCACAAAGAAAGTGTAGTGAACTCAAAATAGTAAAAAAGATTACAGTGGAGGAACAGGAACCCCACGAACCCAAAAACTGCACAGCACCAGCCAAAACAAATAAGTCTCCACCTCTAAATTTAATAGGCTAATTGTTTAACTAACACATTCATATATGGTTCTTTTAATTTAACAGGCTAATTTAATGGTGATGAAAAACAGAAGATACGACTTGTGAACTACATGAATAAATCAAAGATATTTAATAAAAAATAGATAGGTATAATAGAACCATGTAAAATTAATATATAGGAATCCTTTTCATCACATAACATAGACATGTTGTAGTATAAATCAGAGATATTTAACAACAAAATTTATAGGTACAATAGAACCATATGAATATCATGCATGATCATATCTTTTCATCTAGCAAAAGTAATTCAATACTGGATGCCTGTTTTGGTCTGTTGAATTCAAGAATTTTTCAAAGATTAACTATACGAACACGTATCTTCCCATCCAATCGATTTTTCCAGCAACAATGTCATCAATAGCAGTAATATGAGAAGCCATTATTCAACCTACATAGAATTGAGAAGAAATAAATCATATAAAGTTAGACAAAATTAGAAACATTAATAGAGAGATACTTTAATCGTTGATATAAAAATAAAAATAAAAGAGATTCAAAGCCAAAAAAAAAAACATGACGTACTTTTAATTTGAAGCAAGATGATTTAATGGAAGGATTAAGGATGAAATATGACTTTTGACTTATAAATGCAATTTAATGTTACTTGTATAGAGAGTGAGAGAGGATTAGTTTGGTATAAAGGGGCACAGATGTAGACAAAGTTAGTTACAAAAAACAAACATTAGATGAGGTTTTTTTTTTCTATGGTGGCACAAAAAAACAAACATTAGATGAGGGTTTTTTTTCTATGATGGCACAAATTTAATGAGAAATTTTTTTTAGCAAAAGTTTGTTCAGGAAAAGCTAGTTAACAAAAACAAAAAAAATATATATGGGGATCGGTGTTTATATTGCCAAATAAATAGAGAAAATAGAAGACAAACTATGATGTCCATCAAACAAAAAACAAAATAAGATTATGAAGGAAATAAACGAAAAAAACAAACAAAGATAATGGAAGAATAAAAAACGTATTTAGTAGTTTATGGCACAAATTTAGCAAAAGTTTGTTCAATTGGTTAAACATATATTAAATAATAATATGAAAGAAAAACAAAATAAGATTATGAAATAAAAAAAAAACGAAAAAACAAACAAACTAAGATTATGGAAGAAAAAAAAAACGTATTTAGTAGTTTATGACACAAATTTAGCAAAAGTTTGTTCAAATACTTAAATATATATTACCTAATAATAATAATGAGATGTCAATATTAAAACGACAAAATTAACCTCAAATTTTGGCTCCAAAAAGTAGTTTAAGACAACTTAAGACCTTTTATAAATAAGATTAAAGATTAATAATTTAAAAAACAAAAAAATTAAATTTTGTGAAATGACTGTTATGCACATAAAATTAAGGAGATCATGAGTTTTAATAAGGACAATTATGAAATTTTTCAGTACTTCAATTTTTATATATTGTTAGTAGATTTCATCCGTTTCTATTCGAACATCGCATGTTTTCTTCCTATTAAATTTTTTACCTTATCCCTATCCAGTAGAATTTCGTATTTTATAGGTAATATATTTAAATTTTCACTTGTCACTTTTGGATAATGCAAATGTAAGGGACTTCCCACGACTTCTATAGTTATGCATGATGGTATAATAAAATTAAGGGTTGTGTTAACAAGTATTTTTGTATTTATAGAAAACCTAACTAAGAAAGTTGTTTAGAAAAATGATTTTTTATTTTATTTTGAAAGTGTTGATTACACAGCCTCTAAAATATTACAATTATGGGCCTGTTTGTTACGGATTAAAATAAAAGTAATTTTGACATAAAATAATTTAGAGATTATTTTTTAGAGATTTTTTGAAAAATCAAAATCTATTTTGCGTTTGTTTAGAGGTGTAAAAATCACTTTTTTTTAAAAAATAATTTAGTTTGTTTGGATACAGCTATATAAAAGCGATTTTTTTTTTACAAAATTAGTTCAATTTTTAGATCCATATTTTCTCTCTCCTCTAAAAAAAATCTATTTTTTTAGAAGCTGCTCTCAACAGCTTCTCATTTGAAGTTGTTTTTAGATTTTTTTAGATTCTGATTTTTTTAAAAATCTGTAACAAACGAATGCAATATTCTTAAAAGTGATTATCTTATTAAAAAAAATGATTTTTTCCTAAAAAAAGCTATAACAAACGGGCTCTATATTTGATTCATTAGCAAATGTCACAAAAGACATTTCTTGTAGTATTTTTCCGAAAAATAATAACCATTTGACCATGCAATACCGCTTTTGCTTATTGAAAATACAAAACCAATTTTGAAAATTCAAAAATCTAGAAATTCACATCCACTTGTTAATTTTTTTTAACCATGCAATACCGCTTTGCTTATTGAAAATACAAAACCAATTTTGAAAATTCAAAAATCTAGAAATTCACATCCACTTGTTAATTTTTTTTAACGACAAATGTTATTTTGTTAATTGTTATGTTAACTTTTTTCTTTGTCAATACTTGAACCCTAGACCTCTAACTCCTTTGTCATTCACTCAAATCAACTGAGCTATTCAACCGTCCATAACTTGTTATTGCTTGGGAGATGAGTTCTACTAACAATATATAAAAATCGAATTACAGCAAAATTTCACAATCGTCCTTATTAAAACTCATGATCTCCTTAATTTTATGTGCATAATGGTCATTTCGCAAAATTTAATTTATTTGTTTTAAAAAAAATACTTGAACCCTAGACCTCTAACTCCTTTGTCATTCACTCAAATCAACTGAGCTATTCAACCGTCCATAACTTGTTATTGCTTGGGAGATGAGTTCTACTAACAATATATAAAAATCGAATTACAGCAAAATTTCACAATCGTCCTTATTAAAACTCATGATCTCCTTAATTTTATGTGCATAATGGTCATTTCGCAAAATTTAATTTATTTGTTTTAAAAAAAATTGATAACGGATAATGTTCATCACAAGATAACCAATTTCCATGGATAATTATGAAACTAATTTATTTTCTTTTTAAAAAATTAATCTAGTAACAATATATAAAAATCGAAGCACATCAAAATTTCACAATCGTCCTTATTAAAACTCATGATCTCCTCAACTAACAATATATAAAAATCAAAGTACGGCAAAATTTCACAATCGTCCTTAGTAAAACTCATGATCTCCTTAATTTTATGTGCATAATGGTCATTTCGCAAAATTTAATTTATTTGTTTTTAAAACAATTGATAACGGATAATGTTCATCACAAGTATAACTAATTTCCATGGTTAATTATGAAACTGATTTATTTTATTTTTAAAAAATTAATTACGGATAATAGTCACATCTTTTTTGGTGGTGTCCAGGGTTCGAACCCCGGACCTTGCATAAATATATGCATTGTCCTTACCAACTGAGCTAAGCTCACGGGGACAATAATAGTCACATCTACTACTAATGTATAAGAATCAAAGTACAGAGAAATTTCATAGTTGTCCATATTATAACACATGATCTCCTTAGTTTCATAAGAGAAATGATATTTGTACAACCACTTTGTGACAACTTTTTGACAATTTTCTATCTCATACTCACATTATACTCTTATTCTCTTTCTTCCTTTTCCTCTCTCCATTGTTTTTGACCAATGAAAAGAGAGAAAAAAGAAGTTGTCACATAAGTTGTTTAAAATGAGTTGTTCAAATATCACTACTCGTTTTATAATCGTCCAACAAACATTGAATGATGTTTTGCATACAAAATACAAATTTATTTAATAGAAACACTGCATTGATAATTATGTATTGAAAATAATCACGAGTTTCCAATATTTTATCTTATCAACTTTCTCATATATGTATATAAAATTTGTTTCTGCACATATAAACATTTAAAATTTGTCATGGGAACGGTGCAAACATCGAACGATGTTTTGCATAAAAATATAAGAGTCAGGATCCGTTGACACCAGGTGTCAACGAATTCGTTAACACCAAATCACATCCTTTGATTTAATTTAATCGAAAGACTCTTGTTAATTCACTTAACAGTGCATATAAACCATCACCTACATGATCCTTTATTCCATAGTTTTTCATCTCCTTCCGTGCTTTCCCCCTTTTTCCATCTTTTACACAGCAATTTGCGATCTCCATTACACAATCAGAGGATAATTCTTGATTTTTTTTCTATATATGACAATTGACAGCAATTCAATTGAAGGCTTTACCAAAACCATAAATTTTATTTACATATTATTCAATTCTTTTTAAACGACAACACTATTTGGGAGTATCTAAATTGATTGTTCAATCATGGTGTTTAACCTAAAATTCCACCAATTCAATATAAGCAAATTCAACCAAAAAAATTGCGTTAAAAAAAAAGTATTCACGAGAGAAGGGAGATGGAAATAAGAATAATATTAATTTTCATGTGAGGCAGAGCATAATAATTTCTCCATAGGAGAATGAGTATCATGCTATCACAGTGTTTTTGTCCTAGTTGCGTTAAAGAAGATGGAATATGTGGGAATCAAGTGAAAAAAGCACATGGAATAAATTTAACAAACAATTATGGCCCTTTAGATTAAAAAAGTAAACGGTTGGGATTTGGTGTCAACGAATTCGTTGACACCTGGAGTCAACGGATCCTGACTCAAAATATAAAATTTTAATTAATAGAAACACTGCATTAATGTTGATATTTTAAAAATAGCACGAGTTTTCAAAGTTTTATCATATCGACTATCACATATCGATACATAATAAATTTCTTCTGCATATATAAGCATATAAAATCCCCAACGAGTGCGGTTTAAATATTTAACGATGTTTTAAATATAAAATAAAAATTTCTTTATTAAACACACTACATTAATGTAGATATTTTGAAAATATTCAGGAGTTTCTAAAATTTTATCATATCGATTTTCTCATATATGTATATAAAAAATTGTTTATGTAGATATAAGTACATAAAATCTGCAACGGATGCGGTGCAAACTGTTGAGGCAAAATCCCTAATTAATTTTAAAGATAATAAACCAATATGATTAAAGAATTAATGGACTTTGATTAATTCCTTGGTATTTAACTTGTGCTCTTGAGTGTTTTACTAAGACAGGAACAAGGTTTAAATCATACCAAGAATAAAGAAATCAAAGGACATTTGAATTCAAGATCTAACACTGAGGTCAGAAAGTTAGATCAGAATGTTGCTCAGAGATCAGAATGTTCGCACAAGAGATCAGAAGGTTGCTTTTATACAAGCCCAGAGTCTCAAGAACATGGATCAAGGTCATGCAAGGCACATGTGACATAAATAAATGTCAAGAGAAGTACTTTTGCATGGATCAATCAAGCAATAAAGGCATATACAAGGATTATGTCAAAAAGGATACTTTATGTTCATTTAAGACTATGAACATTAAAGTCCTAGGAATATTCCACAAGGGAATATCATCCTAGATGTTATATTTACTGCTCTTCATTGTGTTTCACTATTAGGATTTGATTACATCAAATGGCAGTCTTACAAATCATCCTAAGTGAAAAAAATGGAACATTCTGATGATCAGAATGTTCAGCTCAGCACAGGCTTACTTCATGAACAGTACAGTAGGTGAAAAGCAAAAGCAAAAGCAAAGCAAATCTGTCCTGCTCAATCAGAGATAGACACGCATGAGAGTTGGTACAGAACAAGGACCACACAATCTCTCAAAGCCTGTGTATGAAGATGCAGAATCCCACTATATCCTCCTGCACCAAGTTCCAAGGCAGATCTGGCAACTGAACTTTCTGAAGTATGAAGAAAAGTCCATACTTTGGTTATTGCCCAGAAATTCATATGAAAAGCATATGACACGCCCAGAACTTCATATGTTCATTCATATATGATGAACCCAGATGAAGAACATGATGAACCCAGATGAAGATCATCATGAACGCAACAACATTCTGAAGTTCATCAGAGATCAGAATGTTTGCCCAGAATTTCAAGTAAAAGATTGTGGGACCCAGGACACATGGCATAACACCATTGGACACCCCACAACGGCTATTTGAGCCCAAGGACTCTATAAATACAGTTCAAAGGCTCAGCATTACTTGCACCATTGCAAAGCATACAAGAAAACAACTCTGATTTTGTTTGAAGCTCTTGCAAACTGAAATTGATCAATCTCTAAGGCTTTCATTACTTAGTGCAAATCAATACTCCTTGTTATCTCTAAGATAACTCCTTTCTCTTCTTCCTCCTCTGATTGATTCACAAACATTCAACTTCCATATAAATTGTAACTAAGTCTCATCTAGCTTTAGGGGTACTAAAGTGTTAGTTTGAGCAAAGGTTGTAAAAGTCTAAGTGGGTAACTTAGCAAGAAGGTGCAAGCCTGCTGAGGCTTAGAGAATACAGGATTGTAATTGTTCAGGTGAACAAAGATTGTAAGGTGCAGGACTTGAGAGGTTATCTCAAGCATCATAGTGGAAACTCTCACAAGATTGTGAGGAGAGGACTAGCCCACATTGGGTGAACCTCTATAAATCTCTGTGTGATCTTTCTTTCTTCCTTATACTCTTTAATTTCAGTATACACAACACACACCAACACATTTACTTTATTAATCAGTTTCTGTGTATGAACTTCAGAACGTTCTGAGTTCAGAAAGTTAACTTAACCATTCCAAGTAAACTACTTGAGAATAACTTTAAGTTTCAGGATAATTTTTAAAGGGTCACAATTCAAACCCCCCCCCCTTTCTTGTGACTATTTTATCTACTTCAATTGGTATCAAGAGCCCGGTTCTAAGGGTTTGAACACTTTAACAAGTGTTAGAGAAAAGATTCAGGAAGCATGTCTAAAGTCAAGTACATAGCTGAAGGAGGATCATCAAACAGACCACCACTTTTTGATGGCTCAAACTATTACTTCTGGAAAGGCAAAATGGAACTCTTCCTCAGATCTCAAGACAATGATATGTGGCAAGTCATCACAGATGGAGATTTTGTCCCAACAACCAAAGAAGGAGTTGTCAAAGAAAAGAGTTCATGGTCAACAGATGAAAAGGCTCAGGTATTGTTAAACTCTAAAGCTAGACTCTTTTTATCATGTGCACTAACCATGGAAGAAAGTGAAAGAGTTGATGAATGTAAGAATGCTAAAGAGGTATGGGATACTCTGAAAATACATCATGAGGGTACATCTCATGTCAAAGAAACTAGAATTGACATAGGTGTCAGAAAGTTTGAAGTCTTTGAAATGAGTGAAAATGAAACCATTGATGAGATGTATGCTAGATTTACTACAATAGTAAATGAAATGAGATCTCTTGGAAAGGCATATTCTACTCATGATAGAATCAAAAAAATATTAAGATGTCTTCCAAGTGTGTGGAGACCTATGGTCACTGCAATCACTCAGGCCAAAGATTTGAAATCTATGAACCTGGAAGATCTCATTGGATCACTGAGAGCTCATGAAGTGGTACTTCAAGGAGACAAACCAGTGAAGAAGGTTAAAACACTTGCTTTAAAAGCATCTCAGCAAACCCCATCAGTTGCTGATGATGAGGTACAAGAACCACAAGAATTAGATGAAGTTCATGAAGAAGAAGCTGAAGATGAACTTGCACTAATCTCCAAAAGAATTCAAAGAATGATGTTGAGAAGAAATCAGATCAGAAAGAAGTTTCCAAACACCAACAATAGCACCAGAACTGAAGCTGACAAAAGCCAAGTCACTTGTTATGGCTGCAACAAAACTGGACACTACAAGAGTGAATGCCCTGACATCAAGAAGGTGCAAAGGAAACCTCCCTTCAAGAAGAAGGCAATGATCACTTGGGATGACTTAGAAGAGTCAGAACCTCAAGAAGATGAAGAAGCCAACATGGGATTGATGGCTCAGTCAGATGATGAAGAAGAGGTAATTGTCTATAAAACTGATTCTTTTTATAAAGATCTTGAAAGTAAAATAGATAGTCTCTTATATGACTCAAACTTCTTAACTAATAGATGTCATTCTTTAATCAAGGAACTTTCTGAAATAAAAGCAGAAAAAGAAACACTTCAAAACAAATATGATGAATCCAGAAAAACCATACAGATTTTGCAAGATTCCCATTTTGAAATGTCAGAAAAACAAAAAGAGTTAAACAAGAAACAAAAAGGCATTATTTCTATACCTTCTGAGATGAAAAAGGAAAACACACTTTTGAAAAAGGAAGTTGAAACTTTGAAAAATGATCTTACAGGTTTTATAAAATCTACAGAAACATTTCAAAATATCTTAGGATCTCAAAATGAAAGTGCAAAAAAATCTGGCTTAGGCTTTAAGGATCCACACAAAATCATTGAAAGTTTTGTACCTAAAACTAAACCAAGAACTAAATGTTATTTTTGTAATAGGTATGGACATGATGAAAAAATATGCCATGTCAAGAAAAAACTTATCAAAGAAAATAAAATTAATCTTAGTTCAGAACGTTCTCATCTCAATAGATCAGAAAGTTCACAAAAGGCTGAGAAAGCTAAGAAGTCATGCTCCTACTGTAACAAATCTGATCACACAAGACAGAATGTTACAATAAGGAAGGATCTCTTAGAAGAACTAACCCTCAAGGACCCAACATTACATGGGTACCTAAAATTTTTATCTTGTCAAATGTAGGTCCTGCCTCAGGGTGCTAGAACAAAGCCATGGTACTTGGATAGTGGTTGTTCTAGGCACATGACAGGTGACAGGAACTGTTTCCTGACCTTTGAAAAGAAGGATGGAGGACTGGTGACATTTGGAAACAATGACAAAGGTAAGATCAGAGGTAAAGGTACTATAGGTAAACCTAACTCTGCTAAGATAGAAAATGTTCAGTATGTAGAAGGTTTAAAACACAATCTACTTAGCATAAGTCAATTGTGTGATAGTGGATTTGAAGTGATCTTTAAACCTAACATATGTGAAATAAGACAAACCACCTCTAACAAACTGTTTTTCTCTGGATCAAGAAGAAAGAACTTGTATGTCTTAGAACTAAATGATATGCCTGCAGAATCCTGTTTCATGTCCCTTGAAAAGGACAAATGGATTTGGCACAAAAGGGCTGGTCATATAAGCATGAAAACCATTGCTAAACTTTCTCAACTTGATCTAGTTAGAGGTTTGCCTAAGATTAGCTTTGACAAGGATAAGATCTGTGAAGCATGTGTCAAAGGTAAACAAGTGAAAAGTAGTTTTAAAACCATTGAGTTTGTTTCAACTCAGAAACCTTTAGAACTTCTTCACATTGATCTATTTGGTCCAGTTCAAACTGCTAGTCTAACAGGCAAAAGATATGGGTTTGTTATTGTTGATGATTTTTCCAGATTTACATGGGTGCTGTTTTTAAAACACAAAGATGAATCTTTTGAAGCATTTCAACACTTTTGTAAAAGGGTTCAAAATGAAAAAGGTTCTAATATCATTACAGTAAGGAGTGATCATGGAGGAGAATTTGAAAATGCATCTTTCAAAACATTCTTTGATGAAAATGGTATTAAACATAATTTTTCTTGTGCAAGAACTCCACATTAAAATGGAGTTGTTGAAAGAAAAAATAGGACTTTACAAGAAATGGCTAGAACAATGTTAAATGAATCAAATGTTGAAGATTATTTTTGGGCAGAAGCCATTAACACATCTTGCTACATTTTGAATAGAGTTTCAATAAGAAAAGTTCTTAATAAAACTCCATATGAACTCTGGAAAAACATTAAACCTAGTATATCTTATTTCACATATTTGGCTGTTATTGCTACATTCTGAACAATAAAGAAAAATTGGGTAAGTTTGATCCTAAATCAGATAAAGCTATCTTTTTAGGATACTCTACAACTTCTAAAGGTTATAGAGTGTACAATCTAAAAACCCAGACAGTTGAAATTAGTATGCATGTCATATTTGATGAATATGATGAACATTCTCAACCAAAAGAAAGTGAAGACACAGAAGTGCCAACACTTCAGAATGTTCCCAGTCAGAACATTGACACTTCAGTTGAGAAAGAAGATGATCAGAATGTTCAGGATCAAACCTTCCAAAGTCCACCAAGAAGTTGGAGAATGGTAGGAGACCATCCTGTAGATCAAATCATTGGAAGCACAACTGATGGTGTAAGAACCAGATTGTCCTTTCAAGATACCAACATGGCAATGATCTCTCAAATGGAACCCAAGTCAATCAATGAAGCTATTATTGATGATTCCTGGATTGAGGCCATGAAGGAGGAACTTTCTCAGTTTGAAAGGAACAAAGTTTGGAACCTGGTTCCAAATAATCAAGAGAAAACCATCATTGGAACAAGATGGGTTTTCAGAAACAAGCTTGATGAAAATGGTAAGGTTGTCAGAAACAAAGCAAGGTTAGTTGCTCAAGGTTACAACCAACAAGAAGGTATTGACTATGATGAGACCTTTGCACCAATGGCAAGGTTAGAAGCCATCAGAATTCTCCTTGCATATGCTGCACATAAAAGCATTAAACTTTTTCAAATGGATGTTAAAAGTGCATTTTTAAATGGTTTTCTAAATGAGGAAGTTTATGTAAGTCAACCTCCTGGTTTCATAAGTAAAGAAGAACCAGATCATGTTTTCAAACTCACTAAAGCACTCTATGGTCTTAAACAAGCTCCTAGAGCTTGGTATGACAGACTTAGCACATTTTTTAATTGAAAATGGTTTTTCAAGAGGAAAAATTGATACCACACTTTTTAGAAAAACACATGACTCTGACTTACTTATTGTTCAAGTTTATGTGGATGATATTATTTTTGGTGCCACCAAAATGAAAATGTGTGAAGAATTTTCCAACCTTATGCAAAGTGAATTTGAGATGAGCATGATGGGTGAACTTGGTTTCTTCCTTGGTTTACAAATCAAACAACATCCAAATGGAATTTTCATAAGTCAAGAAAAATATGTCAAAGACATTCTTAAGAAATATAAAATGAATGAGGCAAAAATCATGGTCACCCCTATGCATCCATCTTCAAGTTTAGATAAGGATGAGAGTGGAAAATCTATTTCTGAAAAAGAATATAGAGGCATGATAGGCTCATTATTATATTTGACTGCTAGCAGACCTGACATTATGTTTGCAGTAGGTTTATGTGCTAGATTTCAAACTTGTGCAAAAGAATCCCATTTAACTGCAGTTAAAAGGATTTTTAGATATCTAGTAGGTACTACTGATCTTGGCCTTTGGTATAGAAAAGGTTCTAGTTTTGATCTTGTAGCATATTGTGATGCTGACTATGCTGGAGACAAAGTTGAGAGGAAGAGTACAAGTGGATCATGTCAATTCTTGGGACAAGCATTGATTGGATGGTCTTGCAGAAAGCAAAACACCATTGCTCTCTCCACAACTGAAGCTGAGTATGTATCTGCAGCTAGTTGTTGCTCTCAAATTTTATGGGTAAGAAATCAGTTGGAAGATTACTCATTAAGGTACACAAGTGTTCCTATTTTTTGTGATAATACAAGTGCAATTAATCTTTCTAAGAATCCTATCCAGCATTCTAGGTCTAAACATATTGAAATAAAGCATCATTTCATTAGAGACCATGTTCAGAAAAAGAATATTGCATTAAGCTTTGTTGATACTGAAAATCAACTAGCTGACATTTTCACAAAACCCCTTGTTGAGGATAGATTCAATTTTCTTAAAGAAAAATTGTCAATCATGAAAAATCCCAATAAAGATTGATTACAGATCACTAAGGGCCTTAGACTAAACCCCTTGATGTCATCTGATGCAAATCAGATAGATCTATCTCAATCAGAACATTAATCAGAATGTTCCTGAGCTCAGAATGTTCCTGAGTTCAGAATGTTCATCAGGTCAGAATGTTCATATGATCAGAATGTTCATCCTAACATTCATACAATCAAAACATTCACAAGTTTGTTCACCTAAGTTTCATCCTTTCAGGATGTCCACAAAACTCAGTTATGTTCAATATTTGATTTCTGGGTCAACTATCTCATGCGTGAGATTTTGTGTTGACTTTCTCCAAAAATCCTTCTATAATCTCAAGCATTTAATGTTTGGTTATAAGAAGATGAGTTTAAGGTTTAACCACCATGTAAAACCTGAACTATCAAATCAACCAATCCCTTCCATTTCCCACAAACGGCTACTTTTCTCTCTCTCTCTCCTCTGACCGTTACTTTTCTGCAGTTTCCTCTTTTCCAATGCAAACTGCTATCATTTTCTCTCCCTCTCTCTTTCCCTTCTGCACGTTTGGTCTATATAATCAGTAACCACTTCTGATTATTCTACAACCATCTTAATCCAAACTTCTTTCTTCTCACTCACAAAAATTTACAAACCCTCTGTTTCTCTCTCTCGCTTACGAAGAAAATGGCAAGAACAAAAACCACTTCAAAAATCTCTGATGATGAAGTTCCACAAGTGGAACAATCTCAATCACCACCACCAAACGCTGTTGCTGGTCAATCCTCTGATCAACAACCACTAAGTGAAACCCCTGTTCACACTGTTCTTCCAGATGTGGTCTATCCTGCTTTTGATCCACCCAAATCCTCAAAATCAAAAGCCTCTAAGAAACCCATCACCAAACCCAGACCTATCCCTACTAGAAGATCATCTAGGATGAAGCATTCATCAAAGGAACCTAAGGTCTCACATGTGAATCTTGAAGAAGAGAATAAGACAGATTCAAGTGATGATGAAAGAGAAGAAGATACTGAAGAGAATTCAGAAGAAGAAATGGAAATCCCTGAAGATGAAGAGGAAGAAAAAGTGGAAGAAGACTCTGAACAAACTCTCTCTGAAATAGTGAAATCCATGAGAAAACACTCAAAGAAAGTTAAGAAAGTTGCCACTCCCTCTCCATCAAAAGAAAGTTCATCATCTCAGGAAGATGATGATGAGAATGATGAGGAAGAGTCTGAAGAAAAGACTCCTGAAGAAGAGGAGAAAATTTCTCCTAAAAAGCATGGCAAAGGAAAAGACATTGCTAGAGTTGCTGCAGTTCTAAAGGCTCAGAGAGCAGAAAAGATTGCTCTCAGACCAATAAGCAGAACAAAGTATTTTGAGTTTGAAAGCTTGGAGACAAAAGGATGGAACCTGAAGAAGTTCACTGATCCACAAGGCTGGACTAACTTTGTGTCTCTACAAGAACACACATATGAAGGTTTGGTCAGAGAGTTCTACACCAACCTGGTTGTGAAGCAGAAGAAAAAGGAAAATGAGAACTTTCTCATCTCTTCTGTAAAAGGAGTTCAGATCACTATCACTCAAGATTTCCTCTCTAAAGCTTTGAAAATTCCTAATGAAGGTAACAAACTGTTTTCTTGCTCATGGTATAATGATATTAGGGTTAACCGTAATCAACTCATAGTCAAATACACCAAAGAAAACCGCACTTTTAACTCCACAAATCTAGAAGATATTCCAAAAATCCTTCATAATATGGTTAGGCACACCTTAGTCCCTAAGTGTGGCTCTGTTGATGTTGTTTCTGATATGGATCTATGCATCATCTACCACCTCATGACCAAAACCAAATTGAACCTCTGTTTCATCATCATTCAACATATGATAGATTCCTGCTTGGCCATGAAACAAACTGTTGCTGGGTTACCTTATGGGATGCACTTAACCCCCATCTTTCAGAAAGCAAAGGTGCCACTTGAGGGAGAACCACGCAAGCTTGACTTTATGAAGTTCACATCCAAGACTTTAGGTCAGCTACGCATCACCACCTCAAACATGCCATCTTTCACAACCTCTGGCACTTCTGGATCTACTAAGAGATCTACTGCTCAGAAGGTTCAGACAACCAGGAAGAAAAGAAAGGTAGAAGAGATCAGAGATGAATCTCCTAAGAATGCAGAAGTCAGACCTCCCTCTCCACCAGCTTTGGAATTGTTTTCTCAAGTCTCTCAACTTGCCAAGGAGATTGTTCAAGAAGGAAGCTCTCAGTTCAAGGCCTTGATTGGTGAATCAATGATTGAAGATGATGCTCAGAAGGATGATGATGCATCTCTTCAAAGGGAAGCTGAGAATGTTAAGCAAGCAACTGAGACTCATGAAGATATATCTCAGATGGCTGGTAAGGAAAACTCTGTTGATCCAAATCAAAGAGTTGAAGAAAATACTGAGAAGATAGCTCAGAATGTTGATGAAGATACTCAGGAAGTGGCAGAAATTTTAGCTTCAAACATGTCCATGGAGAAAGATGTTCAAGTTGAACAAATGGAGTTCACAACTGGGTTTGATCTCAACATTGAAGATGTCAACACTGACTTCAACAATGAAGTGTTCCAAGATGGACAGGACACCACTCAACATGTTCAGGAACCAGCTGCAGGTCAGAATGTTGAAATCTCTGAAGCTCAGAATGTTGAAATTCCTGCTGAAGATGTTCCAGTCAGTCAGAATGTTCAAGTCTCTGCTGGTTTGAATGCATCAAATGAGCCTCTTCTTGCTCAAGTTAGCCAGCTGTCAGCAGATCCAGTGCATATGGCCTCAGGATCTTTGCCCTCTGCTGAGGTACAACTCATGGCTCAAACTGGTCAGAATGTTAACCTCTCATCCTCCACAATGGGATCTGTTGCTGGTGCAAGCAACTTTTTGGTTTCTAACCTTCCAACTCCAGACACCATTCCCTCATACACTCCACCACCACCACCAATGAAAACTACCACCACAAGCAAGCTTCCTAATATGGCTGCTCTTTTTGACTCCCTCAATACCTTTGTATCTGCCAACAAAGAGAAGGCTGAAGCTTCTGATGCTGTTCCACCTGCTGCACCTGCCAAGCCTTCAAGGGCTGAGAAGTTAGCCTCAAGGGCACTCAGGGTCTCCACCAAGACACACAAAATTGTCTGTGCTTTGGCTGATTGGACTGTCAAAATCCATGCTCCTGGTCTGGCCATTGATCCACCAGTTTTTGATGATCCATCTGTGTTTGAATCTGAACCATCCTCAGATTCTGGGGATTCAACTCCCTGAATCATTTATGATCCTACTCCCTATCCTTTTTGCAGATGACTAAAGGGGGAGAAGCTTTAGGATTTAAGTCTTAAGTTTTTCTTAGTTTTAGGCCCTAAGTAGGTCTAGTGATCACTAGTTATTGGAGTTAGAAACTTCACTTTTTGCTTGATCACATGCTTTGAATTTCTTTTTGTTTTTGAACCATATATTCATGTAATTGTACTTCATGCTTTACATTAATGAATGATATTGAGTTTGGTTCAAATCTGCATAATTTTTATTTTTTATGCAATGTATTATGAAATTAAGGGGGAGCTTTTTAAAGTTCTTAAAAACTCTGCATAATGGATTATAAAAATGAGGGGGAGCATTAAAATAAATTTTCAAGCTCTGTTATTCTTCATATATATAATCAAAATCCTTAATCCTAAATCATAGGTTTATCATCTTCAAAAAGGGGGAGATTGTTGAGGCAAAATCCCTAATTAATTTTAAAGATAATAAACCAATATGATTAAAGAATTAATGGACTTTGATTAATTCCTTGGTATTTAACTTGTGCTCTTGAGTGTTTTACTAAGACAGGAACAAGGTTTAAATCATACCAAGAATAAAGAAATCAAAGGACATTTGAATTCAAGATCTAACACTGAGGTCAGAAAGTTAGATCAGAATGTTGCTCAGAGATCAGAATGTTCGCACAAGAGATCAGAAGGTTGCTTTTATACAAGCCCAGAGTCTCAAGAACATGGATCAAGGTCATGCAAGGCACATGTGACATAAATAAATGTCAAGAGAAGTACTTTTGCATGGATCAATCAAGCAATAAAGGCATATACAAGGATTATGTCAAAAAGGATACTTTATGTTCATTTAAGACTATGAACATTAAAGTCCTAGGAATATTCCACAAGGGAATATCATCCTAGATGTTATATTTACTGCTCTTCATTGTGTTTCACTATTAGGATTTGATTACATCAAATGGCAGTCTTACAAATCATCCTAAGTGAAACAAATGGAACATTCTGATGATCAGAATGTTCAGCTCAGCACAGGCTTACTTCATGAACAGTACAGTAGGTGAAAAGCAAAAGCAAAAGCAAAGCAAATCTGTCCTGCTCAATCAGAGATAGACACGCATGAGAGTTGGTACAGAACAAGGACCACACAATCTCTCAAAGCCTGTGTATGAAGATGCAGAATCCCACTATATCCTCCTGCACCAAGTTCCAAGGCAGATCTGGCAACTGAACTTTCTGAAGTATGAAGAAAAGTCCATACTTTGGTTATTGCCCAGAAATTCATATGAAAAGCATATGACACGCCCAGAACTTCATATGTTCATTCATATATGATGAACCCAGATGAAGAACATGATGAACCCAGATGAAGATCATCATGAACGCAACAACATTCTGAAGTTCATCAGAGATCAGAATGTTTGCCCAGAATTTCAAGTAAAAGATTGTGGGACCCAGGACACATGGCATAACACCATTGGACACCCCACAACGGCTATTTGAGCCCAAGGACTCTATAAATACAGTTCAAAGGCTCAGCATTACTTGCACCATTGCAAAGCATACAAGAAAACAACTCTGATTTTGTTTGAAGCTCTTGCAAACTGAAATTGATCAATCTCTAAGGCTTTCATTACTTAGTGCAAATCAATACTCCTTGTTATCTCTAAGATAACTCCTTTCTCTTCTTCCTCCTCTGTTTGATTCACAAACATTCAACTTCCATATAAATTGTAACTAAGTCTCATCTAGCTTTAGGGGTACTAAAGCGTTAGTTTGAGCAAAGGTTGTAAAAGTCTAAGTGGGTAACTTAGCAAGAAGGTGCAAGCCTGCTGAGGCTTAGAGAATACAGGATTGTAATTGTTCAGGTGAACAAAGATTGTAAGGTGCAGGACTTGAGAGGTTATCTCAAGCATCATAGTGGAAACTCTCACAAGATTGTGAGGAGAGGACTAGCCCACATTGGGTGAACCTCTATAAATCTCTGTGTGATCTTTCTTTCTTCCTTATACTCTTTAATTTCAGTATACACAACACACACCAACACATTTACTTTATTAATCAGTTTCTGTGTATGAACTTCAGAACGTTCTGAGTTCAGAAAGTTAACTTAACCATTCCAAGTAAACTACTTGAGAATAACTTTAAGTTTCAGGATAATTTTTAAAGGGTCACAATTCAAACCCCCCCCCCTTTCTTGTGACTATTTTATCTACTTCACAAACATTGAACAGTGTTTTACATATAAAATAAAAAATTATTTATTAGAAACACTACATTAATTTTGAATTTGAAAATAGTCTTGAGTTTTAAAATTTTATCATATCGACTTTGTCATATATGTATATAAAATAAGTTTTTTTGTTGGATAAGCCAGGAGAAAGGATAGGCATCAAGAGGAAGCGCCGACGTCCCAACTAGGTTGGCACCCCGAAGAACCTCCATCCTATGCCGCCAATCTCAAAATTTATTTAAAAAAATGGGGAAAAATATGTCCAAGAGAGGGGACTACGCAAAATCCCTCGAAACAAGAAAGAAAGGAAAACAAATAAAAAACAACAGATTAGGGAAATCTGTAATTAGGCAGATCACAATTGTCCCGAAAGAAATCAAATCTCAATTCTGGTGCGGTGCAGATATAAGTACATAAAATGTGCAACGGGTGCAGTGCAAACATTGAACCGTCTTTTGCATATAAAATAAAAATTTACTTAATAGAAACACTACATTAATTTTGATCTTGAAAATAGTCATGAATTTTCAAAATTTTATCATATGAATTTTCTCATATATCTATATAGATTTTTGTTTTCTCGCATATATATGCTAATAAAATCCATAACTGGTGTGACTCAACTATTTAACAAATTTTTGTATATATAAGTGAAAAAATATTTAATAAAAACTTTACATTAATACTCATAATTTCATTTAATATCTATAAACATTCTATAATAACAATGTAATTATTTTTTATATAATTATCGCAATGTTACGTCGCACGGGTCTTTTACTAGTTTCTCTTTAAAGTACAAAGGTCTCTTTTTTTATTTTTTTAACAAGAAGATATAAGGCTCATTGTGTTTATTATTTGAGTTTTTTTTTTTATATGTCTTCGATACTTTTGTTTATAGCACATCTTGTACGATGAATGATTTTGTTCGTGTCTATCTATATGCTATTTTGCTTTTTCAAAAATAAAGAACACATGGACTAAGTCAGGTACAATCAAAAAATGCAACACTAGAATATGTTATTTGTTATAAGCTTATTTTTTATTTTGAATTTCACATTTTTTTAAAGTCTAGCGTGATTTATATCAGTCTATTTAAATACTTATTTCATATCAATATATTTTTCTTGGACAACAAACCAAATCAATTGATTTCAATAATAAAAATATGATGAATACAAATAGGTATTAAATTAAAATACTGGAGACTAGTCCAAGAAATATTCATCTTAACAAGGAATAAGCAATCATATTTGTTTGTCGTTGAATAAATTTAACTAATGAACGCATAGGATTATAAGATAAATAAGTGGAATGGATTATATATAATTAAAAAAATCGTGCATTAATATTTTTTCTGATGTAGTAAATTGATTTGCTCACTTGGAAGTAAATCGATTTTTTTTTTTTTGAATAAAGGAAGTAAATCGACTTACTTGTTCATTTTTGCACAAAAATGAAAAGAAATCAAATAAAAAAAGAAAGCGCTTAGAGAGAGAGGGAGAGGGAGAGAGAGCGAGTCGATTTACTCTATATAGCATGGGTGTTATCTTTAGGTACCCAAATCACTCTACCTCGTGGAATTAGAAATTTCCTTACACATAATCATACTTTGACGTGACCTTTCTTGCAACAATAATGACACTTACCACAAGATAATTGAAGTTTTCTATCATCCTTTTTGTGAAAAGTATATTTCTATAGTATATTTCCTATAGAGACCTTTTAGAGTACTTTTTCTTCAACTTTTTTTCTTTTCTTTTCATTAGAGTACTTTTTCTTCAACTTTTTTTCTTTTCTTTTCATATTTGGCTAATTTCATGAGCTCAAGTTCCTCATACTTTCCAAAGAGAGTATCTATGTCCAAAGTGTTGAGATTTTGTGATTCTTTGATGGTCGTAACATTTGGTTTCCATTCCTTAGCCAAACGCCTCAAATATTTGTTAAAAACTTCACCGCTTAGCAAGATCTTACCAAGTCCTTCTAGTTGATTCACAATGTGAGTCGAAACAATCCATCATATAATGCTTTTATCATTAATTATGAGTCATTTCATAGTCATTTTAGTAAGTTTTCAATATATTATAGTTGAGTTTTGTAAATAAATCAATAGATTAGCATGGAAGAGTAATTAGGCGTACAAGGCCTTAAACCATGTCAAATAACCTTAACTAGACAACTTTGTGATCGTGCTATACTTTTTACAAGAACTATTAAGTAATTTCTTGGGGTATAGTCACCACATATGTTTCAGTGGGGAGAAACTGGTGAAGATAGTAATAAAAGATGAATTTTCAACCACTGATACATGTGTGATGTGTGCTGTGAGCTACATGTTGCGCAACTAAGGAGAACTTAGAAGTGTTCGGCTACTAGAACATGTGTGAGGTGTGCATTGTGCTATGTGTAGCGCAACTTGGAAAGAAGTTGAAGATGTTCACTCACTGCCTCATTTGTGGTGCACATAAGGTTGTGCGCATTGTGCATAACATGTCCAAGAACTGTTGGAAACATGCGCCTGTAAATAAAAAAATCCATGCCTCATTGAAAAAAACACTCTCTAACGATCATAATACAATGAAATCGCAACTTGGAAGGCTATGAACGACCAAAAACATCTCAAAGGTGAGCTATCATCAAAGGTGATCCGTTATTGATGTATTCTTTACATATTCCATTATTTATGTTTAGTTATCATGACTAGCTAGTTTTCTAGGTTGCAACATGTAGACGACCTTTCTGTATGGCTACTTGAACCATGTAATTGGTTGAGTAATTTTGAATGCAATTGAGTTACTTATTTTTATTCGATTAATGTTTATTATTAATGCTTTTAGTGTGTTTACGAATGTTCATAAATTGATCTAGGTGATCTTGAATGATTATTAACCTTAACTTTTGGGACTTGACCTAATGTTAACCATTCAATCTGTGATAGCTTTATACATATTCTATTACCGTCTTTGCGACAAGAGTTTTAACGCACAATCAAAAGTCATTAGGGGGTTATGACCAACAAAGCAGGTTAAGTACCAAGACAATGAACTTAACTATTTTTATTTTTTTAAGAACGTTTTAAAACTAAGTAAATAGTTGTAGGCTCTAGGCCTTGTTACCAAGTAGCAAAAGATAAGGAAATTGAAAATGACCTAATCGCTTTTTTAATCTATTTTTTCTTCGTTAGTATACACCAACTATTGCCAATTGCAACCCCTCAATTTACACACCTTAATTGTATTCGTACTAGTTGAGTAGAAAGTCCACAATCTATGTGGATACAAACTTTTATAAATTTTACTACTTGACGACAATTTAGTACACTTGTTAAATTAACCATCATGAGCGAACCTCTTTTGCATAATGGGATAGTTTCATTGTGCTTCATACGAAAGAACTAATAGTCATATGTTAGTATATTAATCCACGATTACTTCACCTTATTCATCCCAATTGTAAAACCCTAAAAAATATCACTCCAACGCAAAAAGATTATCTCTAATCAAAGTAACTCTCAAGAATCACTATATATATCTAAGAGTTTTAAAAGAGACGAAATAGATGTATGTTTGAGAGAACAGAATAAAAAAATTTCTCTTCATAAAATTAATTGGTGACCACAAAACTACAAGATTGCACCAGCTAATTAACCTCATAAAATTTCTTCGTCCCCGCCACATTGGTGCTGTGGTAACATGCATTGCACATAGATATTTGCTTGTTATTTGTTTTATTACTACACAGTTTGCACTTGCACATCCCAATTCTTTAACCATCGGTCAATCACGTCCTAGACTTCTTGGAGTCAAGTTCAAAATAATCCATGGTGAAATATATTGTCAAACTGATCTATGGAAGAAACCGTCTAATCCTGATATCTTATCTTATAGGAAAAACGCTCTTCGTTGCATACATATTTACACATCTTTCAATATTAATTTTTTTTTATTCTTTGATATAAATTATCTATTTTCACGTTTAACATTAGAGATCTTAAATTAAGTAAAATATATAAACGATAAAACACTCTCAAAAAATTTAACACTATTTTCACTTTAAAACTAGAATTTGAAATCGAGACTTTTCTTTTTTAATGACTAATCGGAGAGACTATTAATTAAACACGAAGAAATATATGTTATCAATCTTATATGGTTGCGATTATATGCAGTCATCAACCACTTATTTTACATAGTTTCAAAAAAAGGACAGAAATACATAAAATTATGTAAAATACTCCATATGTCCCTATATATAAGCATCATTTGCCTCTAATAAAAGGGTGCTTATATATAGGGACGGAGGGAGTAAATGGTAAATGTTTGTTGCATTTTTGTGTTTAATGAGATGTATGTTAATAAAGTAGTTAAAAATATATATTTTTGAGTTAACAAATTTATGAAATTGAGTAATGACATAACTCAAATTTCTGTTACAAAAATCCTCCTTTATATTAATTTTTCTTTTAATATATATATATATATATATATATATATATATATATATATATATATATATATATATATATATATATATATATATATAGGGTAATGTTAACCAGTGCCCCGGGAGTCAAATATAGTAAATATTACATTGGAACTTGTGATGTCAACTCTTCAAAAGTATAAAAAGTGTTACTTTCATTTTAAAATTTCCTTTTTTTAGTTTCCTTAACCAGTGCCCCGGGGGCACTGGTTAACATGACCCATATATATATATATATATATATATATATATATATATATATATATATATATATATATATATATATATATATACGATGAACAGTGTAGGTGTCATGCATGTATTGTTGTTTAAATGGTGTCTTTCAATAACATTGTTGCATCCCATAAGAGGGTATGTATATATACCTTGAAAAGAAAAGAGATAGATAAAGTGATGTAATTGATGCGATGAGTTGGTGATCGGATAAAAAGAAGTGATAAAGATAAAATTGAGTGTTGAATGAATGTAGGGAAAAAAGAATGTCCAAATATCATGATACATATATAAAAGTCCAACTAGCTCGCTTAAAAAAAAAATTCCAATTACTAGCTATTGTAACACCATAATAATATGAAAGTTTAAACACGAAAAAGAAAGTGAAAGTTTTATTAAAAGAAAATTGTTTTGATGATCACAACAGAAACTTCACACTTGGTTCATTTTCAGCATGGTATATTTTAGCTTCACCACTTAACAATTTTCGTCTTTTAAAGGGGAATGTGGATGTAAGTGGCAGTGTGGCATAGTGTCACATATTAAAATTGTTCCATGGAGTTGGAATTAGGCCGAAACGGTTATTTAGCAAGCGTTTAATTATTCTAGTTGTAATTTGTTCCTTTTGGGGTTGAGTATGCCATGCATTCCCCGGTAATAAATTGGTCGCTTATCTAAATAAATACGAGTAGATCTTATATTTATTTGATTAAAAATTGGTTTAGTTAAAACAGTTTTAGAGCTGCTGACATGATATATTGGAAGGAGGCCGAAACAAGAGGAGAAATCGAGAGAGCACACGAGTGTTTTTATTTTATTAAGAAATAATAATATTAGTATATTATTTGAATTATGAGGGTTAAAGAGACGCGAGTGTTTTACTTTTGCATGTGAGATATGGATATTTTTGTATTACAAACTTCCAAATGATATATATATTTTGGTGAACATAGATAGAAATAAACCATATATTAAATGAATATATAGGAATTTTATTGATGGTAAACTAATTTGATTTAATCTTCTTTCTTTGGTAAGGGTGGAAGAAAGGTCCAAGTGCACCGCTTTTTGGGCTGTGTCCACCCTGTCCCTTGTTAAAAGTCATTTTCTCATCACATATATAGCTATAGTGTATACCTCCCCCTCCCATTGTAGGGCCCAAAAGTCATTAACTCTACTTGTTCTCTTTTCCTCATCAATCTATCTAGTTTAACTTGTCCCATTTTTTAGAGTCAGAGAAATGAAATAAATAAATAAATAAATAAAAAATATGTAAAATATCATCAATATCTCTTATCTTTTAATTAATTGGCCTAACACTATATTGTACTAGCACACACTATTGACATTGAAATAAATAAATAAATAAATAGATTTTGGAAGTATAAAAGAGGAGAGAAAAGGGGTGTGTTGTTAGTTAGTTAGAGAGAGTGGATGGCAATAGCAGCAGCAGGAGGAGCAGCAACATCATCACCTAACATGAGCAGCATGAGCTTGAGTCACGAAGATGGAACTGCTACTACTTCTAACGATAATAATAACAAAGGAGCTACAGCTACAGTAGTAGTGGATGATGATGATGATGATCACGAGCATGACGTGGTTATGCCAGGGTTTCGTTTCCATCCAACTGAAGAAGAGCTTGTAGAGTTCTACCTTCGCCGTAAGGTCGAGGGAAAACGTTTCAACGTTGAGCTTATTACTTTTCTCGATCTTTATCGCTATGACCCTTGGGAACTTCCTGGTATATATTTATTTATATTTATAGTCATGCTCACACTCATCACATATTTATATAATAATTATAATTATATATATGAGAACTTCCCCTTTCCTAAAGCAATTCTGGAAACCCTTTTTTTTGTTCCCATCCCTCTTTGATTTAATAATACTTCTTTTTTGATAAATAAATATCTTGGCTCCCTTACTTATTTGCTTCATATTTATTTGCATACAAATTAAGAGAAACGTGCGTGAGTCTATTTAATTTAATAATTCACTTCACATATATTTAATTATGTGATTGAATTTTGAGGTGGAATTTGATATTTGAATTGTATATGATGATGAGCAGCTTTGGCAGCAATCGGAGAGAAGGAGTGGTACTTTTATGTGCCTCGAGATAGAAAGTATCGAAACGGTGATCGTCCTAATCGTGTAACAACTTCTGGTTATTGGAAAGCAACAGGAGCAGATAGGATGATTCGAACTGAAAACTTTCGTTCAATTGGACTCAAGAAAACCCTAGTTTTCTATTCTGGAAAAGCTCCCAAAGGCATCCGAACCAGTTGGATTATGAATGAGTATAGATTACCCCAACATGAAACCGAACGATATCAAAAGGTATATAATATTTCAGATTCTTTATACTTTAAATAATATGAATAATTACTTCTCCTTAATTACCAAATATAACTGCTCTTGATGGAGTTAATTCATTACTGATTTTTCTTTCATGGTGTATATGAATGAATATATTGAAACCGTGTCTTTGTTGGTTTTAAAAAACTCAACCCTAGTTTTAAAGAGCTATATTATATATTATGCATCTTGATTTTGGGTCGTCTTTTTCAGAATCCATAAATATATAGTATACACACGCTTGATTTCTAACTAATCATAGATCCAAAGCTATAGCACACCAAAACAATAGTAGCTAGCTAGCTGCGTGAAACTTGCGGCCACCAGCCATATAGCATATATATATATATATATTCAAATTAGTTAGAAGCCAAGAATGCAAGAGGGAGAGAGTGAGCAATTAATTATTACGTGATAGAAATTAAAGAAAGAAAGAGAGTACAAACAGTGCCTAAAATATATTCATATACAACAACTATCACCGTTTGTGATTAATTCCCTCTCTCTCTCTCTCTCTCTCTCTCTCTCTCATACATACATACACATGTACTATTGCATGCATGAATTTCAAAATTCTGACCACAAATTAATTAATTCCTTTCATCTCTCGTGATCATTTTGATAGTCCAGTGCAGGTAGACTACTGTACGTTTTATTTTCAAATTTCTTTCAACAATTTAATTAGTGTATATGTTCATTCAAATATGAAATGTATGCCAAATTTTGGATCCTTACAATAATTTTGAATTTGAATTTGAATTAGGGTGAGATATCCCTATGTCGGGTATACAAGAGAGCAGGAGTAGAAGATCATCCCTCCCTCCCTCGTTGTCTCCCAATTACACGACCATCATCATCATCAAGAGGTACTACTGCTTCACATTCAGACAAGAATAAGCAGCAAAATGAAATATTGGGAATGGGATTTGTTGTTGGACAATCACCAAAGACAATTGATGATCACATAGTTAACAAAATGGAAGGAAGCAGTAGCGGCGGTAATTCAGATCATGTCACAACCACTCTTGGGCTTTCCAAGTACAGCAATACTCCTCCTCCTACTAATTACCGTTCAGAAGATGAAGAAGGATTGATGATGATGCAGCAGCAGCAGCAGCAGCAGCAACATCAACCTAGGCAACTAGTACAATATGCAGCTGCGGGAAACTCTCTGTTAGTCTCCGCTTGTGGTGGCGGCAGCGCCATTTTCCCAGTCTCAGCTTCAGCGGCAGCAGCAGTGAGCTGTTCCAATACTGCTACCAGTGCTGCAATGATGATGGATGATCTCAATAGGCTTGTAAGTTATCAACAACAGCAATATTGTTACAATGTTCAAAACCCACATCTCAATCATCCAAATCCCAATCATTTGTCTACATTGCTGATGCAACCAATGTTACCAAATCAATTTCCAACCTCCTTCTCTGACCGACTGTGGGACTGGAATCCAATCCCTGAGGATCATAATCACCCCAACAGTAGTAACAACACCTCCTTCAAGTAATCACTAATTACTCAGTTCTAAGTTTTAATTATATATGCAATGCATCAACCCTACTACCTACTATATAATGCAAATACATATATTGATACATGAGCCAGTTGATTTCAGTTATCAACTTTATGTAGGTTGTTTTTCTAATTGCTCTGATTATTCGGCCTGTATCCCATGATTTCAATAACATATATATATAGTTGTATCATTACTCATTTTCATCACTCGTTAATATCAATATCTTCCTATAAGCACTATTTCCCTTCCTTTAATTTCTGTTCTATATATTATGCACACTACTAGGAAATTTTAATAATTAAGGAACCCATATTAAAGACACAATTAAATTTAATTATATCTAATTAATTATTTAATGATATAATTAGTTATACGAATTATATTTTTATTTATTAAAAAGTAGTGGTTAATTAATTTTTTTCTTAAAAGTGACTTTAGTTGTCCATCTCAAAAACAAATAAAAAGATTTTTGAAGTAACCAAATTTGTACAAAAGTGTTCTCGTAATCCTACATTTATATATAGGTGAATTAAGGTCCGTATGAGTTTAACTTAGCTTTTCTAAAATGACATTGGGATGTCATAAAGGTGAAGAAGGTTAAGGTTATGTTTGATGAATTTTATGCTAATGAAAAACTCTCTAAATGTCTTCTTTTATACTTTGTTGCTCTAATTTTAAAAGTGCGTATAAAATGAATTCCAACCATTTTTTTTGTTGGAGAGCTTGTAAAAGTCATCGGAATTTGTCAAAGGAATATTCTTGTTGGATGGTGCCTTAGTGGTGAATGAAGTGGTGGATTTGGCAAGGATAAAAAAAAGATGGAGTGTTTGATCATGAAAGTAGATTTCAAAAAGTCTATGACTCGATTAGTTGGAGGTTATTGCACTATATATTACGGTGGTTCGGGTTTAGTGATAGATGGCGTGGTTGGATGAAGACATGTGTTTGTTCTCGTAGTTTCTTGGTTTTGGGTTAATGGGTGTCTCGCGGAGCAAATGAACATTAAGAAGGTTTTAGGTCTTTGATGAAGAAGGCGGTGTCTTTAGGCTTCTTCAAAGGGTTTATGCTTCCAAACTCGAAGAAGGCGGTGTTTGGATTAAAGGTCAATTTCTTCAAAAGTAGGTTGTTTGGCGTAATGCTTAGGCGTACTTTTATGAAATGCGGTCAACTTTTTACATTGTGAAGTAGGCAAAATCCTTTTCATCTATTTTGGCCTTTCGGTGAGTGCAAATTTGAAGAAATCTTCAACTTCAAACCCGGTGATTGAAGCAATTTAAAGGAGGTTGAGCTTTTGCAGAATAAGTATGTTAGTTTGGGTGGGAAAGTGGTTTTGACCAATTTGGTTTTTGGTTCAATTCCAACTTTCTACATGTCCTTTTTCGAAATGCCTACGAATGTGTGGAAAATGATTGTTCAAATTAATTCAGAGATGTTTTCTTTAAGGTGGGGAAGTTGGTAACCGTAAAATTTTGTTGGTGAAATGGAGGTACGTTTGTAGAACAAAGGAATGTGGCGGTTTAGGGGTTAAGGAAAATCTCTTTAATTTAATAAAGCCCTCCTTGCTAAGTAGCGGTGGTGGTTAGCGACGCATGTTGATTCCCAATAGAAAAAAGTTTTGAAGGTTAGATATAGCGTTGGTGTAGTTAGAACGCTGCATTTGCGACGCCTTCCTCTAAATCGACACGCTACAGTGTGGTTGAAAGAGGTGCGTCTTTTGGGTGGTGAGCGAAGGATGTAAAAAATTTGGTTGGAGAATATTTTTTATCCAAAAGGTGGGGAGTGGTGGGAACACTTTATTTTGGGAAGATAAGCATATTGGAGAGTTGACATAGCGACAAGATTTTCCAAGGTTGTATGCGGTTTCAGTTCAACCTTTAGGAATTGTCAAGGGAACGGGGGAATGGGTGGGTGGTGGATGGTGCGTGGCGTTTAAAGTTTGGTGGCGTAGGCCCTTCTTTATATGGGAGGAAGTTTTGTGCTTGAAATTTTGAACAACAATGAAGATTAGTGGAGTTGTTTGGCTGACATTGGAGGTATGTTTACTGTAAACTCAGTCAATATCTACTTGAACAATATGTCATCTCATATTTCTTCTTTGGGGTTGCGAAGACTAAACTTCTAGGAAGGGTTTGGGAAAGCCTTGCTCCACCAAATGTCATTGTTTATTTTTTTTGGCAAATACTTCCTCATTGGTTGCCAACTAGGGAGAATTGAAGAGGCGTGAGGTGTTTGAGGAGGGAAAAGGAAGCATAAGTGTTTGCTGCCGAAATTTGGTCAAAGTAAGTTAGGTCAAAATTACACATTTTTAAATGGGTCATCTATTGCGGGACGGAGGGAGTATTCTTACCATCTAGCTATTTTCTGCATGTGATTTGATCTCCGGTATTTGTTATTATATTTTTGCCGTGTTAATCTTAACTTCTTCCTTAAAAAAATCTTAACTTCTTTTTTTTTTTTTAGGGGGTTGTTATTATATTGTGTATGCTCGCTCTTGTTTTATGCATGGAATGAATGATACCTATTAAATCACTCGTTAACAATTATAAAGAAATTATAAAATACTTTTTTATGAAATCTATTATATAATTTTATTTTAACTGTAATTTTTTAATTCACGTGTCAAAATTACCATATAAAATAACTTCACTTAAAAATTAAGAAACACCAAATAAATCACAAAACTAAATCAAAGAAATACTATATAAATACTTCTACTACTTCCCTCTGTTTCATTTGTAGGAAATTTTTGTTACTAGCTACTTGTAATTTTAAAAGTTCAATTCAATATTCTTTTTTTCAATTCAATAACACCCGTAAGTATTTATTAGAAATAGAGAAGTATGTGAAATAAGACAGAAAATACCCCTAAAAAAAATAAGATAGCAAATAACTAAAGGTGTTATTGAAAAATGTAACAATTTCTTGAAGAATTTTTTTTGACAAAATTTATAGATTTCATTGATATGTGCAAATAAACTTAAAATGACAAGTAAAGAGTAATGAAAGGAGGATAGTGCGTAAAATTAAAAAGTGTATGACTAGTTTCTTGAGATTCATGCTATCTCTCCACTTGACAAGAGAAAACTTTAATTTTCTTGACAAAAAGAGAAAACTTTAATAGAAGGGGCGAAATTAAAAAAAAAAATCCTATTGATAGCCTTGGGAACCTAAAAGCCCCCTGGTTCAGATTAAATGCACTTTTTTGTTAGAACATTTGGAAGACTATAAAAAATGTTAAAGAGTGTTATATTGGTTTCGATGTTAAAAGTAGCAAGTTTATATTAAAAAATTGTGTAATTATCGTATTAACAAAAGTTATAATTTATATTTGCAAGACAAAATTTCTTTTAATAGACATTCATTAGCAAAATTTTAAAAAAAATTAATGTGATATGGACTTAACAGTTGCTTGAATTTTATACATAATTTTTTTTTTTTTTGACAAAATAAAGATATTCATTCATTCAAATTGAAAGAATACATCGATATAATGCAAATTCGCTAAAAACAAAAAGGATGAATCTGTGAACAGACTCACAACATCCATGTTAATAGCATAAAACGGCAAAGTACAAATGCCTACACATATGACTATATTTAAATCTCCGTAATAACCATGTTTCCGGATCTGCAACGTGGATGACGCCAAAGTCATTGATTGGATCTGCACTGGATCGAAGCTGATCTGACAATCTGAAGCGATCAAATACTTGAGAGAAACAAGAAAAACAAGCAACGTCGCACAAATACGACGATCAACCAACGTCGCACGAAGACGACGAAATCACAAAATAAAACGAAATAGATGTGAAAATCATTTATTTCAATAAAAGGTAAATAGAAAAACGAGTTAGAGGGGTGATTTTGGGTCAAAAATTGACCCTAAATCACCTCTCTTTGGTGGATGAAGAAGAAGAAACTAGAGTTTTTGTGACGGCTTACAAGAGAGAAAGGAATACCCACTATTATTGTGATATGTAGTTAGCATTTTTATGAGCGAACACAATCACTAAAGTAGCAATTAATACAACTGGATGAAATTTATAAATGTTTGGATGAAATTTATAAACTATCTTATAGCGGATAAACTCGTCAGACAAAAAAGACTTTATTTGGTAATAACATTTTTATTTTGAACTTAAAGTTTATTTTACGTGTTTATAGTTTATTTTTCAAATTGTCCTCGTGAGCTTAACTCAGTTAGCATGGACAATGCATAAACATAAAATATGAAAGGTCCGAGGTTCGAACCCCGGCCACCACAAAAAAAAAAGTTTATTTTTCAAACGTTATTTCAACTAGCGTTTGAGTTTATAACTTTATAGCTTATTATCTTTTCTTCCACTATACCCTTTATTGTTTCATCTAAAATTCATTTTTGCGCTTTATATTAAATGCAGCCATAAAAGATCATGATAAATAAATAATATAACTTTATAGCTTATTATCTTTTCTTCCACTTTACCCTTTATTGTTTCATCTAAAATTCATTTTTGCGCTTTATATTAAATGCAGCCATAAAAGATCATGATAAATAAATATATTGATTCTTGTCAAAAAAATAAATATATTGATCTATAAAGTTTTTAAAAGAATATGAAACCACAAGAAATACTTTTTTTTCTACAATACTTTTTTTATTCAACGTAATTTTATTAGAAAAAAAATTACGATAACTGTCCGCAAAATAGACCCAAAAAAATTTACGTTGATTATTATGGTATACAAATTTGTTTATTTTTCTTTTTTCAGTAATTTTTTGAGGCAGCAAAAACCACAGGAATCATCAAAGTTAATTAATAATAATACTATACATATGGATTAACAAAAAAAATACTGTCCACATAGATTTTTGGTATGATTTTTTATACAAAAGCCAAATATCTTGTATATAATAATACATGTAGACCTTTCAAAAAAAAATAATACATTCCCTCAAAAAAAAAAATAATAATACATGTAGATACACCTCAAGAAAAATATACGTGCAGATGGTACAGTCCAGTAAGAGTTTATTTTTATGTTTAATATTTTTATAGAGTATAAACACTTAAATTTAAAAATAAAAAAAAAATAGAACTTACGAATAAAAATTAATTTAATGATATATAAAAGATATATTAAATTAATAGATTAAATTGTTAGATTTTAAATATTAATTGATATAGATTTTATTATGAATTAAGGATACCCTTTTAAGTCATTTTACATTTATCACTTAGTTGAACAACTAATTTTACTAAACACTTTAATTATTAATTAATTTATCTGTTATCATTTATCATCAGTCATCAACTATAACATATTAATCATCAGCTATAAGTTTTTCCCGTAACAATACCAAAATGAGGTCTAGGATACAGAGTGACTTGTGAGCGACCACATTTATTTTGCCTCCTTATGAACCTAACTAAAGGTCGGGTAACTAGATTATAACAGACTTATTTTTTAAGGCACTGGCTACATTACTCAATTAAAGATCCAAATTTTGTCTGATCTCTCCAAGAGGAATGGATGCATGCATGGTTTCCACGATTGTCTTTGCGTCTGACTCCCAAGAAATGGTTATGAGCTGCCCAGTAGACTGCATAGTACAAGGCCAGAGCTTCACATTCCCTAACAGTCAATGTACCGCAGCAGCGATGGTCACTCTTCTTGCCCCCATAGCTCCACATGTTACAAAGCCCTATATTTTCTTGTATATGTTGGTGCTTTTCATGCAATAATAAAGTTTTATACATATATTGGGTTTGGCCCTTGATACTAAGGAAAATAAAAGTGAAAGCTCTAATACATGACGATTGCTGAAGAGGCTCCGGAGTTGCTCAACCTATGAGAACGTATCTTTCGATGGATAATAGTTTGCTCGGAAAACTGATCGGAAGTTATCTTCCGGTAGATGGGTAATTTGAGGAGCTTTTGCAGCAATGAGGGGGGCTGTAAAACAATTATCCTAATACTTTTTGTGGGCACCTTGCAAATTTGACTTGGCCTAATTTGGTAGATTTTGTGTTGAATGGCCCAAATTAACATATTATTGTTAGAGATTTACTTTTCCCACCCTATGTCTTTCCTCGCGCGCCCTAAGTTTTTCCAATTTTACCCCTGGTTCGGATTTCGTATTCCGGAATGGATTTTTAGTATTTTTCAGATGTTTCCAGATTTTAAAATCCGGAATAGTATTTTACCAGAACTTTTGCAATTTTAAGCTCTACAATTCGTAAAATAAAATGCGAATAAAATAAAAAACAGAAATAAAAAGACACAAACATAAAAACAACATTTTATTAATATATGAACAATACATTACAATAATTTTCAAGCTTTTTAAGCTTACTACATAAGATCCTAAATCTATTTCTAATCTCCTAAGAGCCTAATTCTAATCTCCTAAGAGCCTAACCACTGCTATGTGATAGGACATAGCAGTAGCTTGGCTATTGGAGGAAAACCGGAGGAGGAGGGAAGAGGAGGGCAGGAAGAAGAAACAAATGCCCCTGAGGGAGGTGGGGGGTGCTCAGACTTACGCCCAGACAGGCGAAGCTAAGAACCACACTGACCCACATGACCCTCAGATGAACCGCCCTTCGTTGCAGCGCGGTTCCATCCTCATTGACCGTTCATACAAACCCTGAAAGTTTTCAACGAGACCCTTATCTATGAAAGGCCAACGATGGAAAACCATGGTTGTAGAAGGAAGAAGAGGAGGAGAGGGATGGTGTGAGAAATGGTGGGTTTTGGAAGGGTATTTATAGGGAGGGGTGGGTGAAAAATGGTTGAGAAGCCATAAATGCAGTCAAAAAACGTGGTAAAACACGTTTTTTTGACTTGACCACCGACAAAAACGTGTGGTGCAGAGCACCGGCCATGACACTGATACAATCCGGAATGCACCTTTGGTTTCCGGAATATCCTTTCCGGATTAATGCGATAATGGTGAACGAGGGGAAAGTTGGCACTTCCTGTAGGGCTAAGGACATTCCGGAATGTAAAATCCGGACCGCTTCAGCATTGGATTCTTTTGAAAGAGAGCCATGAATTTGGGTTTGGACGGTTACAACCACTAACACGTTTTCATTAACTGTATTAATGACCTAGGACTTGTTTAAGGCTATAAATAGGCTTCCATCTTCAACAAATACCTCCATTCTTCACTTCACCTCTTTTCTTCAATTTTCTTCAAACGTTTTTAGTTTTTTAGGGGTGTCGGTGGTGTCATGGTCATTGTTGACCGTTCCTATGAACCCTGCAATAGCATTTCAGCTTGTGTGGGGTTCATATAACGGTCAACAGAGACCCTTGACATCAAAGAAAGACACAAAATATTCATATCGATTTTGTTCGGATTTAATTTTCCGGTAATCACTTCACCTCTTTTCTTCAATTTTCTTCAAATGTTTTTAGTTTTTTAGGGGTGTCGGTGGTGTCATGGTCATTGTTGACCGTTCATATGAACCCTGCAATAGCATTTCAGCTTGTGTGGGGTTCATATAACGGTCAACAGAGATCCTTGACATCAAAGAAAGACACAAAAAAGCGCACAACATCTGGTCCGGAATTTATTTTCCGGAAGTAACTAACAATTTGGTTCGGAAAACAAAATCCGGACCAGGGGTATTTTTGGAATTTTTGCAGGGCGCGCGAGAAGGCAGTAGGGTGGGAAAAGTAAATCTCTTATTGTTATTCGTGACATTTAATCCCTGCAAAACTTGAATTTAGTCTCTTTTTTTGTTGTAAATAGATAAAATGACAATAGTCATTAGAAATTCTGTGGAGTTAGAACCAAGATGATCACATCGTCTGACTTGTGGACTATTATATACTAATATTAGGTCATTTGGTTTGAATAAAAAATAAAATTAAAAGTATAAAGAGTAGAATTTTCACACCACGCAAGTAACTCATTGGCTCATGTCAAACACCAAACATATAAATAAACTAGGTAGTATGGTAGATGGGTAAGAATAAGATCCTCTAATGTTGAGTAATTCACTTTTTTTTGTAAGCAGTGAGTAAATTTACTTAAGAGAGTAAAGTGAGTGATATTAACAGGTGATAAATCAAGGTTTATATCGTACATTTGTATACACATGCATAACAAATTATGGATGGTTGCTGTATCAAGTCTTCATTTTATCACGTTACTAACTACTATTCATATTCATTTTAGAGGACCCAAATCAATGCTAAGTTCTTCACGCGTCATTCATATATTTTCACCGACCGCTTAGTAAAATGTTTTTTCTTTTACGAAAACCTAGTAAGATGTTATTAAAGCAATTAGAGCAATGAAAGGTGTGTCACTGGTCAGGAAAAAATGCAGATGATCAAAAAGTGGAATCAAACAGTAACTAGCACAGAAAGTTACATACAAATTAGATCCTGCTATCTCGACTGGTTAGCATGAACTTTTCTAGCACCACAAAGTGGTACGGTGTTGCTTTTAGATTGTTGATTTGAAAGAAAACGCTACAACATGGGATTTGTATGTTCTAAGATACATAACATTAACATCTTCATCAAGGTTCTAATTGATGAATGTAGTGATCCATTACCTAATGTGATTGAGGATACCACATTCAACCATAAAATTAATCATCATAATTTAATAGTATAATATATAAAATAAAGGGAACGTCAATTTGAAATAACGTTGAAAGCAGGGCTGGGGTTATAAAAATGAGGTGCATGCAGAGACGGAATTGGGGATTGGAAAGAGATGGTGAGTGGGCAATACCAATCGTCGGAAAGGAAAACGATAATGGTAACGGGTGGGGCGGGGTTCATTGGATCACACACGGTCGTTCAGCTTCTAAAACAGGGCTATACAGTTTCCATTATCGACAATCTCTACAATTCCGTCATGGAAGCTGTCCACAGGGTTCGCCATTTGGTTGGTCCTCAACTTTCCAACTACCTCCGCTTTCACCATGTCGATCTCCGCAACAAGCAAGAGTTGGAGATGATCTTCTCTAAAACCAAGTTTGACGCTGTGATCCACTTTGGTGGTCTGAAAGCCGTGGGAGAAAGTGTCGCAGAGCCACTCAAATATTTTGATCACAACTTGGTTGGCACTACCAATCTTTTTCAAGTGATGACTAAATTTCAGTGTAAAAAGATGGTATTGTCATCCTCTGCAGCAGTTTATGGTCAACCAGATGAAATTCCCTGCGTTGAGGACTTCCACCTGCAAGCCATGAATCCTTATGGAAGAACCAAGGTACTTAACTCAGTATATATCCATTAAAATAATGAATAATGATACTTAAGCTGGCATATATGATATATGACAGCTTTTCGCGGAAGAGATTGCACGAGATATTCAAAAGGCAGAGCCAGAGTGGAGGATAATATTGCTGAGATACTTCAATCCGGTTGGGGCACATGAGAGCGGTGAGATTGGCGAAGATCCAAGGGGCATACCCAATAATCTGATGCCTTACTTAACCCAAGTAGCAGTTGGAAGATTGCCCGAGCTCAACGTTTATGGTCATGATTATCCCACCAAAGATGGCACTGCGGTGAGTGTCTTAATTCACTCATCATATTGATATTTACCAGTTAGCACCCAACATATATTCTGATACTGACAATATATGAATCAGATACGGGACTTTATCCATGTAATGGACCTGGCAGATGGTCACATTGCTGCGTTGCGAAAGCTTTTTGCGACAGACAAAATCGGTAGGTACCTACTTACATTTAACTGTTTATTTGAATTGTAGATTAGAGCTAACCAGGACTTAATTAAATACTGTTATTATTAGGTTGTAGTGCCTACAACTTGGGAACTGGCCGCGGTACATCAGTGCTTCAAATGGTTGCTGCATTTGAAAAGGCTTCTGGCAAGGTCTTTTTTTTTATATAGTCTTCTGTACTGTAGCATGTATGCGTCTCCGAATGTATTGTATTGTATTCTTGATCCTTCGTTTGGCTCCTTCTTGGATCTGTTTTCCAGAAAATTCCTATTAAAATGTGTCCGAGGAGGCCCGGAGATGCTACTGCTATCTATGCATCTACGCATAAGGCTGAAAATGAACTTGGTTGGAAGTAAGTACTTTACTATATTTCATTGGGAGGAAGGGAGGAGGGATTATTACATTCTTTTAATTAACTAATAATAAAAAGAGTGTGCTTTATTTACGATTGATTGACAGGGCAAAATACGGTATAGAGGAGATGTGCAGAGACCAATGGAATTGGGCAAGCAACAATCCATGGGGATACCAGCTTGAGCTTGGGTTTGGGAATCGTTGAATTTGAACTACCTTCATCTTCACTTTCACCTTCCACACATATACACTTCATCCTACTATCCTCTCATTCTCTTGTATTTTGTCCTTCTTCTACCATACTACCATCTTAAGATATAAATTTTGATGTTCCTTTTGTTATACATGCAGTTCAATTGATTCTTTACTCATTAAGACCATGTGCCTAGAAAAAGGCTCTTTGATTAAAAAAAAAAAAAAGAGATGAGTTAATAATAAAATGTTTCTTTAGATATATAGATCAGGTTTTCCCAAATTTCTCAGTGTCATTTGGGGATTGCTTATTGCTACCTACGTTTTATACACAGACTACTGTAAAAATCGTTTTGGTTCGAGGTTAATAATAACCTCTCTTTAAATATACTTAAGCTTTTTCTACAATTCGCTTTCTTAGCTTCCTGAAACTAGTACACGGTGAAAAATACATAGTCAAATACGGTTTCCGATTGATTGAAGTTGCAAACTCTGAATTTTGGTTTCAGTTGTTTGATTCCTGTATAACATGAATATTTTTTTGTTTTAGTTCCGGTAAATTTTACTTTCTATTTGTCTCAAAAATTGTTTTATGTCAAAGCTATTCACAATCATTTTATCCCAGAAAACGTAGTTCTTACCTTTACTTTTTCAAATACAGTAAGAAAAACATATCACAAGGCCTTAATAAATACAGTAAGAAAAACATATCACAAGGCCTTAATCTTTCATATACCATACCTCTTATCTTGATGACTAAAGTCTAAAATAAATATAGTAGTGGAGCCACAAGCTGCCTGCCTTCATCGTCTCTTATTTGCTAATTTGATTCCAATAATTTCATGCTTTAATATATCTGCTCACCCTGCAATACAACTATTCTACAGTATACTAATTTTGAACTAAACCATTTTCTAAGTGACATTTTCTAAATTGCAGTGGACTAGGTACACCAAAATATCAACTTCCAATTTTTTTCTGCTTAATGAATTTTTTTGTAATCAAATACATATGAATATTTATGTTATCTCTTGGCATGAAATAATATTGTTTATAACTAAAACCAACCCTCCATATTCTAGTTCTAGTATTACGTATATACAAGTTCAGCAGATTTGAAATTGCACTTAAATCATTATCACACATGGTCTATACAAGTTCAGCAGATTTGAAATTGCACTTAAATCATTATCACGCATGGTTCAAGAATTCCTGGTCAAGGGCAAAACTAAAATAAATAAAAGTAGGCATCTAAGAGCTCGTTTGTTTGTGATTTTGTTTACCTCGAGCATAGTTCGAGGGAGCACCAGCAGAAGTAAAAATATTTCCTTCGGTCAAACACTGCTTTGGAGCTTATGGAAACAAAAGGTATATTATTAGAGGGCATCTAGCTCCCTTTTGCAATTATTTGCAGAATGGGGTGATGCTCATGCCTTTGATTCAACCAAGTCGCCTTTATCTCTCTTGTCAGACTTAATCCTTAAAGCCACTCTGGCAATTGGATGGCTACTCTTGCTACTCCCACCAGCATCTTTCTTAGCAATAGAACGCTGCATGATCCTTATAGGAATTCCACCCAAATCAAAGTCATCTTTCAAGGATTTTGTTAGGAACCTGGTGTCTGTATCAGAAAGCTTAGTCTTCCCGTGCACAAACGCAACAAATGTAGGCGGTCGAGCCTTAACCTGAGTAAAATACTTGATCTTAGGCTGTGCTGCCTGGTCTTTCCAAGAATGTCTGCTCATAACCTGATCAAAAACAACCGGGAGAAAGAATATTTACTACCAATTGCACATTTTACTCTTCACCCAAAGTTGTAATTGAAGTAGTTAATACCTTTTGCAACCAACGGTTAAGACGAGCTGTAGATAATCTTGTACACCATTTTTCGTATGTATCAATGACCTGATGCAAGACGGTTGTACGGCCCCTTCCCTCCAATGCTGAAATGAATACTACTGGGATTCCGGTAACCTATTGAAAATTGCCAATACTCAATAGTAAATTACAATACAAACAATGGGTAAAGTTTGTTATTCATTCACTAAAAACAAAGAAAGAGGGATGTTGAGGACTGTATGATAAGTCGATAACCTCACAGATTTTGTTTGTTCTTTTTTTCAACTTCGACTTATCTATTTTAATATCATGTTAAAACACAAATTTGGATGTCCATTTTTAAAAAATGGTAACATTTTAAACATTGTGTATAATAGTCCAATACATTGAACATCTAGACGAATTTAAGCTCATAACTACATAGCAAACCTGAGGTATAATTGTCTGGATTTCTTGTTGAACAGCCTCCAGAATCTGCTCATAGGATGCTGATTTGTTTTTTCCCCTTAGAAGATCCATCTTGTTCACAATCACAACAAGACCACGTCCCTCTTCCACGGCTCGTCTGGCTATAACTACTTCAGCATGTTTCATACTTCGTTTAGCACTTACTATCTGGTCAACATAGACTTTCCAATAAAAAAACCTTATAACAAGATTAAATATTTAATTAACACCTAGAAATTAGAGAGGAGAGACCTTTCTGATTGATCACGTTTTTAATAAAGGGTGTTGCAAACATGAACACATACTTCACATACCAATGCATCATAATGGACAACATAACTTCATTTAAGGGGTAAAGTGTAAACCAAAAATTATGGGACTGAAGCAGGACGCATGTTTCTTTCATCAAAGAGAACAAACCAACCCTAGAACTATCGAGCCTTCAATGAAAAAGTATTTGGGAAATCAATCAGCAAAATCCAAAAATCTTAGTAGATTCAAAATTTCCACAAGATAAATGAGTTACTAGAACAATTACATTTTGGTTGGCTCAAATGTGAGTTTAATTATTAGAAATGTGTGAAGCCAAATTAGAACAATAAACATTATGAATATAAACTTCTCATGTTAAAACATTGGTTGATTATATCACATTTTGGCACTATTGTCTGAAACATGCAATATAAGCAGCATACCTCGCCGGCATCTAGTACCAAAGCAATTATATGAGCCCGGAGTAGACTCTTCCTTGATTGCATAATGCTCAAGGATGATGCTCCTTTCTCCAGTTTTGTCCTCTGCAACCAACCAGCAGTATCAACCTGAATGGCAGCAAAACATAATAAATTTTAAAAATGTAACCGGAGTTTCAATATTAAATGTTTACTCTGCGTTTATGATAGGTACTGAAAAATGAAAGAAAACAAAAACGAAAAATTCACTGTATTGATAATGAACTTCAGGCCTGTATCAAGGTGATATCAGGTTCTGGGTTCTTGAAAACTAAGGGGTGTCCTCGGCCATCAGATTCAACACCTCGAGTAATTTTCAGGAAATGAAGTTGTCGAATGCCCAACAATCTACCAAGAACAGCACTTGTCTGTCTAATTCTACTCTGTGTTGTAAAAGATTGATTGGAAGTCAATTCTTCTCAGCGTTATCGATTGCAGATGGCAGTAAATGGTGGAAGGCAAAAATTCCGCTATTTCCACCATAAAACACCATATCGCCACTATCCTTCACAAATTGGCTATAGCGGTTGGCAAAAAACTGCCACCCCAATCTGCCATGGCCGTAATTTAATAACATTGATCCTTTACTCTCCAAGGACAATTGGAGTGTCTTGTCTCTCAAATCCAAATCCTGCTGTTATTTCTTAAGCCCTACTTCCCTATCTTCTTCCTCCATCAAAGGCGGTTAGTATGGTGATGCTTCAATTTGCACACATCCTGAGGTCTCCATTCTATCCTCCCTTCAAACATGTCCCTCTTTATTTCTATCCTATAATTTAACTTGGTAGAGTAATGGGACACATCATGGAGGATTGAACTAAACTCTATATAGTAGATAGTAGATACCATGTTGAAGTTGTGAGATTTTAGATAAAGGAGGAGAGAAAATAAAATAAAAAATTGATATAATTGATAATGACTTGGTACGAAAGACTAAACAGTAATCTCTATTTATAGAGATACACACACTCGATCCTAAATAAATAAGAAATTTGAGGAAAACAGTAATAATACTAAGCAACAGGTATGTAAAATAATCATGGTGATAATCTAAGATACATCAAAATTGAAAACTAATCATATGGGATAAACCAATACATTCCATAATAATATCAAGATATTATCCGATTTTTTTCTATCAACTCTCGTTCCACCATCGCATCTCATGCACTAACCAAAAAAATAACTGAAACGAGAAAGAAAAATTTAGTGTATTTATGCTTGCTTCAAGCACCTATGTAGGTGACATCAAGTATTGGGTACTAGAAGATTAAAAGAAGAATGTAGAAGAGGATTAAACAAAATAGCCAAGGCAATTAGAGAGCGGTCAGTCTCTCCAAAAGATTCCCAACTATTTCCGGCCGTATCTCTCCCAATTCACACCCGTTCCTTTGCAACCAAATAACACACCCACTAGCCCCCCTCCAGCCAACTCAACAGTTCGTTACAGAGTGGGGTGTCTTTTTAACATCTATCACTGGCTTACAATTCCCTGCATCCTATCCCCACTTTATTCTTATGTACACATTAGCTATTTTAGGGGTTTTCTGGTCTTGTTGGTTTATTGCCTATATCTTAAAGCAGACCCTATTTAATATGACAATTAAATTAAGTTCAAATCAAAATACTAATTTGGATGCTTACAAACATGAATCAGCATTGTTGACAATTAAATATGCAATTGATGTGTTAAGAATAGAGATTTAAAACCAAGGAAAATCAGAATTGTAGCAAATTGATTTGGAGCTGATCATGCTAGGCAAATTGTGCTATACTTCCCCCGATGATGTATATAACAGGGCATTATGAATTTACAGACAAGTCTAGCGAGATTGCATATCGCCAAGGCTATATGCAGCAAAGAAGCTCGCGGTACTTGAATGCGCACACAAATCGGAAAAGAAATGTGTGGCAATAATATCTAATTTGAAGGTCAGAGAAACAAATAACTACCATACTATGTTTTCCTCCAACAAGATACATTCCTTTAGATTCTGTCAGTTTCCAACTCTAACAACACTACTAAAAGTCCAAAACCAAAACTTACCAGATAAATAGTTCTTCCTTGAAATTCAAACTGAGTTCTGATTGCATCTCTTGTGAGACCAGCTTCAGGACCCACAAGAACACGATCTTCTTGCAACAATGTATTCAGCAAGGTTGATTTACCAACATTGGGGCGTCCTACAATTGCTAGCTGCAATGGCAGTTTGCTTTCGTCCGCCTCAGGGGAACTAGTCTCATCATCGCAGGTAGTCTCCTTAGCACTTTCATCTATAATGAATAAACAATTGAATGCATAATCAAAAGAAGATATTAGAATCAAAATAAGCTTGAAGTTATCATTTTTATAATAAATAAATAAAAGGGTACTTACCATTCAAGACACTGAGCATATAGTTCTCCAAGACAGGTTGAAGTGAGAGAAACAAGTCATGCATACCAAGTCCAGTCTCAGCAGATATAGCAATAGGATCTCCAAACCCTAAACGGGACATTTCATTAGCAGCAGAAGCAAGAGAGCCATCAACATCAAAGAGTGATTCAGATTTATTCATGACAAGAATAGGTTTAAGTAGAGGTGCATTTTTGCGCAACCATTTTCCAACTTCCTGATCAAGAGGATGAAGACCAGCTCTAGCATCAGTGAGGAAGAGTAAGGAATTAGGAGAAGTAGACAAGACATTAGCAGTGAAAGAAGCAGTTCTATGGAGAATGGAACCAGAAGTGGCTTCAGCTTCCAAACCAGCAGAGTCCAAAACTCTGAAACGCAAGTGACCTAATTTAGCGACTCCTTCACGAATGTCGCGGGTGACATGATCGTCGGGTGTGTTGTAAACAAGAGCTTCTCTTCGACGAATGAGACGATTAAAGAGTGCAGATTTGCCGACGTTAGGTCGGCCGAGAATGATGACGGTGGGGAGACGAGATATTTCAACTTTAGTAAAATCCAACTTGTTGTTCTTCTTAGTACAGAAACCTCTACTGAAGGTGCGGCGGGTCCACCAGAAAAGGAATAGATTGGAATTAGACATAGCGAGAGAGTGAGTTAAGAAGAGCTGTGGTTCTCTCTTTCAAGCATTTTATCAAACAATTGCCGCACTAATTGTCGCAAGGCGAGCTCCGGGTTATAGTTGATTCCACCCGGGTACCAAGAAGAGGTACATTAAGAAACTTCCCACCACCAAAGATGATTTCCTTGTTTGGTTCTCTCCTTCACTTTCCACTACATATCAATCCTTACGAGACGTGACGACGGGTAGAGTCGGCGCTAAATGAAATTGGAAAAGTAGCTAACTGAAACTTATTATTATGTTGTAATTCTTGCAAACGTGACTTTGGATCCTCTCACAAATAAGTTTCGATAAATAAGTTCAACTTCATTGATTTATGTTAGAATGCTAGACATTGTCACAAGTTAGTTGTACCTAATCTTCTACAACGCAAAAAAACAAAAAAAAAAATGATATTGTTTTGTTTGGATGGTTAAAGAATTTTAGATCAATCAGCATTTACAATGTCATTTTTAAGGTGATCAAAAAGGTTTTGGTCTATCGTTTGAGATTGTGTTTTTTATGACTTTTTTTTTAAAGGGAACAAAACTCATTGCATTTCAGTTATAATAATTGTTTCAATACAAGAAGGGATATGATAATAAATGACGGGACTAGCTAGAAATGTAGCCTCTCTTGCAAGCGTGCATTTGCTTGTCGCCTAGTGAACTCTACCCTGGAGTTGATGAAGAAAGCGGAAAAGAGAGCTTTACAAGATGCAATTACATGTCCAAACTCGGAGACATCGTCTCTACGGAAGTGGAATGCATCACAAGTAATTTTAGAATCAAGCTCGAAGTCGATATTATCTAATGACATGTCACTAAGCCATTGGAGAGCTTCAAATATGCCTATGGCTTCACCAACCGTAACCTGATGTAAACAAGGAAAACTCATCATTTTTGCCGAGACGAAAGCACCTTCCTCATCACGAATGCAAATATCAATGCCCGTACGGTTGAAGTTTGAAGAAAAAGCGGCATCAACATTACACTTGTGCCGCCCGGATGTCGGTTTCTGCCACAATACCAAACTGTCACCTGAGGAATTTACCTCTGCAGAATTTGAGTGCAGCTGCGTGGGAGGTGATGTTGTAGCAGCTCGGCTCTCAGCTGGTGTTTTAGTGTTTGCAATCTGCCACTTAGTAATCATCACACGCGCACGGTGAACAACAATTGCAGCAACTTCCGTTACATCCTTCAAAACCTTTAAATTTCGGTGTTTCCAGAGGCTTCACACCTTAGCAGCAAAGACCACTCTCTGTTTTGTAGTAAGCATATCAAGTAGTGCAAAAACAATCCCTATATCAGAATCATCATTCGAATATGCAGCACTAACATCAGACCAAAGCCCCGACAAACGTCATACTTGCATAGCAAACAAACACGCAAAGAATAAGTGTGCCATATCCTCATGAGTGGATTAACAGCTCACACACTGTGTAGGACACTGTACTCCTTTATCATGGAGTCGAATTCGCGTAGGTAAACATTGTCTACAAATTCTCCAAATCAAATTCTGAACCTTATGAGGTACTTTAAGTTTCCAAATGCCTGACCAATTACCGGCGACGAAGATGAGAAGCATCAATGAGTTCCTCGACACACAAGCAGTAAGCACTCTTCACTGAAGATTTCCCGTTTCTTTCAGCTTTCCATATCAAGCGGTCAGATTGTACATGTGCAACAAGGGGTGTGCTTAGAATTTTATTTGCTGATTCAGCACTAAAAACCTGTCTAACAGTAGTCTCGTTCCATCTCTTCTCATCCGGCATCATCAGATTGTTGATAGATACCTCACGTACAAACTGCGCGCCTTCAATATTAGCATCAATACATTCACCATGTAGGATCTGTAGTTCTCCCAAAATACGAATAGTATCACCCGCACCAATACTCCACCGTGCTCCTCCTCGCACAACGAAACGAGCACGATGAATGCTACGCCAGACATAGCTGGGGTTATGCCCAATAATAGCTGTGAGAAAGGAGTTATTTGGAAAATATCGAGCTTTAAACATCCGGGAAACAAGGGATTCCGGCTCCGTCAAAAATTTCCAGCCTTGTTTGCCCAACATCGCAAGGTTAAAAACCGTAAGGTCTTTAAACCCCATGCCTCTATGATTTTTGTGTCCAGATAATTTTTCCCAACTTAACCAATTTATTCATCGTTGAGTAGTACGTCCATGACCCCACCAGAATGAGTTTATCATTTTTTCAATCGTGTTAACAAGTGTAGCGGGGAGCTGAAAAATACTCATTACATACGATGGAATAGCTTGCAAGCGGACTTTATCATCACTTCCCGACCTGCTTTAGATAAACATCTACTACCCCAAGAATTGATCTTTTGCCATACTCGATCCTTAATGTACGCAAAAGTATAGTCCTTGTTCCTTCCAATCATTGAGGGTAGCCCCAAGTACTTACCCGTGCCTAAGACGACCTGAACACCTAAGATAGTAACAAGCTTATTCCTCAAAGGCGCTGACACATTGCGACTGGAAAAGATTTCAGATTTTGGTAAACTAATTGCTTGTCCGGATGCTGTTTCATAAGTTAAGAGAATGTCTTTCATAACCTGTGATTCACTTTCCTCCGCTTTGAAAAGCAGGAAGTGTAACGCCCCATTTTTATTCTATTATTTTTCGTAGATGGGTGAATATTTTATATGACTTTATTTGTTATATATATGTGATTTTATGTGAAATATATATATTATATGATTTTTTTATGTGATATATGGTGTGATGCTATTTTATTATATGATTCATGGAGTTGTGTATTATTTAAATGAATGTGGTTTTATTATTTGTGGAAATAATAGGAGAAATAGAAATAGGTAGAATTAGTATTTATTTTTGGTTAATGGGAATTAAGTAGAAATTAAATAGAAATTAAGGGAGTTAAGTGAGAAAAGAAAATAGTTATATTTTTGGGAGTAAAATAAAGAAAAAGAGATAGAAACATTTTCACGTACAAACATTGGAAAAACTGGCTTTTGGAGAGAAAGAGGAGAAGAACCAAGAGAAAGCTAGGAGAAGAGCTAGGAAGAGAGAATCCAACCGTTTTTGCTGTAGAATTTGCTGAGATAAGGTAAGGGTGGGATTCCTTTCAATAATCATAATATATAATTTGAAAATTGATGAATTTGTTGTTCTTGGTTTTTAGGGTTTGAGAAGTTATGTTAGATGATGAATTATGATGAAACTTGTTGTTGAATTGCATGATTATATGTTGTTTTATCCCCTATGTTGTCTAATAAACCTGTAAACATGTTTCTAATTCATTTTGGGTGATTATGGGATCAAATTTGGGGTTTGGGTTGATGAAATTGGGGTTTTTGGAGTGAAAACTGGTCTGTTTCCGTAGAACTGTCCACGTTCCATCGTAGTACGATGCTGGGAAATCGTACTACGATTTTTCCAGCAGCAAAAACAAATTTTTCAGTATATCCCATCGTAGTACGATGCATTCCATCGTAGTACGATGTAACAGTGACAGCATTCCCCTGTTTCGTGTTCTTGCGTCTTTTTCACCCGTTTTTGTTTTGAATTAGCTTTCGGTGTAAACATGAAAGTTGTAGATAATTAAGTTAGCTTTATAATGGCCTTGGTTTGGCGTGGAAAAGATTTGTAGATTTTGAGTTATGATAAAAATAGTCCAAGTGGGTCTTCAGAAAACTTTAAGAAAACTTAGCATAACTAATCCCAAGTTAGTCCAAAAACATATGGTTGGTTTCCCAACTTCAAACTTAAGTGTTAGGGACTTAGTTGAGGTGTTTTATGGGTATTTGGCTTATGTCCTATTGATTAAAACTTAATTGCTTTTGAAGGATGTTTTAGACTTAGAGATGAATGTAATTGATTTATATATATGCTATGTTGTTGATTTCCGTTGTTGATGTCATTGTATCATCTGATGTCGAAGTTGGGGAGTGTGTCATAATTGTTTTAGGCACATATGTTGTTGTAGTCGCTGTTTAAGTTGTATGTTGATATACACAAGTTGAGTCCATTTGCATACTCACATCTGTTGGGGGCTTATGCCCTGGAATGTTTATCATTCAAACCGTTGGGGGCTTATGCCCTGGAATGTTTATCATTCACCTGTTGGGGGCTTATGCCCTGGGATGCTTTAACCATCCAAATCGTTGGGGGCTTATGCCCTGGAATGCTTAGCATTCAACGCGCGTAGATTGGTACCACCTGCATGATGCATTAGTTGTTGTTGTCGTAGCATTGTTGGGTTGTTGTTGTTGTTGTAGCATTGTCGAGTTGTTGTCGTTGTCGCATTGTCGAGTTGTTGGTGTCGTTGTGGATAACGTTGTTGTTGTTGTTGTTGCTGTACCTTGTTGCTGAAAATAATTATGTCGTTGCCTATGTGTTTATTTAAATACATTATTAATGATGCCTGTTGTGATATGCTTTGTTGTTTTCATTAATTTGATGAATTATATATTATTATTATTGGATAAGTTTCTCACCCCTTCTGCGTATATGTTGCCTCGACCGTGGGTAATGTGCAGGTACTGATGACTTGTAGGTTTGGTCGGCTCAAGTGTCTAGGGCTCTGATACATACTAGGATGGGGAAATCGTTGCGAATGTCTTCTCATTTCTTTTATGTATCACATATTTTGGAAAAGACTTGCTATTAGAGTTTATCGTTGTTGAAAATAAAGTTGATTTATGTTGGGGCCTATGTGCCAAGATTTTCATTGATGTTGAATTTTGGTTGAAATTATATTTTTAAAGAATTATTCCGCTGCGGTTTATTAAGATTCTTTATGTTGGTCTTAAATAAATAGATATTTTCTATTTATGAAATTTTGAAAAGTAGTGTGACACTCCGTTGTGTGATTACTCTGATTTTAATAATTAATATTACGTTGTTGGGAGAACGGGGTGTTACAATTGGCATCAGAGCAGGTCGGTCCGTCCGGCCAATTAGTAGAGTCGTGTCGAGCCATGTAGAGTTGTTTGACAATTTATATTGTCTCAGTTGTGCTGATTTCTGTTGTTATGTAGAGTAGAGACCTGGAGGCTGCGAATATTATCTGTTACAAGAGAAATAGAATGGCTGGAAGAAACGATGCTGCGGTGGCTGCTGCATTGGAAGCTGTGGCCCAAGCTATAGGACAACAACAGAATGCTGGTGCTGGTGTTAATGCTGATGTAAGAATGTTGGAGGCCTTTCTGAGGAATCATCCTCCTACTTTCAAAGGAAGGTACGACCCTGACGGAGCACAGACATGGCTCAAAGAAGTTGAAAGAGTTTTCAGGGTTATGCAATGTACCGATGACCAGAAGGTGCGTTTTGGTACGCACATGCTAGCTGAGGAAGCTGATGATTGGTGGGTGAGTCTCTTACCTGAATTAGAGCAAGGTGATGCAGTTGTGACTTGGGCTGTGTTTAGGAGGGAGTTCCTAAACAGATATTTCCCTGAGGATGTTCGCGGAAGGAAAGAGATTGAGTTCCTTGAGTTGAAGCAAGGAAACATGTCAGTGACAGAGTATGCAGCCAAGTTTGTGGAGTTGGCTCAGTTCTATCCACACTATACTGGAGACAATGCTGAATTTTCTAAGTGCATAAAGTTTGAGAATGGTTTGCGTGCTGATATTAAGCGAGCCATTGGTTACCAGCAGATCCGTGACTTTTCTGCTTTGGTGAGCAGATGCAGAATCTATGAAGATGATACCAAAGCTCACTACAAGGTGATGAGTGACCGTAGGGGTAAGGGACAGCAGAGTCGTCCGAAGCCTTACAGTGCCCCAGCTGACAAGGGCAAACAGAGGATGCCTGAGGAAAGGAGACCCAAGGGAAGAGATGTTCAAGCTGAGATAGTTTGTTACAAGTGTGGTGAGAAAGGCCACAAGAGTAATGCATGTACTCAACGGGATGAGAAGAAGTGTCATCGTTGTGGCAAGAAAGGGCATATCATGGCTGAGTGCAAGCGTGGTGACATGGTTTGCTTCAATTGTGATGAAGAGGGTCATCTTAGTTCTCAGTGCAAGAAGCCTAAGAAGACTCAGACTAGTGGGAAGGTGTTTGCATTGGCCGGTACACAAACGGCTAATGAAGATCGACTTATCAGAGGTACTTGTTTCTTTAATGGTACTCCTTTAATTGCTATTATTGATACTGGTGCTACACATTGTTTCATTGCTGTTGATTGTGCAAATAAGTTGGGTTTAGTTATGTCAAGTATGCCTGTGGAAATGGTTGTTGAAACTCCAGCTAAGGGTTCAGTAACCACATCGTTTGTTTGTCAGAGTTGCCCTATATCCATGTATGGTAGAGATTTTGAAGTTGATCTTGTATGTTTGCCATTGACGGGTATGGATGTGATCCTTGGTATGAACTGGTTGGAATACAACCATGTGCATATTAATTGTTTTAGAAAGACGGTGTACTTTTCTTCTGCTGAAGAAGAGAGTGGAGCAGAATTTTTATCTACCAAGCAGCTGAAGCGGTTAGAGCATGATGGAAACTTAATGTTTTCCTTGATGGCGTATTTGTCTGTAGAGAGTCAGTCGATAATTGATAGATTGCCCGTGGTGAATGAATTTCCTGAAGTTTTTCCTGATGAGATTCCAGATGTACCACCAGAGAGGGAGGTTGAATTTTCGATCGATCTTGTGCCGGGTACGAAGCCTGTGTCGATGGCTCCTTACCGTATGTCAGCCTCCGAGTTGGCAGAATTGAAGAAGCAGTTGGAAGAATTGCTTGATAAGAAGTTTATAAGACCAAGTGTGTCACCTTGGGGAGCACCTGTGTTGCTAGTTAAGAAGAAGGATGGTAGCATGAGATTGTGCATAGATTACCGTCAGCTGAATAAAGTGACGATAAAGAATAGGTATCCACTTCCGAGAATTGACGACTTGATGGATCAATTAGTGGGTGCTCGCGTGTTTAGTAAAATTGATTTGAGGTCAGGTTACCATCAGATTAAGGTGAAGGATGAAGATATGCAGAAAACGGCCTTTAGGACACGGTATGGACACTATGAATATAAAGTGATGCCTTTCGGTGTTACTAACGCGCCTGGTGTGTTCATGGAGTATATGAACAGAATTTTTCATGCTTTTCTGGATAAGTTTGTTGTTGTATTTATTGATGATATCTTGATTTATTCTAAGACTGAAGAAGAGCATGCAGAACATTTGAAGACTGTGTTGCAGGTGCTGAAAGAAAAGAAATTGTATGCAAAGTTGTCAAAGTGCGAGTTCTGGTTAAGGGAAGTAAGTTTCCTTGGCCATATTATTTCTGGTAGTGGTATTGCAGTGGACCCATCGAAGGTTGAAGCGGTATCACAGTGGGAGGCTCCTAAGTCAGTTACAGAGATTAGAAGTTTTCTTGGTTTGGCTGGTTATTACAGAAGATTTATCGAAGGATTTTCGAAGTTGGCACTTCCATTGACTCAGTTGACCTGTAAAGGTAAAGCTTTTGTGTGGGATGCTCAGTGTGAGAATAATTTCAATGAGTTGAAGCGGAGATTGACAACGGCTCCAATTTTGATTTTGCCAGAGCCAGATAAACCTTTTGTTGTATATTGTGATGCGTCCAAGTTGGGCTTAGGTGGTGTGCTTATGCAAGATGGCAAGGTAGTGGCTTATGCTTCGAGACAATTGAGAATACATGAGAAGAACTACCCTACACATGATTTAGAGTTGGCTGCTGTGGTTTTTGTGTTGAAAATTTGGAGACACTATTTGTACGGTTCCAGATTTGAAGTGTTTAGTGATCATAAAAGTCTGAAATATTTATTTGATCAAAAGGAGTTAAATATGAGGCAGAGAAGGTGGCTAGAGTTGTTGAAAGATTATGATTTTGGCTTAAATTACCATCCGGGTAAAGCTAATGTGGTTGCAGATGCCTTGAGTAGGAAAACGTTGCACATGTCGGCTATGATGGTGAAAGAATTTGAATTGCTGGAACAGTTTAGAGACTTAAGTCTTGTTTGTGAATTGGCACCTCAGAGTGTGCAGTTGGGTATGTTGAAAATTAATAATGATTTCTTGAAGAGTATCAAAGAAGCCCAGGAGGTTGATGTGAAATTTGTAGACTTGATGGCTGCTAGTAATCAGAATGCAGATGGTGATTTTCAGGTTGATGATCAAGGAGTGTTGAGATTCCGAGGTAGGATTTGTATTCCTGATAATAATGAATTGAAAAAGTTGATTTTAGAAGAAAGTCACAGAAGCAACTTGAGTATCCATCCGGGAGCTACAAAGATGTACCACGACTTGAAGAAACTGTTTTGGTGGTCTGGGTTGAAGCGAGATGTCGCACAATTTGTATATGCTTGTTTGACTTGTCAGAAATCGAAAGTTGAACATCAGAAGCCTGCTGGTTTGTTGACACCTTTAGATGTGCCGGAATGGAAATGGGATAGCATCTCCATGGACTTTGTGACGAGTTTACCAAACACTCAAAGAGGGCATGATGCCATTTGGGTTGTTGTCGATAGATTGACGAAGTCGGCACACTTTATTCCAATTAATATCACTTATTCGGTAGCTCAGTTGGCGGAGATCTATATTCATAATATTGTGAAGTTGCATGGTGTCCCGTCGAGTATTGTGTCGGATAGAGATCCGAGGTTCGCTTCGAGATTTTGGAAGAGCTTGCAAGAAGCTTTGGGCTCTCAGCTGAAGTTGAGTTCAGCTTATCATCCGCAAACAGATGGTCAGTCGGAAAGGACGATTCAATCATTAGAAGATTTGTTGAGGGTGTGTGTACTTGAGCAAGGTGGAGCTTGGGACAGTCACCTACCATTGATAGAGTTCACGTACAACAATAGTTACCATTCGAGTATTGGTATGGCACCTTTCGAAGCTTTATATGGTCGAAGGTGTAGAACTCCTTTATGTTGGTTTGAGTCGGGTGAAAGTGTTGTGTTGGGACCTGAAATAGTTTAGCAGACTACGGAGAAGGTCAAGATGATAAGAGAGCATATGAAAGAGTCGCAGAGTCGACAGAAGAGTTATCATGACAAGCGTAGGAAAGACCTTGAGTTTCAAGAGGGTGACCATGTGTTTTTGAGAGTCACTCATATGACCGGTGTGGGTCGTGCTTTGAAGTCCAAGAAGTTGACTCCAAAGTTTATTGGTCCTTATCAGATATCTGAGAGAATTGGTACGGTGGCTTATAGAGTTGGTTTGCCACCACATCTTTCGAACTTGCATGATGTGTTTCATGTGTTGCAACTTCGGAAGTATGTAGCGGATCCTTCACATGTTATTCCTAGAGATGATGTGCAAGTTAGAGACAACCTTACGGTGGAGACTTTACCTTTGAGGATTGATGATCGCAAGGTGAAGACGTTGAGAGGCAAAGAGATACCTCTAGTGAGAATTGTTTGGGGAGGAGCAACTGGTGAAAGTCTTACTTGGGAGTTGGAGAGTAAGATGCAGGAGTCATATCCTGAGTTGTTTGCTTGAGGTAATATTTCGAGGACGAAATTCTCTAAGTTGGGGAGAGTTGTAACGCCCCATTTTTATTCTATTATTTTTCGTAGATGGGTGAATATTTTATATGACTTTATTTGTTATATATATGTGATTTTATGTGAAATATATATATTATATGATTTTTTATGTGATATATGGTGTGATGCTATTTTATTATATGATTCATGGAGTTGTGTATTATTTAAATGAATGTGGTTTTATTATTTGTGGAAATAATAGGAGAAATAGAAATAGGTAGAATTAGTATTTATTTTTGGTTAATGGGAATTAAGTAGAAATTAAATAGAAATTAAGGGAGTTAAGTGAGAAAAGAAAAGAGTTATATTTTTGGGAGTAAAATAAAGAAAAAGAGATAGAAACATTTTCACGTACAAACATTGGAAAAACTGGCTTTTGGAGAGAAAGAGGAGAAGAACCAAGAGAAAGCTAGGAGAAGAGCTAGGAAGAGAGAATCCAACCGTTTTTGCTGTAGAATTTGCTGAGATAAGGTAAGGGTGGGATTCCTTTCAATAATCATAATATATAATTTGAAAATTGATGAATTTGTTGTTCTTGGTTTTTAGGGTTTGAGAAGTTATGTTAGATGATGAATTATGATGAAACTTGTTGTTGAATTGCATGATTATATGTTGTTTTATCCCCTATGTTGTCTAATAAACCTGTAAACATGTTTCTAATTCATTTTGGGTGATTATGGGATCAAATTTGGGGTTTGGGTTGATGAAATTGGGGTTTTTGGAGTGAAAACTGGTCTGTTTCCGTAGAACTGTCCACGTTCCATCGTAGTACGATGCTGGGAAATCGTACTACGATTTTTCCAGCAGCAAAAACAAATTTTTCAGTATATCCCATCGTAGTACGATGCATTCCATCGTAGTACGATGTAACAGTGACAGCATTCCCCTGTTTCGTGTTCTTGCGTCTTTTTCACCCGTTTTTGTTTTGAATTAGCTTTCGGTGTAAACATGAAAGTTGTAGATAATTAAGTTAGCTTTATAATGGCCTTGGTTTGGCGTGGAAAAGATTTGTAGATTTTGAGTTATGATAAAAATAGTCCAAGTGGGTCTTCAGAAAACTTTAAGAAAACTTAGCATAACTAATCCCAAGTTAGTCCAAAAACATATGGTTGGTTTCCCAACTTCAAACTTAAGTGTTAGGGACTTAGTTGAGGTGTTTTATGGGTATTTGGCTTATGTCCTATTGATTAAAACTTAATTGCTTTTGAAGGATGTTTTAGACTTAGAGATGAATGTAATTGATTTATATATATGCTATGTTGTTGATTTCCGTTGTTGATGTCATTGTATCATCTGATGTCGAAGTTGGGGAGTGTGTCATAATTGTTTTAGGCACATACGTTGTTGTTGTAGTCGCTGTTTAAGTTGTATGTTGATATACACAAGTTGAGTCCATTTGCATACTCACATCTGTTGGGGGCTTATGCCCTGGAATGTTTATCATTCAAACCGTTGGGGGCTTATGCCCTGGAATGTTTATCATTCACCTGTTGGGGGCTTATGCCCTGGGATGCTTTAACCATCCAAATCGTTGGGGGCTTATGCCCTGGAATGCTTAGCATTCAACGCGCGTAGATTGGTACCACCTGCATGATGCATTAGTTGTTGTTGTCGTAGCATTGTTGGGTTGTTGTTGTCGTTGTAGCATTGTCGAGTTGTTGTCGTTGTCGCATTGTCGAGTTGTCGGTGTCGTTGTGGATAACGTTGTTGTTGTTGTTGCTGTACCTTGTTGCTGAAAATAATTATGTCGTTGCCTATGTGTTTATTTAAATACATTATTAATGATGCCTGTTGTGATATGCTTTGTTGTTTTCATTAATTTGATGAATTATATATTATTATTATTGGATAAGTTTCTCACCCCTTCTGCGTATATGTTGCCTCGACCGTGGGTAATGTGCAGGTACTGATGACTTGTAGGTTTGGTTGGCTCAAGTGTCTAGGGCTCTGATACATACTAGGATGGGGAAATCGTTGCGAATGTCTTCTCATTTCTTTTATGTATCACATATTTTGGAAAAGACTTGCTATTAGAGTTTATCGTTGTTGAAAATAAAGTTGATTTATGTTGGGGCCTATGTGCCAAGATTTTCATTGATGTTGAATTTTGGTTGAAATTATATTTTTAAAGAATTATTCCGCTGCGGTTTATTAAGATTCTTTATGTTGGTCTTAAATAAATAGATATTTTCTATTTATGAAATTTTGATTAGCAGTGTGACACTCCGTTGTATAGTTTACTCTGATTATAATAATTAATATTACGTACTTGGGAGAATGGGGTGTTACAGGAAGCAGTCGTCAGCAACTAAAAGATGGGATACAGCAGGAGCCCCTCTGCAAATCTGAGTTTCGGTAATTGTGCCTATATTTTCTGCATCGCTAATGAGTGAAGAAAGACCTTCTGCGCATAAAATAAAAAGATACGGAGAAAGAGGATCCCCTTGTCGGAGTCCGCGACCCGGAATGACAGGACCATCTGCCTCGTTATTAACAACAACCGAATAATCCACTAATTCAATGCACATACTAATCCAATGGATCCATTTGTTATTAAAACCCATTTTAACCATCACCTCTCATAGATAATCCCAATCCATTCTATCGTAGGCCTTGCTTATATCAAGCTTTAGCGCAACATATCTATCATTTCCTCGAGATTTAGTTTGCATAAAATGAATTACCTCTATGTATGCCATTGCATTATCAAGAATAGAGCGTCCCGGCACGAACGCAAATTGATGACTTGATAGGTCCTTTTAAAGATAATTTCATCATTGGTTGAGGTACCACTCATAATGTCATCCTAGTATAGGAATTTGTTCATTTCATACATCACTCATGCAAACAAGGGATCTATTTCGTTTTAAATTGATCTACAAAAATCATATGATAGATTTAACTAGGACTTCTTTGAGATCACCCTCCATGATTTTCGCTTTCCTCCGATAATTGTATCTCACATCATGAGTTGTTTCCAGTCTAGCAATTTGGCTGTGCTTTGGAATGGTGCCAACATTGAACATTTTACTCCATCCAGAGGTCTTTGCGAAAGTAATCTTTTATCCCCTTACTTGTTTGATCTATGTATGGAGAAACTTTCTCTTAATATTCAACCGAAAGTCCTAAGTGAGATACGAAAATGTAACCATATATCTAAGGGTGGCCCACTACTATCTCATTCTTTTTGTTGATGATGTTATGTTAATTTACGAAGTTGGTATTGAACATGTCGAAGTTGTTATGGATACCTTGGAGGAGTTCCGTACAACTTCAAGATTAAAGATCAATACCTTAAAGTCCAACGCTATGTGTTCCAAAATGGTTCAAGGGAAGAGAAAGTGTGAAACACAAGAAGAAAATAAATTTGTATTCTCTATATACATCACACCCGCATTTCTATTGAATTTAATTTGATATTTATTTTGTCACGTCTAATTATAATTTTTTGGGAATATACTACGGTCAAATTAAGATTTAACTTGTATTTTACCTATCTTACCGGAATTGTTTATATTATAAAAGATTTAACTATATTTTATTTTTATTTTTATAAAGTAGTATAGTGGTTGAAGCTCGCACATTTTAAATACGGAGAACTGTGGTGTTCGATGTTTGAACTTCGACTCCTGCATATATTTTGCAATATCCCTGCCTATCGAGCTAAGCTCACGAAAACTTAACTAATTTTTTAATAAATATTTAAATAGTATTTTTTTTTGGAAAGAAAATAGTATATTTTTTTGAACAAATATTTAAATAATATTATTAAAAAGATAAAAATATTTGTAAAGAAAAAAAGATAAATAATATCATTTTCTTTATATATAATATAGAATAGATAAAATAGACAAGTATTTAATATTCTCCCCTGAAACAAAAGTATTAAACATTTGACTTTTATAAAAAAAAAAATCAAAGGATTTTATTTTGATAACTTTTGTTGTGATCTATATTACCCCACTATTAATTTAATAAAATCTAATTTTGAAAGTAGTTTTTTTTTTGTCAGAATTTTTTAAAGTAGTTTATAATTTATGTTTTTAATATAAAATAAATTATGATATAAATTAAGAGTGGGAGGAAAAATTAGATTATATATTATGACGGTGAGAGTAGAACCCCGTATTTTTGATTGCCTTACTACCTTGCTTGGGTCGGCTTTTCCCCGTATAAATGTAGGGGTGTAAGGTAAAATTTCCTCTGTTGAATTGAATGAATCCGGAGAAACACAAACTCTTTGATCATGTACATCCTCCGGTCACAAATATAAGCAAAAAATCATATTTTAGATTCATTCAATAAATGATGTATGTTGTCTACAATAAAGACCACATACATCATTTATTAAATAAATCTAAATTATGAATTTTTGATTATATTTGTGACCGGAGGGGGTATGTATTTTTAAAATAGAAAATAGTGGAAAAGAAGGGGTAGTAAAAAAGAAATAATGTAATAATAATAATAATAATATAAAACCCTAGGGTCGCTAGAGGGTAGAAAGAATAGAGAAGAAAAAGAAAAAGAAAAAGAAAAGCGAAAATCTAGTGGGAGTATAATTGAGTTGAAATTGAAATTGAGGATGGAAGGAATGGCACAGCACCCAGTACCTCGAACTGTTGAAGAAGTTTTTAGCGATTACAAAGGCAGACGCGCCGGTTTGATCAAAGCTCTCACTACTGGTCAGTTTCTTTCTCGCGACTATTTTTTTTTTATTTGTTTTTTGTTTTTACTGAATCTTCATCCTTCTTCTCTTTCTCTTGCAGACGTTGAAAAGTTTTACCAGCTCTGCGATCCCGGTTAGTTCTCTGTTCTTCACCGTCTGTCTCTGCGCTTTTAATAATCCTTATTTTCTGCTATGCTCTTACTCCTAGGGTTTTCCTTTTTTTCTTTTTTCTATTTTGCTATTCATATGCTTGCTTGCATTTTCGTCAACACTCAATTCCATACACACTCTTTGTATACATACAATTCACAACTTTTCTGCTGCAGTGCGGGGTGAATTGGGGTTTACTGATTTAATACTCCCCATGCCACATTGCTTGCACTGCCACATTTTTTAAGGATGCTGGCCCTGTGCTGTTTTCTGCCGCCTTAAAATGCTACAATTTTGGCCATCCACAATCAATAACAACCTATGGATGATCAACTGCAACTAATTGCCATTTTGTTTTGTCCTCTTATTTTCAATTCAGTGCTTTTACCTATTACCAATATACCTTCATTGCCTTCTCACCGTATCCAATTAAACTCACCGGTCTGTCGTTTTTCTCTTTGCCTTTGTTATCTTTTGAAGTTGGTTTAAAAGTGATCATTAGCCTAATCCATGTTTGCAAATCATCTTTTGTCTCTGAAATTTCGCTTTCATTGTTTATATTATAAATATTTGAATGGTTATATTTTATACAAGTAGTTTACATAATTTGCCTCCGTAGCCTATCCCAAATAGGAAAAACCCATAAAAAGTTATTGTTTAAAGCGTTATTTGTTAAAATTATACTGTTCTCATTGACAATTGCAGAAAAGGAGAATTTGTGCCTCTATGGGTTTCCAAATGAAACATGGGAAGTGAACTTGCCTGTTGAGGAAGTGCCTCCTGAACTTCCCGAGCCAGCATTGGGTATAAACTTTGCTCGGGATGGAATGCAGGAGAAGGACTGGTTATCACTGGTTGCAGTTCACAGTGACTCATGGCTGCTCGCTGTTGCTTTCTATTTTGGTGCCCGCTTTGGATTTGGTAAGAATGATAGGTAAGAATTTCTGTTGAACTTCTTTGATGCATCTAGGCTGTTCAGAATCATTCATTCAAGCACTGCACAATATTTGCATCAAGTTTTATCTGTTTAATCTATTTGAAATTTGCAATGTGCTTTGTGTATGTGTGAAACTGCTAATTTTATATTTTAGTTATTTTTTGCTTCTCAATAGTCTTTTAAATATGTAGACAAACATGAAAAATTGGAAGTTATGTAATGTTCTTGTTGCTTAGTAGCATGCTCATAAATGGCTCATTAGTAAATAATTCTCTTACTATAATCTCAGTCCCCCTTGTTGAGAAAGTTATGGATTATGTTTGAACAATTACAACACAAAAATCAACATGGGACGTGACTATGGGATGCTTATTCTTTCTCATGACTATGGAGGTTCTGTGCTTCACAAAATGTTGGGGTGGAGTGGATCTGCGTTGCGGCCATAGTGCTGTGCGGGGGTAGCTAAAATCACGGAGGAATGGTAGAGAAATTGCGGAGAAGATGGGGACAACGAATAAGATAAGCAAAAAAGTAAAAAAATGGCCTCGTTTTTATCACAAAACAACAAAAAGGCCCTTGTTTTTTCATTTTCAACCATGTATAGTTTTTGACTTCTGTGACCGCTCTTCGCTTCCACGATCTCACCTCTCTGTGACCTTTGTTGGACATGCGGCTCCGGCGCGGCTGGTGCTGACTCCGGCGACCTTCTCTCCCCTGTACTCTGTGTGACAAAATCTCCTCTTCTCCCCTGTTTCTCTCTTCAATAGACTTTGGTACTATAGCATGTTGGGAGTCGTCCATTATGCTACGCTAACCATCATTGGCCACATAGTTTTGAATAACATGGATCGAATGTACAAAATGATGGGGAGATAGATGACCACGTCAATCACAGGATCTTTGTAGGATGGATGAAACAGAATAATGATTAGTGTAATTGGCATTGGAAAAGTATCACTACAGTTTAAGAAGAGTTTTGCCTATAAAACCAATAATGCTATATGGGACTACATAGGGGCAGTAAAGAGCCATAAAGAAAGTGAGCCGAGTGTTTTAGAGATGATAATGTTACAATGATGAGTGGTTACATAAGATTAGGAAAGGTGGTTGAGTCTTGCCTTAAGTGGTTTTGAGTGTAGAATAGATGATAGATTCTTGCCTCAAGTGCTTTGGGGATGTGGGGAGAAGAACCAAGGTATCCCCAATCGGAGGATGGTCTGATTCTGATGCTCAAGGTAGAGGGATAAAAGAAAAACTTTAGGTCAACTCATTTAGGGAAATTTAGTTATATGGTCAACCTTGTGCTACAAAGCTCCTGTCATGGCAGGGTCCAGGGAAGGGTTGGAGCCATTATAGGTCTATTGTTGGCAGCCTTATCCTGCATTTGCAAGAAGCAGATTCCCCAATTTTAATCCGTCATCTTTGAGATATATACTTGAGTCACCCCCTCCCATTGGATCCCTTTTCCCTATACAATTGACAATGACTCAGTTGAATATCTAAAATGATAGTCCAATCAAGAATTGGGGAGATGTATGATATTTCTTTTGCAAAATAATTGGCATAGGGCAGGTCAAGAAGAAAAAAAATAAATCAAAAAGCCATATTTCTTAAGGAGCCTCAACAAGAGAATGCATATTGCTAGAAATCTGGAGAATGTTGAGCTCTAAGTTTGTACGTGATATTAATATTTAGGATTTTCATCTAATTTTGGTTGAAATGGTTATTTACAGGAAAAGGCTTTTTCAGATGATAAATGATCTGCCCACAGTCTTTGAGCTTGCAACAGGAACTGCTAAGCAATCAAAGGACCAACTGACTGCTCACAACAATGGTAGCAATAGCAAATACAAATCAAGTGGAAAGGTATACAGTTTTCCATTTCATATTTTTATTTTATGTTTCTATCACTGCCATGCATATGGAATTCACTCGTGTTTTCCTGTTTGGATGCTTCCTTTTAACAGTCCCGCCAGTCTGAATCCCAGACCAAGGGTGTGAAGATGTCTGCACCGGTCAAAGAAGAGGTTGACAGTGGAGAAGAAGAGGAAGAAGATGATGATGAACAAGGTGCAACCTGTGGTGCTTGTGGTGATAATTATGGCACCGATGAATTCTGGATCTGTTGTGATATGTGCGAGAAATGGTTCCATGGTAAATGTGTTAAAATTACTCCTGCCAAGGCTGAACACATCAAGCAATACAAGTGCCCTGGCTGCAGTATCAAGAAGCCAAGAATTGGATAGCTCTGAACGTTTGGACCATTAGCGGGCAAGATTAAAATGTTTGTTAGCATTTCTGTAAGTGAAACCATTGTTGCCTGTTCTAGTCAATGCTCTTTAAGTGACTATGCAGACAGAATTTCAAATTTTGTGACTCCATTCCTACTGTCTACTATTTATGGGAATTTGTGTTTTTAAGTAGTCATTGGCAACAAAAATATATAAATATATTATGCAGTTTCTGGTGTTAATTTAATAAATATTTTGTTTCTGCATTTTTTTTAAAAGGGGAACCAAATTGTAAAGCAGACTTATTTGGATAGTCTCCAAGATTGTCCTCAAAGGGACTTGGATGCTGCTCGTGGCAAGATTCTTGACTTTTATGGGACATGAGTGCATTTCGTGTAAGTATTTATCGAAGGATGTTGAGTTCCGAAAGAAAGAGAAAAACAAGGTATTGATAATTCAAACATTTATTTTAAGCGGGGTTTCATTTTTAACAGCCTCGAGGAAATTTGAGGTGACTGAAGGATGACAGTTCCAATTGTTTGAATGCTTAGATTAAGCTACCGTGGAGAAATGATCTTGAGATTTGCATTGAAGCTACTGTTGAGAAGGGTTCTTGAGAATTGTATTGAGTTCAGTTCTTTTTACTTCCCTTTCATCGTTGTAATGCTTGGTCTGGTGAGGTGAAGAGCAGAACACAATTTGAATATTGGTGTACAGTTCTGATCTTGGCCATTCGGACATAAGTGTAATTTCTCTTTGGGGTGTCGTCTTTGACTGAAAATCTTCAGATTGCATCTTGCGGGATTAACTCTGATTAGAAGTTTTAGTTAGGTACACTTTTTCCTAGAGTGATAATTTCAGGATTCAAACCCTTAGTTGTTACAGAAAATTGTCTTAGGTCCACCATTTTTCTTTCACTCTGATAACAATTGTTGGATGTCGGAATGCTTGTTTAGAATTGTTTGTCAACATTCAAATGTAATTGGGTCTAGGAATAAATAAAATAACGAAAACAAAATTTAAAAGCTCCCTTTCAATTTGAAACAACATTTTCACTTTATTGTCAGAAATTTAATTGGTTCAAGAAATAAATACTATAAAGTTTATAAACATGAAAACGAAATTTTGGTTCATTTTCAATTTTAAGTAAACATTTTGATTGTTATGATTAAACACAAACAAGAACATGAAAGAGTCAGATTAACATCTTCGTCGAGTTCATCCATGCACACCTTGTTTTTTTAGTATATTTTAGGCTGAATAAAACTTGCTTGAATAACATGAACATATTTCATCAAGGTAGCGTCTAACTCGATCAGCCTCTTTGAATCATACAAACAAACTATGGAGAACATGATTATCACATCGTCGTTGCGCGGGAGTTTCATATGGGTGTACTGAACGCGTCCATCTGAGTTGATTGGCGGACGGCAATACTCAACATTAATCATCCTTCTTGTGTCTCTTTTGTTGAGACAACTATTAATCTGGTCCAGTTAATCCTTTAAGTCAGACAGCGTGACATCAACATAGTTCATAAACATTTGGTTTTTCCCTGTTGTAGTAAATTATTGCTAGGTTAATGTTCATTTATACTAAATACATATTCATGGGTTGTGGTTTGGAGTGCAAATGAAACAAACACACAAATTTATATAAGTTATGTGCGTTGTGAACCACAAATTGTCGGCGCATTGTAGACCATAAAACGTCATGTATTTGACTGGTTCATATTACATAATCTGAATTTTACCAAACCAGAGACAATCAATGTTGTAGATCTGGAGCCATGAATATTCCGATCACATTGAATTTATCATATATTTATAAGCATTTTGTCGTTTTATGCAATTAACATGAATGTTGTGAGTTTGTTTGCAAATATGTCCTTTTTGTTTTTAGTGGCTTTGAATTTGTATTGTATCGAAACTCTATCATTTGAATGAATGAATAAGGTTTATATTTTGTAAAAAAAAAATCCTAAAACTCTAATAATAATATAAAAACAAAGACGAGTTTAATGCTAAAAATACCGAAATTGTTAAGCCGGACGTTGTGATCAGGATTAACGTCGCAATCGGGGTTAAATTCCCGACTCTTTCGCTTATCTATGTTAGGTTTCAATAACTATTTTCTTTTGCTATATCTTAAAAAACAATAAAATGAAAACGGTCACCGATGAAGTAATATTAACCCTTTGAGTCGAAGAGATGATTTTTGTGCTCGAACGAGACAGGATGGAAGGTGCGTCTATACATACTTAATTTTCACTTACATAAAGTTTTTTTTTATTTTTTTATGGAACAGATGATATAAAGATAAACACTATTGTCTATGAGTCTTTGTTGTCAATTTATCCCTGTCACCGTTATACCTAATTAGTTCGAGCCTTAAGTAAACATAGGTGCCTAATTTAGTTGTAGAATAATTGAAAGGTGATGGCGTTCAACATCAAACGTGCATTCCCTCGTTCTTTTCCAAACCATATTTAGAACATTATCGAATATTAAACGTGGTCGCTTTTTTCAATAAAGATACAAACGTCGACTATATATTGTGAAAGTTAGCCTTTTTCGTTAGAGTTATGAGAATTAGTCATTTTAGTCTCCGAATGAGAAATAAGTAGTCACTTTAGTCCCTGAATGCAGAGAAATTGCAAATCAGTCCCTAAATGTAGACTCTGTTGGTCAATTTCAGGGACTAAAGTGACTAACAGAGTCTACATTCAGGGACTAAATTGACTAACAGAGTTTGCATCCAGGAACTAAATTGACTAGCAAAGTCTATATTCAGGGACTATTTTGCAATTTATCTGCATTCAGGGACTAAAATGACGACTCATTTCCTATTCAATGACTAAAGTGACCAATCTCCCTTAGAGTTAACTCCGATGATGTTATATGTGATGTTAAATTTTAGTAATATAACAAATTTGAGATAATATAATGCATTCTTAATGTTTAAAATTGTTTCTTCACATAATATTTTTTTTTGGCAAAATTACACAATTAGTCCCTTAACTTTATTTTATGTAACACTTTCGTCCTTTATCTTTTTTTTGTCACGATTTAGTCCTTTATGTTATAAAATGACAATATCTTATCATTTTTTATGAGATTTTTTTCAAAGAAATTTGATTTTCTAGGCTTGTATGATGAAGATTTGCGTTTGTCTATGAGTTTGATGAATTATTTTTGGAGTTTTTGATTATTTTTTTCATAAAAAAGGATAACTATGTTGTTATTTTATAACATAAAAGACTAAATCGTGACAAAAAAAAGATAAAGGACGAAAGTGTTACCTAAAAGAAAGTTAAGGGACTAATAGTGTAATTTTGCCTTTTTTTTTTTGAAGAATTCTTCACATAATATTATATTAGCTCTTCCGTAACCTTCAATTATTTTTGAACTTATAGATATAGTATTATCGTCGGTTCGCTTTACTAAATAAGAGAAATATTTTTCATCCTTAAAAATCGTATGAGTAATCACACTATCAGCAAGACACATATATCCATCATGGTCAAGCAAAATTCTCCGGGAACTATACAAAAAAAATGTATAAATAATAACCAAAGAAATTCATAACTTTTGCAATCCTTCAAAGATATTTTACATTAAGTTGTTAGTTCTTCAAGAATTATATCTCAAAATTTCATAATCAACGATTCTATAAAATTGATTTTTTTTACGCAATCATGCAAGAATGCTTATTTTTTTTATTTCTTTTTAGTTCAAACTGAAACTATATTCCACATTATTTTCAAACAATAATAAATTTAATCATTTTTTTTTGTTAGTAATCCTTCATAGATGTTTCAATGCAATTTCTTTCAAAATTTGACAAGAATAAACAAAGAAATATTTGATAACCACAAGTCATAGAAAATTCTTAACAAAAATTATATGCAAAAATATAATTATAGACCAACCAAGTTAACCATAATTATGAAGAAAAAAAACTGGTTAAACTTGAAAAATAATTTCACATATAATTCAAGACTAAATAAAGAATTATGATAAAATATATAATTGTGATAGAGATGCACACATTAATCAAAAGAAAATAAACACAAAAATACAATAAAGTAAGAGAAATGCTATGAACAAACACTCTGACACACTCCCTCAAACACACTCTCTCCTATTGGGCCACGTCATCAGACTTTTCTATTCCCTAACCTGTTAACCTACTAAATAAGTTCCATTTTGTTTTAGTTTATTTTACGGTTATTATATGCCACCACTAACTCCAATTAGCACTTACTAGTTACTACCCACAATCTAGCTTTATTCTCCACCGCCATGTGTATCAAACACAGTAATATGATTCCGACGAACTTTAAGATCATTAAAAATGTAAAAAACCCTATTGTTCCAAGTTACATTTTCCAACGATTTTCAGAACCTTCATTGTTATCAGTAATTTTGTTACCCACGTTTAAGAGGGTATAATTGCTCCGGAGAAAAAATTACAAGAATGTATTCTGGGAGAAGGGAGATAACAAAGCCCACTATATGGATAGAAATATTAAAAATCATGCTTGTTATCAAATCTAACACAAACAAACGCTGAAAGAGAAAGGTAGCATTAGTAAATACATTTCTTTTTCTTTAAGAAAAATACACTTGTGTATTGTATTGTTAATAAATAAGATGGGAAGAACTACAGAGAAAAAAAAAAGTGAAAGAAGTCAAGAACCCTTTCCATAATTTTCTCTTGTTTAGTCTGGTGTTATATGGTGAGAACGATGACTAAGTTATTTTTTCTTTTTAATTTTGATTTTATTAAATAAAGGAACCATTGTGTTTTCTGAACCGGCGTAGTAGGTTGCCAGTTCCTGTATTTTAGAATGAGGGTGATGTGGCCCAATAGAAAAGAGTGTGTTCAATAGAGTGTGACAGAGAGTTTGTCCTTAGCATTTCTCATAAAGTAATATCAAATTGTCCCATTGATGGAGCCATCCAAACAACAGCAAAGCAAAATATATATCTTCCTTTACAACTTACAGTACCCAATTTTCTAGTAATTTTGTCATATACAAACGATAGAAATGCTGGTGTGATGGTATCATATACTCATCATATAGTATTGCATATTTTTGTTTCATAAGAGTAAGCTTTATTTTATCATTAATACAAATTATTCTAATAATATTACAATTTACAATTATATCACTTTTTTTTTTTGAGGGACAATATTATATCACTTATTTCTTCGAGAGAAATTACGAACTAGTAATTATACACATTCGTGGTAAATTGCAAAAACCACACATATATTCAAATCAACCTATGCATATCTTTCGAGAAATATACATATACAAGGCAGATACGCAACAACAAGGGTAGATCTGGATTCAGAATATTAGCGAGACAATTTTTTTTCAATCAAATAATTAAATAATACTAAATTTAATAAGAAATTGTATTAAAAATAGGTGTAGCAACCAAAATTACAAAGATAATAATATATTTTTTATTTGTTGAAAATGAACTAAAATTATATCATTACTAATTGTTCTAAAATTATATCATTACTAATTGTTCTAAGAAAATTTGCGGTCAAAATTTTGCCTAGGCTCGATAAATTTTTTGGCTCCGCCGCTGAATATTACCTCAGTTGATTGAAGCTTCATGCTGATAACGTATTATAAAATAAACTAAATGACAAGATAAAAGATATTGCCTCTGTTGGTTGAAGCTTTGTGCTGATAACATGTTATAAATAAACTAAATGACAAGATAAAAAATAGAGAAGATGAAAACTTTTGTATTATTCTCTTCACAGTGGTGTTTATTTACACACTAGAACAAAGCATGAGTCATATTTATAAAACACAAATGAGGAAGTGAATGATCAAAGCAATTAAAGACCATTAACTATTCATTCACTTATAGGGATTATAGGAAGGTGGAAGACTAATGATGGACATCTACTAAATTATTTATTCATAACATAATTTAATATAATGATATAAAGGACCAAAATAAAAACAATGCATATGTTTTTTTATTTTATTTTATTTTATGAAATTGCTAATGTCTTTATATGAACGGTCGAGGAAGGTAGATGTTGGGTATGATTGGTAAGAAAGGGCAATGAGTATTTAGTAGTAATTACTATTAATTAGAATTATTAATAGTTGGTATTTTAACTAAATAAAGAGAGGAATAAAAGGAATAGTATATGTGTGTGATATTGTTTAATTATGTAATTAAATGTAGAGATTGAGAATGAGATTGAGAGCGTAAGACGAAAAAAAAGAATCAAAGGCAATGAATGAATAGAAAGAGAAAAGAAAAGGTCCATTGTGATTGTGAGTGTCTCTAGTTTGTTTCTGTTTGGTTTGGATTGGGGTGAGTGTATGTATTGAGTTTTCCCTCCATCCTTACTTGTTTTGGATGATGTCTTAGGAGTGGTCGTCTTTGTTCAGTGTTAGTAGTAGTAGTAGTAGTAAGTTTTTTTGGTTCTTTCTTCTTTTCTAACCAAAAATAAAAGGCCAATCATGCACACAAACGGACACACATACAAGGTCATTACACTTTCAATTCAATTCAAGATTTGACTTGTACTTGGAGCCAGCCAGCCAGCCAGAGAAAAAGAAAACCCTAACCAAATCAATTTAAATTAATGAGAGAGAGAGTGAGTGAGAGAGGGGTCAACTAAAAACAGAAGCAGAAAATCAAACATTTTCACACAAACCATTAACTAACCTGTGTGTGTGTGGGTGTGTTTGTGTTATGTCTCAGATCCATGAATGAATGAATGAATGAATGTAGGAAGATGAATGATCCAAGCAGGCTTCACTTGAAGAAGGAACTCACTCAAATTCGAAAGGCTGCTCGTGTGTTGAGGGATCCCGGAACAACTTCTTCCTGGAAATCAACCTCCAGATCTACTGCTGCTGCTGCTGCTGCTGCAAATCCCAATTCACTTCCTTTCGCCAAACACAACAACACTGTATTCTTATACAACTGGAACAACTACAACAAACAAGATGAACAAGAAGAAGAAGAAGACAACCACTCTTCCTCTTCCCTTCTTGCAAGTTTAGAAGACAGTTTGAGTGATGCTCACAACGCTGCTGATGGCGGTTTCGATTCAAAGAGTGATGTTGGGACCCGCTCCTCCTTTTTCAGATATTCAAATGCCAGAAGAGCAATCCCTCCTACTCTTCATAACAAGAAGCAGAAGCAAAAGCAAAAGCAAAAGCAAAAGAATAATAATAATAATAAGAAAAACCACCACCCTCTTATTACCAACAATGATGACTCCGGAGATGATTATTCTAACTCCATTTCTGGGGCTTCTTCTCTTCTTCGAAAACTCAATCACAATAATAACTTCCTTACAAGAACAAGTCTCAAAGATGATTCTTCTTATTCCTATAGTACCCCTGCATTGTCCACCACCTCTTTCAACAGGTACACTCATCGCCGCCGCCGTTATCCTAGCACTGTTGGATCCTATACAACAACCTCAGTTAATGACGGCGATGATGAGGATATTGATGATGACCGTTTGGATCTGCCTGGTCGTCAAGGATGTGGGATTCCTTGTTATTGGTCAAAGAGGACTACGCCCAAACATAGTGCCAGCTGTTGTTCTCCTTCCTTCTCAGATACTTTAAGGAGGAAAGGTAGCAGCATTCTCTGTGCTACTCAATCTATATATTCAAGACACCATCGCAGATCCTCTTTTTCCGCTTTGCAGCCCCACAAGCGGAGAATGTCTTCCAGGAATGCTCGCGGCGCAAGAGGAGGAGGAGGAGGTGTTGTTCCTTTGCTTACTAGCACTAGCAGTGGCGATGTTAGACATTGTTCTTCCTCTATTGGAATTGGTAGGAGTAGGACTGATGATGACGAACTTTCTACTAACTTTGGGGAGCTTGATCTTGAGGGACTGAGCAGACTTGATGGAAGAAGGTGGTCATCTAGTTGTAGGAGTCAAGAGGGTTTGGAGATTGTTCCTCTCAATGAGGACGAAGAAGGATCTTCCTCCGAAAACAGTAGGAGTTTCAGCCACAAGTATAAGCCTTTGTTCTTCGGTGAACTCATTGGCCAGACTATTGTGGTTCACTCCCTCGTCAATGCCGTTTCCAGGGGACGAATTGCTCCTGTCTATCTTTTTCAGGGTCCCCGTGGGACTGGCAAAACATCTACTGCCAGAATATTTGCTGCAGCCTTGAATTGTGTGGCTTCTGATGAAGGTAAGCCTTGTGGATATTGCGGGGAATGTGCTGATTTCGTTTCTGGCAAGAGCTGTGATCTTGTCGAAGTCGATGGAACTAATAAGAAAGGAATCGATAAAGCTAGATATATGCTCAAAAGATTGGCCGCCGGGTCTTCTTCGGCGGCCTCCTCACGATATACGGTTTTTGTTATTGATGAGTGTCACTTGTTAACCTCCAAGACATGGCTGGGATTTCTCAAGTTTCTTGAAGCACCGCCTCAGAGAGTTGTGTTCATATTTATAACATCCGATCTTGACAATGTGCCGCGAACAATACAGTCTCGATGCCAGAAGTACCTTTTCAATAAAATCAAAGATGGGGATATTGTGACAAGGTTAAGGAAAATATCTACTCAGGAGAATCTCGACGTTGAAACAGATGCACTGGACCTTATTGCCCTGAATGCAGACGGTTCACTACGAGATGCAGAGACAATGTTAGAACAGCTTAGTTTGCTGGGAAAAAGAATCACTACTTCTCTTGTCAACGAACTTGTGAGTTTGTTGTCTCTATTTTTCTTTGAAATGGAACAGTTCAGACAATGCTTTTGACTTTCACTGAAGTTTTTCTTTTGGTTGCATGGATATCATTTACAAATAATGTTTTTTGGTATTACTTGAAACAGGTGGGAGTTGTTTCAGATGAAAAATTATTGGAACTTTTAGAATTAGCAATGTCATCAGACACTGCAGAGACGGTGAAAAGGTCTAGAGAATTGATGGACTCCGGAGTTGATCCAATGGTTTTGATGTCTCAACTAGCTGGCCTTATTATGGACATCATAGCTGGATCGTATGCGGTCGTTGATACCAAACCCGACGGTTCATTCTTTGGTGGTCGGAGTTGTGAGTGCAATTTTTGTTTCCATTTCATAAGATCTTATTGGTGTTATTCATCATCATTTTTGCTTTGATATGGTGGTTAATCTTTAAAATATAGACAATAGTTTGGGTTATTATTTAGTTCAACACCATTTCTCATTCAAAAGTTTAGAGTGATTGGAAACTACTCTTGCTCATGTAAAACATAAATGATAGCCTAAATGATATTATTGACGAAGATAAACCAATAGTACTCACTGTCTTACTGCATAATATTGTTATATCATGATGCGTGAGCTTGTGGATTTAGTGTGTGTTGGCCAAGTGAAATATATCAACTGTTTATCTTGATGTTATCTACCCGTTTTTCATTACTACAAGTGATATATACTATACTAGTTTATTGTTCAGGTTGGTTGAGTACTGCATGAAAAGCTATTGTGAATGCCAGGCATTATTTGATATGTATAATGACAACTTATTTGATCAGATAACGCACAGCTGCTTGTTTCTATTTTTTAAAACACTCTCTTACTTTGTATTTAATGGAGCTTCATAATCATCAACTAGGAAACTGTTAAATCATTGAAAAAGAATAGCCCTCTAGTATAATAAATTTCGACAATGTCATTTGGGTTTGCTTCCTGATTATGTTTTTTGGCTTTGACCTTGTGCTTTAGTACGTATTATTATCAATACACTACATGATTAGAGATGGTTATAGCTGCTTTGGACATTTTTTCCTGTATGGTTGGGTGCTTTGTATCCCTTTTGACTGTCATGTGTTATATACTTACTAATGAAAATCCTACAATTGAATAATTAGTGAATGAAACGGAGTTGGAGAGGTTAAAGAATGCTTTGAAGCTTCTCTCAGAGGCTGAGAAACAGTTAAGGACTTCCAGTGAACGCTCAACATGGTTTACAGCAACTCTTTTGCAGCTTGGTTCCGTACCTTCTTCAGATGTTACTCAGTCAAGTAGCAGCAGGAGGCAGAGCTGCAAGACAACTGAAGATGATCCATCAAGTGCTTCAAGAGACATTACTTCTTTCAAGCACAAGTTAGACCTCCAATATATGCCTCAAAAGTCAACACCCCCTGCTTCCTACCAAAAATCAGTAAACGGCAGTTCCAGGCTTCAAATTGATGGTTTTAGCTTGAATTCAAAGCCGTCAAATAGCCCCGTTATAGATGATGGATCCACAGTGGTCTCATCCGATGATCTTATTGCTGGGAATACAATGTTTAGATGCATAGACTCGGGGAAGTTATGCGACATATGGTCATGTTGTATTGAGAGGTGCCACTCTAAGACATTAAGGCAGCTGCTACACGATCACGGGAAGCTTGTGTCCATATCTGAAGTTCAAGGTAAGCTGATAGTATGCTCAAAACTGATGTTCTTTCTTGTTTAGGAGTTATCATAAGTATTTTTTTCAAACTTAGTTGCACTAAGCTTTTCGTAAATGTTTCTGCACACGTCTTTTCTTCAGTTCAGCTATACCTAGTTCTGTCATTAAAAGAAGTGAATGAGACTTTGCCAGTTACTATATATTTTGTTTTGCATTATATCCCTAAGAATGATGCTATTTCTAAAAATAAGATAACTGAGTTATCCCTAAAAAGCATATTTTATCTTGATGTATATGTGTCGTTTTTCCTGTATGATAATTTGTATATATTCTAACAGTTATTTTATCTTCGTTGTCCTTCTTTCTCGTTCCTTTGCCGTATCACATCTCTCCCTGTTCTTTCCCCTCATTTAATGCTGCTTCTCTACGCCTTCATTACTAAAAGTCAGCTTTTGTTTTGTCATGTATGGTTCCCTTCTCCTAATCCGTAGTTCTTCTACCAGGTGTTCTTGTAGCATATGTTGCATTTGGGGATGGCGATATTAAACTCAGGGTTGAAAGGTTTTTAAGTAGCATTACAAACTCCTTGGAAATTGTTCTTAGACGCATTGTGGAGGTCAGAATTATCCTCTTGCCCGATGTTGAAGGTGAAAATCAGGTTAATCCGTTGGGTCTAAAGCAAGCCGCGTCAGCACTGGCAAGTGAGGACGAACAAAGGCGAGTTCATATGAATGGAGCTATGTCATATTCGAGTTTGCCTCAATCTGCCATGGGTTCCTCAGATATTCCAACTGAAGGAAATGGCGCGAAGGAAAGAAGACGGGATAATCCAGTGCAGAGAATTGAATCCATAATTCGTGAGCAGAGGTTGGAAACTGCCTGGTTGCAAGCTGTAGAAAAAGGTTCCCCTGGATCGTTGAGTCGTTTGAGACCCGAGAAGAATCAAGTCCTGCCTCAGGATGGTGTCTATGGCGTAAACCCAACGGAGTCCATGGATTCGACAAGATTTTCCTCTCATCAGCACAGGGAAGATGACACAAATAGTGATCTTAAAATTTTGGCCCTTAAAAATGGAAGGGTCCTACCGAAGGATCAGATCGGTAAAAGAGCCGACAGTTATCCCATGTCCCCAAGTATATTGCATGACAGCAGTTTAGCAATATTGTCTGGAAAAGATAACCTGTAAGTCTTCCATTAATTTTACAATCTATCTCTCTTGTACAATGTGATTAGAAATTATAGCAAATTGGTGGGTGTCCTTGCATGATTGGTGGGCAAAGTAGCTGTCATGTTTAGAAAGTGTTGGATGCGCAGACTAATATAATTTCTAGCAGGATAGTGGAATATTTGTCTTTGAAAGGTTAAAAAACTAATTCTAATGCTTGAATGAATCATATGGAAATAACTTAAAATGTAGATTTCGAATGGTAAATATTGGGCAAAATTACTTAGAGTTATAATGGTTGACATGCATGCTTGTGGGTATTGTAAATGGTATCGGATTTCTTGCCTTCAGTACATGGTAAGTATTTCCGTTAACTTAGCTCTTTCTGGAGCCCTTGTTCTTCACCTCTTCACATGGGCTCCATTTGGAATGGACCCCATAAATGGTGACTGATTCTGACATCTGACCATCAATAACCTATTATTATTATTATTATTATTATTATTATTACTATTACTATTACTATTACTATTACTATTACTATTACTATTACTATTACTATTACTATTACTATTACTATTACTATTACTATTACTATTACTATTACTATTACTATTACTATTACTATTACTATTACTATTACTATTACTATTATTATTATTATTATTAAAAATTAATTAATTTCTTTTTTCTGATTCTTCTGGTCCATTTTTCACATTTAAAAATGATTGCACTCATGGGTGAACTATCCATCATTCTGATGATTGATTGTATATTTTGAATCACCTGGAAATCAGCTGACCCACAAGCTGCAGGTTGTAACTTGAGTTATGTGGATTGAGTCCATCCTGAAATTTCTTTGTAATTCTTATTTTTCTATTTTTATTTTCGTCAAAAATTAAAACGGAACCTACAATAAAGGATTAGACAAATGATTGCTTGTGTCGAAAGTCAGGTTTTATTTGTTGCTTACTGCCACTGTCAATTGTTTTTTCTGTAGGGATTGTGAATCTGGTTCGGGAGCTGGAGGTTGTGGGTTTTTATGTTGGAATAATAAGTCCAAGACTAGAAGAGCAGTGAAGGTAACTTCATTCTGAGCTTATCTTCTCTGAAAATTCATCTACTTGTCTCAATAACAATAACAAATTTGTTGTCTGATTGAACTTTTTTTTTTTTTTTGGTCTGATCAAACTTGTTTAATTCTGTTGGAAGCAGGTAAAAGGCACCCCAGTTGGAGGAGGGCGTAAAGTTGGGCGCTTTTCATTGTTTGGTGAGTGTGGTAAGCCAAAGAAAAAGGAGAGTAAAAGATAAGGGGGCATTGGATATTCTTTTTCCTTTTTTTTTTTTGGTAGAAATTTTCCCTACTTTTTCTTTCTTTACTCTATTGGGGCGATTCTTGAAGGATGAGTGTGAAATGTGAAGGTTATGTTGTTCAGCAGCTTCTACTTTTGTTCTGCTTTTGCTTCATCCTTTGTTCATGAAATTAATAAAGAGGAACAGTGTAACCTGTTTTTACTTTCTTGATAATTCTTGCCAGTTTATCCTTCCAGATTGAATGAGTCTTTTTAAGAGAGGCATCGTTTTACCTTTTTTTTTCTTTCTTTCAAATATGACTGATAAATGAATAGTCCCTATAGTAGTAGTAGTACCCCAAGTGGTCCTAATACAAACTAAGGTTAGAACTCTACATTTATAAATGAGAAAAGCTAACAACGCGTAAAGCTTTTATTTGTTGAAATTCAAATGGCATTATTTCAACTAAGCATAGTAATACAAGAAAAAAGGAAGACGGAGATGAGTTTGAGAGTAATGTGGTAAAAACTGACTCAATGAGTGTAAACAAGCGTGCATATAAAGCTTGTATCTTTTTAATTTTAATTAAATAAAATAATTTGAAAATGACAATGTTTCCATCTTTATGTTGATATATTTTCTTCAATCATCTAGTTACTTTTGTGCTTTACAGCTAACGGTGTAATTCATTTGATTGACTCGTCTAATCTAGCTAATTCATAAGCTTTATTTCAAATAACAACACATCTATCTATCTATATACTATGTATAGTATGATTCATACAAAAACATCCCGCAAAAATGTGCAAACCAATCCATTATTATCTCGAAATTGAGTTGGACATTTTGTCATTGTCGATGCGACCAGCACTGTTATCACTCACCGAATCCAATGGTATGCATGTCTTCTAAATTATTCAACATCGCTTATTTTGTTATTTACTTTGGTTTAATTATTTCATTGCGCATATTAAATATATAAAATTACAACAACAATCAATCACAGTAACTAAAAATACTATTTAATAAATACATCTTAAATTTTATTAAATACTCAATCAGAAAATGACGATATATGACTAATAAATATATCAGGTGCACGTTAAAGATTCTTTTAAGCATTAGAAAATTGAGACCTTTATTATGTTTGCCAAACTTGATTAAATATCATCCCATTGCATGGGGCACTGGTAATGAAAGTAGATTTCTTCTACCATGCGGAAACATTTCCCTTTTTTAAGGCAATGGCCATGTGCTTTTACACAAATCTCAATAAGTTACACAAAGTAACTCAAAAACTTGTATACAATTTCCTTTTGCAGTTCAAAAATCAATAATCAATTGTATAAAAATTGTTTGACAATGATTTCCCTTCAATGGTGAGATTGGCAAAACTTCATTAAGAACTTTCCCCAGAATTTATATTCAATATTCTCTCTGCTAGTAATAAATCATCAGGCGTAGTCACCTGCAAAACATGGCAAGAAATTTATATATTTTGTATCAGGCAGCACTACATGCTTCAGTGCTTGTGTTGTAAAAAACATAACTTCAGTGGTAGTGATAGATCAAGTCAAAACAAGTACGAACTTAAATCCAAGATCGCTGTTATCCAAGTCAATTAATTTTTTAAATGAAAACACTACTTTCTAAAGAAAATATCATTTTAAATAGTATACATGATTTAGGATTTCTTTTTGACAAATGATTTAGGATAGTTAATATGTTAAAAAGGTAAATTGATAACAAGAAACAAATCAAATTTGCAATAAAATCAGTAAAACTGAACAAAGCCATAATTCTATCTAATCTAATGGGTCCAACCCAAGATAAGTTACGCCCAAGCCCAAAAGTGCAAAATTTTCAGGCATCAAAGGGGGAATTTGGATAAATAACTAAAGGGTTATGCTAACAAGTGCCCTTAGGGCATTTGTTAAGGAATCAAAAAAGGAAATGATCGTTAAATTTTATGTAGAAAAAGTTGCTTTTTAATCTTTCAATAAGTTGAATACACAATTTTCAAGAAAAAGTTGCTACTTAAAGCTTCTTATCAAGTGCCCTTAGGACACTTGTTAGCATTTCCCATAACTTAATTGCGAGCTTATTAATTGAGTACTTATTATATGAGAAGTTAGGCATACACTAAAAAGCTAAAAAGTATTTCTTCAATAAAAAAAGGTGCTAAAACTTTGAATAACCTAAAAACAACTAATATGAACACATCATAAGCTATTTTTATAAGTTCTTTCAAACATTGATACGGTCCTTATGTCACAAGTTAAGTTCATTCCAAACGCCCTCTCAATTCTCATAAGCCCAAATGCTTTCTCTGACGTGCTTAGTCGGGTCAAGTGGGTGTCAGCCATATAGTAGCTGTACTACTACTAGAGCATCATATGGTACCAAATGATATAAGTTACAGGTTATAAAGCTTTGTAAGTAATAAAGGCCTAACCATCCTACCAAGAGAGAATATAGTTGACTACCTTGATGTTGGTATAAGATCCTTCGGTGATATAAACAGGATGTTTAAGGTGCTCCACAATGGAAACATCGTCAGTAACTTCAAGACCTTCTCTGCAAAGAAGGTTGTACATAATATACCAGTTAGTTTCAGAAAGGCAACCTATCTTCTCAACATTGTTCCGAATGATGAAACCAAAATTCTCTAAACTTGTTACTACATATTCTGGTTTTACCATGAATGACTCACCTGGGTGGTCAATATGTCTGGATAGCTCTTGGTTCATATAGGGTGACAGTATTTTTTTAGTTAATAAGATTCATAAATAACTGAAGAATAGGATACTTAGCAATTAAATTAAGCATAAGAATAAGAAACTACCTATTTACAAGCTCAAAGCCTTTCCTCAGCAACTCGGGTTTGATAATCTGCAAAAATTAATAAGCATTGTGAGTAGTTGACTAGTTTTCCAAAATTAAATGAAATATACATTGTCATCTTTGCAGTTTGACCTGTGGAGTCTGCATCTCCCATAGCGTTTTTCTATCCAGTGTTCTGACCACAAATGATTCGGTGTTTGCCTGCAGAAAGATTAGCTTACAGGCATCATTATTTTCAAGTCCATCAAGGGAAAGTGACTAAATTACATACACGTGCCCAAGCTCAAATTGATAATTTCATTCTTGATTAGAAGACACTCTTGTATGCACAACTACGTTCATAGTTATTGATACTTAACCAAGTATGAACAAACAAAAATACAACTAAGATTAAAAACATGTCCACAGTTGTAAAGCAGTTACGTAACTGTGAATGGAACAGCGATTTTAATCTCTAAAGAAATTTTGAACTTTAAAAAGCATCAAAAGTATTTTAGATGAATTAATTGTGCAAAAGTACTTGGTTTCAAGTCAAGAAAATCACCAATTTCTGTAAACTTGGCTGTTTGTGTGCTAATTTGCAAGGAAAATAATGGGCTTTGATCAGTTAAAAAAAAATCGTATTCACTAGTATTGTGGGATTTACTGGTTGTTTTGTTTCATCATTTAAGTGCACCTTGATATGATTCCTTAGTCTCTGTGGCAGGAAAATCTGCAAAGAACTGTGATGCACGGATATGCCAATTACCTCATGCTCTGTTTTTTCTTCGGCACAAACCTCTATTTTTTGTATAATGTTTCAAGTGCAAGCATATTCAACTGCTATGTTGATACTAACACACCAACCCACTCAATATTCCAAAATAAAACGGTCCAACCGATGTCTTCTTTTTCTTAAGTTTCATTTCCTTCTATTTTTCATTTCTTTAATTTCAATAAATATTTCATTTGCATGTTTATTCTCTGGTTTAAAATTTCTATTTTTAAATTGCATTTGCTAATATTTTGTGAACTTTTTATTTTTATGTATATGTATCCTAAATGTATCGTATCCTATATTTACTTTATAAGAAATGAGGTATCGCCATATCGGATATGTATTGAATCCGATACTCGTATTGTATCTGTGCATCATAGGCAAAGAATGAGTATCAAGACCAAAGCTAGACTTTTGAAGGGGTGTTGGAAGAAAAGATGAACCTGCCTCACCGACTTCAGTGCCTAGGCACTAAATTTTAAATGCCTATGCACTTTAGAATAGAACCAACCTTTCTTTTGCCACCTCAATGGCTAGGCACCCATAGGGCATAACTATTAACTAATGTCTAGGCAGTCCGACCATATATCGGAATCTTCTCCTCTGCATGGTGTGCTCTTCGGCTACCTAAATCTTAGGTGTCATTTAGTGCTATAAATATCAGTTTTCTGCCTTTTTTTAGAGGGAGAATGCACAGCACACTCAACGCAAGGAGACTATGAGATTCTATGGTAATCAGAGTTTTTGAAGGATTTTATTTTCACTGGACTCATCACCTTTTTCTTGAAAATGGTTAAGAAGTTCTCTCCTCTTTTGTTTGTTTTATTTTTGTCTTCGTCTTCATTATAGATAAAGAAAATTTATCAACCACTTACAATAATCGTAAGAAAAGCACATGCAAACAACTACTGAATACCTCCTTGATTGTGGCCTTCACAGGGACACCAAGAACAGCAGCTCCATTCAACAATCCATCTTTAAGGACCTTAAAACAGAATATAGATAAGTAATATAAGTAGGTAGGTTAACTATATATATGTGTGTGCGTGCGTGCGTGTGTGTGTGTGTGTTTATATCAAAAAGCCCTATCCAAAATATGTCAAATGTGCATTTGAGTCCATTAAAAATGTACAGACACATAACATGTCAATCCAAATAACACGAGCACTTTTATCAAGACTCTGTCATTGGCAATCGCCAAAGACATTGGATTTCAGACATGAAGAGATCCTCAACATGATTTTAGACTCTTGAGTGACAAAGGTGCAAATACTAAAGCACATAGCTTTCTATTGCTCTTGTTCCATATAAACCATTGACAATAACATAAATGTAAAGTTGATATTTCCCTGACATATCACTGCTTGTAGGTGGGAATCCTTCCATAACACTCTCACTAAACTAATGCAATGTAGCAACAATGTTGATTTTCTTGATGTATGCATAAAATTCAGAAAAATTAAGCGGTGAACTTTGTAATTTGTGCGAGAGAAATTTATTGAACCGAAACCTTTTTCACATCTTCTTGTAACACTAAAGGTCTTGCAGAATCATGAACACAAACAAGCTCAGAGTTTGAATCAACAGCCTGTAAAAAATGCATTTAATAATAATATAAGGAGCCATGAGTGTTAACGGGATAAACAAGTCAAAATTAACACAAACTACAGAAATGCATGCAGAAACTTCCCAATTTTTATTTATGCAAACTCAATCAACTAAACAAAGCAGACGTTGTCGCCCTGACAACAGTTAATTAATCTTACATGGATTCCAACATTTTGAACAGTCTGTTTTATGAGTCTATGAAGATTAGAAATTTATTGAAAATGCGGGTGACCAGAATGCCAATTTATTAACTATGTGTTTGGATGCATATTATCTTTGTATTCCTGTGTCCTAATAATGTTTCAACACTGAAGCTAGATATCATAGAGTTAATGGATTGTGCAGTGCTACCGTGCTCCCCAATTTTCCAAAGACACATTTTGATATCTAAATCTATTAGATTTTAGTTACGTCACATCACTTATTGCTTGAGCTAGCAATGTGATTTTGTGCTTCTGACGCTCTCGCCTAGACATTTCTATATTTACTGTGGAGTTAACCAAAATATGTCTGATAAAAATGTATGGGCACGTTAACCAAATGGCAAGATTCGGGTTTGTGATGCTCAGCTAATGATCATTGTTTTGGAAGGAAGAGGTATGAAAAGAAACTCTGGCCTGAATTAATATAAAATTGAGCTAAAGAAAGGAAATCACGCATAAAAATATTTCATGATACAGATTATTAAACAAGCAAAGAAAACAGCACATTCCTGAAGGCCATTGTAAACAGAATCCTGTCTTTCTTTTCCAGGCAGTGCAAATTTGAGGTCTGGTTGGCAATTTCCTTTGGCATCTGAGGGGAGGGGGAATAAATAATAATAATATTAATAGGCAAGAGGGAAAGACATGACATAGTGTTATGGAAGAAAGAAGAGGAAAGAAGAAACCTTGAAAGATGTCGTTGTAGGAAGGATCGCAAACGACAATGATTTCTTTGACTTGAAGCATGCGGGAGAAAGTGTAGAAACTGCAAGATATAAGGAATTAAGTTAAATTGTAAAGAAATGGAACATAATAATAAAGTGAGTGAATATATGATTACGTACCTATAGAGTGCAATGGGTTGGCCCAAGAGAGGAAGATATTGCTTTGGCATGGTAGCCTATTTATAATAAGAAGAAATTGATTGATTAATGTTATAAAAAGGAGACAGAGACAGAGACAGAACATACTCCCATTCTCTTGCCCTTCCCTCCAGCGAGCAGTACAACGGAGACGCTTCTGTCTTTAACGACAACATCCTTCTCCTGTTCCTGCAGAAACAAACAAACAAACAAATAAAAAAGTCAACCTCATAGTAGAGTAATTGAATTGAATCGAATTGAATGGAAAAGGAGGAGTTAGTTAGTTTACTTGGGCGGTGGGAAGTGGAGCAGCAGCAGCAGCAGCAGCATAACATATTGAGGTTGATGATAATAAAACATTTTTGTTGTTGTTGTTTATAGATATTTGAGGACCTGACCTGACTACTACAGTAACAGTGAGTAACAAACAAACAAACAAGTTTATTTTCTTAATTATTATTATTGAGAAAGAGTAGAGATTGACTTGCCTGTAGCTGTAGTTGTAGTTGTAAGAGATTTGATTGTTGGGAAGGGCAATCCCAGAAGAAGAGGAAGAGAAGAAGAAGAAGAAGAAGAACAATGCTGAAACTTAATCACAAATTCCATCTCTCACACAGAGCTAAACAAACTAACCGGGAGAAGAAGAGATTGATGAGTTTATTTTATTTTATTTTTATTTTTATCGGAAAGAAAGTGTAAAAAATAAAATAAAATAAGCTATTGGGCTCGGGGCGAGAGGCGGATATGTTTTGGGCCGGGCCCAAAAAAGCTGAAAAGAAGAAGAAGAAGAAGGAGAGAGAAGGATCTATCAATCGAATCGATCGATCGGAAGAAATGGGAGCAGCAGGAAAGAATACAGCAGAGTTCTTCAAGAGGAGGGATGAATGGAGGAAGCATCCCATGCTTGGTAATCAGATGCGTCATGCCACTCCTGGTCTCGGCATCGCTCTTGTCGCTTTTGGTGTCTATCTTGTTGCTGAACAAGTCTCCAACAAGATGAATTCCTCTTCCTCTTCTCATCACCATGTATCTATTCTTATTCTTACTCTTAGGGTTTTCAATTTCAATTTCAATTCATTTCATTTCATTTTCTTGCTCCCTCCCATTCCCAATTTACATTTTATTACTGCTAGGGATTCAATTGCATATTATTATTGTTCAATACTCCAGCATCGTTGCTTGTTGTATGTCTGTCTGTCTGTGTAATTTGTTTAGAAAGAATAGAGATTTTGCCTTGGTTGATTGGTTGCACCGGGACTCGTTTTCATAATGAATAATAACCCATTAAATTATAACAATGCTTCTCTTTTGTGTGTGCATCCTGTGTCTGTTTGTACTATTCACTTACACTTAATTACATTACTTTCGCAGGTGAAGGCTGGGGACCATTGAGTCAGGTGGAGGAGGAAGGACCATCGTCAATCCATTGTTTCCCTTGTTTTGTTTGTTCTATCTCAATGAATTTGCTTAAATAATAATATTACATACATTGAAAACCACTTTAGTTTTCCCTTCAATGTAATAATTTGCTTAGGAGGATGGATTTATTTCATTACTCTCTGTATAATCAATGCCTCACTACTTTCTTTCACTGATATACTACATCTTTGCTTGCTTTTCTGTATTTCAATTTTATACCATCATCATCTGTTGACTGTTATGTTATGTATACCATTCCATTTCACATCATCTGTTTTCTAGCTGTAGAATATTCAATAACAGAACCCAACAAATCACACCAGTATATTTCAATGCTCACCTACCACAAAACTAAATCAGCTAGAGCTGTACAGAGGGAGACCAAGGGGGACGGGGAAAATACATACATTTGCTTATTTCATAATGAGTTCTCCTGTTTTAAGGATGATAAGAGAACCAATTTATTTGCCTGGGGCTGTTGCTAGTTTGAGATGCATGTAAGAGGCTCTTTACAATTTAAGCTCTTATCAGTAGCGGCCTCCTCCTTTAGATCACAGGTGAAATTGAATACTGATGGTGCTAGTAAAAACAGTGAGTGAGTTGGTTGTATGGGTGTGATTCACAATCATAATGGTAACTGGTTTGTATGGGTTCTACAAAGGGATCGGTAATTGCAATGCCTTTTTTGCTGAGTTGTGTAGTAGGGGGTTTGGAAGGGTTGCAATTAACGTGTACGAGGGACTATAAAACAAGAGAGCTGTGAGTGTTGAACCAAAGGTTGTGGTGGATATTTTTAAAAAGAAAGATGTTTGCTATGTTATGGCGTGGAGTTTAATCCAACCTACTCGTAGGCTTCTTCAGTTAGATTGGAAAGTGAAAGGGTGACATTTTTATTGTGGCACTAATTTGTTGACTTGCATGGAATGTGATAGTATTAAGTTCTTGATTTTGTTTACTTGTTTTATAAGCTTTATATTAGACCATTGTTGTTTCTTGCTTATGTTATGGGAGTTGGTAGTTCTCATTCGATGTCTCCCTAATTGTTCTTCTTTGGGATTAGATCCTCTTTCATTCAGAAATAAAAAAAAAAAAAAATGTTTACGCATTGAAACTTATTTAAGCGCAATTGATTCATAGAAATGTGAGTTTTCATTTCGTACGCAATATAAGATTTACTATCTCCATCTATATTGAGGGTAAGATGAATTGTATTGACCATCAAAGTATAAGGCAATCATTTCATTTCAACGACCGAATGTTTGGAAGAGTTAAAAAAAAAAAAAAAGTTTTCTCCTAGTATCACGTGTTCTTATTACAAACTTGTCCTAATGCTAAGCAACAGCCTTTCAATTACTACTAGCATTTACTTGAATTGATCGTATGCAAGCAAAGATTCATGGCGATGTCCAGCTTGCCATCACTACTTTATTGTGCTACAAAATCATTCTTGTCAAATGTATAGTGACTTGTATTAGATACCAAAATAATTGGCCGTATCTAGTTACTCAACAATTAGCACCAGAAATTCCTTACGCGCATGAGTGACTTGTTATTATTAATTGAGAGTCTATGAATTTCATCAAATTCAAAAGCATGTAATGTAATACTAATATCTGAAAAGAGGGATACGATGTAGCAGTGTGTTTACATGCTGTAGTAATGTCCGTACAAAAGTGACTCAAATTCTAGAAGGAAAAAAAATTATAAAAAATGAAGCCTCCGTATGTAGTTAAAAAAGAACCCAAAGGACAGAACGCAATTCCCACATTGGTCTAGGGCTAGACACAACAGAAAAACAATATCAAGAGATTATTACTATTATTATTATTATTATTATTGTCATAACAGTAAAACAAATTTGTAAAAATTAAAAATAACAGTAAGTAATAATAAATAATACATGATGAGTGACAACAAGTCTATCGAAAGTTCCCCATAAGCAACAAATCGAATCCTAAGGCATGGTTCTTGGCAGACCTTAATGTCTGAAGCTGAAGTTTGCTGTGACGAATATTAACCATTTTCTTAATGGAAACATAGCTCAAAACCTGAGGAGTGGCTTGAATGTTTGAAGCAGCTCCCCCAATCTCAATGTTTCTAAAGACACCAGTTTCAGGGTTGAAAGAGACAAGACACTTTGTAAAGGAACGAGAATCAGAATCAGCTGTGACCCACATTTCTCCTGAAGTGTTGAACCCAATTGGTCTGTGCTTGTCCTGTGGACTCAATCCACAATATGACTTTATCTCAATACTGAATGCCTTTCTCCATGACTCCTTCTCACCGTACTTTGACATCACCAATGTCTCCAACCTTGCACCCTCAATCACATAACACAGACACAAACACCCTTTTAACACACCAACACTGATTGTCGAGATCTTACTCACATACTCATCATCAAAATGGGATGGCAGCGGCACCGATTTGAACTTGTTGGTGTTGAGATCAAAGGAGCAAATTGAAGCATCCTGTGTGAGCCAATGAAGTGCACCATTGAGGGATGGATCAAAGGAACTGTTAACCCTAGGTCTGGCAGATGGAGCATCTGGAATGAGAGACCACGTTCTGGTCCCTGAATCAGATTGGTACAATTCAGCCACCATTTGATCGGATTTGAAAACCAGTTGAAGAATTTTGAAATGTTTCTTGATGGGATCAAAACCAAAAGCTGAAAAACAGAGATTTTGATCGGCAGGACTTGGGGCAAGGGGAACAGTGAGAGCCTCGCCCAACAAAGGATTGCAGATGTAATAAAGAGAGCGAGATGGAGTGCGACAATTAGAAGCGCGTAAACATAAGAGTCCGTTACTAGAATTGATCAAATCCACATGCCTATGTATATGAAATGTGACGAACCTGTTTGTTCTGTTGTTACGCGATTGTTGTTGATGGTGATGGTGATGATGATGATGATGAATTGTTGGGGTGGCTGCGGTGGAGGCGGTGGATGTGGTGGAGGAGGTGGGATTGCAGGGTTTGGAATCGAGAGAAGGTTGGACAGCGATACAGGAGGAAGAATGATTAGGGTTTAGGGTATGAAATTGGGAATCGATTGAAGTGAGACGGAGATTATCGGAGAGAACAACGAAGGAGAGAGGGGATTTGATGAGATAGGATTGTTGAAAGGAAGGATCGAAAATAATTGATTTGAATTTGGAGCAAACGGAAGAACATCGAATTAAGGAGACAGCAGGTAGCTTAAGCATAATATCAAAGAGTATGTGAATTGGAATGTCCAGTAATTGGATATTCTCATCAACAAACCCTACATCTTCCTCTACCTCTGCCTCCTTCTTACACCTTCTTCTCTCCTTTTTCGTTTTCCGTTCCATTTCCAATTTTTTTTTTTTCTCTCTCTCTCTCTCTCTCTCAGACTACCTAGTACTTAAACACACGGACAATCATGCTTTCTTCTCTAAAATACATGTAAGTATGTACCTACCCCTCCCTCCTATTTCTTGTCACTCCATAAGCCTTCCAAATCAATTTATAGACAAAAATATGGGTAGGATTGGATTGGATTGGATCGGTTTTGACATTTTTTTTTATATCCAATTAAATTTAATTATTTTGGATTGAATGAAATATTTATATTTTCTATGTTAAATTTGAAACAATGGACAACTTGGTTTGACTTGAATCAACTAATGATATGAATAAAATTCACAATAAAAATATTTTATCTCTTTCCCTCAAAAAGATAATTTTTTTTCTCCTCATTAATATTAGCAAATATTTATTTTTAAAATTTATTGAATAATTGATATATGTAGTTTATAATATTTGACCAAAAACACCTATTATTGAATGAACCTAAAAAAAAAACACCTACTAATAGTAGTTGTTGAATAATTAAAATTATGTAATATTAATTGTGAAAAGCTTTTTTGGTCAGACAAAATTATACTTATATTATAAAAAAACATTCAATAATAATTTTAGTATAAAAACCATCTTTTTTGACAAAACAAAACCACCTTGTTTCTAGGGTGAGAGTTGAATTTTTTTTATAAACTCTAGTAAAATTTTATCTTTAATATGTGTGAGACATGAACCTTTTATTAAATAAATTCATGCATATGAATGATTAAGATTTGATTTCCTATAATTTATTTTCACATTGAGATAGTATCAAAATTAAAAACTAATCTTTATGCAAAAAAATGTTAAAAACTAATTGAACATACCCTTACACGTAATATGTGAATATTTAATTGCCAGACTATAAGTAAAATATTTAATATCACTTTGTACAAAATATTTATTTTAATATCACAATTGCCAATAATAATTATTAAATTTAATGTATTTAACTCGTAAATATATACTTTTTCTCAAAAATATCATTATTAATAAAAAAAATGTAATCTAAGAATATGATAATAGTTTTTTTTAAGAGCATAAGAGACATTAAAAGATAAAAATACATTTTTAATAAATACAAAATGAGAAATAATTATCAAAAACAAAGGTATTAATGAATATTTTACGACCGACTCATATGAAATCTAAAACTCTGAAAGTATGTATACTTTGTTGGAACAAAATGTGTTTAACAATGAACCTTAAAGAGTTTTGATGATAACAAGGTATTAAAAATTGTAAATTGGACTAGCTAATATTTGTTCAAGTGTACAGGACCATAATTATAAAGTTACATCATCATTGGTTCTGGATGAGCAAATAAAGAGCAAAAGAAAATGAAGCATAGATGATTCTGAAGGCAAAGCGCTCCTGAAGTCAAGCTGCTCCTGAAAGAAATGGCGCTCCTGAAGTAAAGCTGCTCCTGAAGAACAGTGCTTCTGAAGACAAGAGGTTCAGAAGCCACATCATCAGAAGCTGCACCATCAGAAGCTGCAGAAGTTGCTTCATCAGAAGCTGCATCATCAGAAGCTGCATCATCAGAAGCTGCCTCATCAGAAGTCATTTCACCAGAAGCTGAATCTCAACTGGATTTGCAAAAGATTCAAGAATTGAAGAATTATCAATGCAAAAGCTGTCTATTGGATTCGAAAACACAAACAAAGGATTAGTGGAGTTTTGCAACGGTCATTTCAAAGGTGTTTGAAGGCTTGTGCTTGCAATTTGGACGAAAGCGTTGACATTGTACTTTGTACGAATTGTACAACCACGTTCTCCACTACTCTGTTTTGTGTCCACGCTTCAAGACAAGAAAACAGCTCCAGAATACGGTCTCGCCTGCATATATGTTCCTTTGGATAAGGAATGGATTTCAAATTGGTTCTTCATAGGACAACAACCAAATCAGGCAAAAGATCATTGGTGAAAGATCAAGCTTCAGTAACGACTCTTTGGTGCGCTGGCAATTTCACAACGTCTCTTTCACACCTCTATATAAAGGAGTGAAGACCTAGAGATTTGGTAATGCAAGAACGCTGAACGAAAGACTCACAAGATTTTCACAAGTATCAAACCTCTGCTGAAATTGTTCTGCATTCACTTAGAATTTCTGTGTCTCAAAGTCATATCTTAGAAATTCTTAAGTCCATTGAGTCTGTATCTGATTTGTATTGTGAGCACCTCTGATTGTATATCAAGTGTTCAACCTTAAACAATTTTCTGTGTAATTTTGTTTAGTTAGGAAGTCTCTTGCAGTTGTGCTTGAGCAGGAAGTCTCTTGATTGTGTTCTTGAGCAAAGGAAGTCTCTTGCTTGTGTGCTTGAGCATTGGAAGTCTCTTGCTTGTGTGCTTGAGCATTTGTAATCAGATATTACTCATAGTGAAATCTCCTTGGAAGTGCAAGGGGGACTGGACTACTTCCGGATTGTGGAAGGAACCAGTATAATTGCTTTGTGTCGTTCTTCTTCTCTCTCTCTGTTTTATTCCGCTGCATTTCGATTCTGATTATCACTTCAGAAGCTGTCTCACCTAGCTTCTGATCAGTGTGTTCAGTTTTTAGGAGAAACGAAAAAATTTTCAAAACACAATTCAACCCCCCTTCTTGTGTTTTTCTCACCTTCATACTTGTCAAGATTTAATTTATACTATTAATATATATATATATATATATATATATATATATATATATATATATATATATATATTTGTATGGATCATAAAAACCATTTGACTTTAATTATTGCTACTTCTAAAGTCAGCATATAAATACCATTGATTTATTGACAATGCAGTTATTTTTTACATGATAAATAATATTTGTACAATCATTTAATGATAACTTTGTAATAATTTTTCTCTCATACTCACATCATGATAATATTACTTTTTTTCTTTGGTTTTCATGTCAGTACTTACTTTTCTTTATAAATTTATGGTTGTCCAAAAAAATTATTACACGGATGGTTGTTCAGGCAACACACATCTTTTTTACTTTGATATTTAATTAATTAAACTTTACTTTTTTCGAAGGATCAGTTAAACTCTAGTTTATACTACATCAGGCACTAAATATAAAATATTTTTGAGAAAAAACACGAAAATTAAGAAAGTTGATTGTTGAGATTATTCTATAAGAAAATTAAATACTTCAATTTCCAATGTAGTATATGCCCAAACTTTCATAAAATTTTACCACTTTTGGTGTTTAAAAAGTGTCTCGATGTACTCGTTAACATTTCTCTAGTATTTAACATAGGAAATGCATTGCTTAAAAAAAAAGTGTGGTTTTATGGTGTAATTGTATAATTAAGGGGCCCACTGATTTAGTTTAGGAGGGAAAAAATTAGGGTTTAGGAATGGAATCTAGGGTGACTTAATAGGATTATAGAATAAGTGAAGTGAAGTGATGATATTGGCGCAATACAAACTATCGTTATATATATTTGGTCAAGTAACCTAATGATTAGAATTCACTCCCTTGTAAAGTGAATAAGTGGATGTCCGGAGTTTGAATCTCGACCACTTTATATAATAATTAATTGTCTCTGTCAACTAAGTTATACTCGTAAGGACTAACTATCATTTTATTAATAAAGATCAACTATCGTTTTATTAAGGGTTAAATATGTTTTTGGTCCATATAAATATGTCTAATTTTCGTTTTAGTCCCTCTAATAAATTTCTTCACCTTTTAGTCCCCAAAATTTTACCATCTTCACTTTTGGTCCCTCCTTTAAAGTAAACTCATATGTAAAATACATATTTTTAAATAAAATTTTGTAGAACAATTTATAATAGGGTTAAATATATTTTTGGTCCCTATAAATATACCAACTTTTCATTTTAGTCTCTCTAAAATTTTCCCTCTATTTTTAGTCCCTATAAAATTTTCAATCACTACTTTTGGTCCTTATTTTTAAGTTACTTTTTGTATTTTCTTTAATGAAATTGTGCAAAAATATGTAGGATATTGTAAAATATTTTCCCAAAAAAAAATTAGAATTTTTAACCGTCAAAACTATAAAAATTCATGTTAAATTCATGTTTTGTTGAAAGATTCTAATTTTTTTTTGAGAGAGATTCTTATAATATTATGATTTTTTTTTACAAAGTTTTATTAAAAAATATAAATTCTACATGTGAGTTTACTTTAAAAAGGGACCAAAAGCGAAGACGGAAAATTATGGAGGGACTAAAAGTTGAAGAAAAAATCTAGAGGGACTAAAACAAAAAATTAACATATTTATAGGGACTAAAAACTTATTTAACTCTTTGCAATATTATAAGAATCTCTCCCAAAAGAAATTAGAATTTTTAAAGAAAACATGAATTAAATATTTTTTTTTTATTTTTGACGGTTAAAAAATATATTTAATTTACGTTTTGTTAAAGAATTCTAATTTATTTTGGAAAAGAGTTTTACAATATTCTACACATTTTTGCACAATTTCATTAAAAAATACAAAAACTAACTTAAAAATAGAGACCAAAACTAGTGATTGAAAATTTTATAAGGATTAAAAGTTAAAGAAATATTTTAGAATGACTAAAACGAAAAGTTAGTATATTTGTAGTGAACAAAAACATATTTAACCCTTTCATTAATAATAAGTTCAATGTAATATTAAGGCAACACAAACTATCGTTTTATCAACAATACTCTTGAAGAATTGATTATCTCTCTTTTTTCCTCTCAATTTTTCTCATATGTTTCAAATTTCACCCTTAGACTTTTGTCTTGTCAGAAATTCATCCCGCATTTGCTCTTTTCAAAGGTAAGGATTTCAACCTTTTGTCGTGTCAATAGAGAAATTTATTTCTATTATAACCATTTGTTGCACTGAGAAATAGCACAATACAATAAAAAAAAATCATGATATAACATGATAAAACAATTAACGTTTTTGAATATTAATTTCAACAAGAATGGAAAAATATTGAATCTATTTTTTGTGTAAAATTAATCTTAAATGATATCTATACAATATATAAAGAAAATTACCCTTTTCGGCACTTTTGGGTTGGATTTTTCTTTCTAAAAATTACCCTCAATTTTCAATACAAATAACACATGTAACAAATAGATAAAAGTAAATTTAAATATTAAAACAAATGTAACAAACGCGATATGAATATATATTTTTTTTTGTTTTTTTCCTTTATCATTTAAAAAGCATAACAAACTAGATGAGTATATTTATACTTATTTTTTCATCATTCCGATTATACCCTTAAACAATTTTATCTATAATAAAATTGTCGTTGGTGTCATTAAAAATGGAATTTAGATTATATTTTTTTGAGTTGTGTTATATGTACAACCAAAATTGAACAACTAATGCAACACCCTTTAACATTGTGAGGAGCACGCAAATCAAGATCATTGAAAATATTAAAAAATTGCAAAAGAGTTGTTGGTTGTTCCAAAATGATGTTCATATATCATCTCTATTTTTTTTGTTATATTGTTGGTATCATTGAAATATAAAATCATGGTTAGTGTGGTTTGTTATAACTTGAAAACAACAAACATTTATATTTTTAGTTTTAATCTAAATCAAAATTTCATAAAAAAACACTATTAATAATTTTCAAACGTTAGGGCAATAAAAAGAGCGGTGCCCGTTTTTTCGCTAGTATGATATAAAAAAGAAACAAAGATAGTAAATATTTAAATGTGTATATTGAGTTTGATAAAGAATAATGCATAATATATGCAGGGGCCGGTGTTCGAACCCCGAACATCCTACTTATTCACCTTTAAGATGAATTTCTTTCGCTGTTAGGCTATTTGACAAAAGGAAAAATACTTAAATGTGTATAGGTGTGTTTTTCTAATCGTAATAAGATGAATTTCTTTCGCTATTAGTCTACTTGACAAAAGGAAAAATACTTAAATGTGTATAGTGTGTTTTTCTAATCGTTAATAATTTTAAAATCTCTTTCATTAACTCCAAACAATCTTAGATTCTTCTTATAAATATTCTGATTAAACAAATGTAGTAAGTACTTAAATATGTAAGGGTTTACGAGTTTATGAATATTTTTGGTTTGGACTACTAGGTACATGGCGATGAATACAAATAATTGGATTATTCGACAGTGAAGGAACTTGATAATCTTCTTCCATGGCTTCCCAAACTTGATAATCTTCTTCCATGGCGTTGGAAAATGCCCTTGGATGCTAGCATGGTATTTTAAGTTTGGTTTTGGATAAGTCAACGAAAAATATCTATTGTTATATTTTTAGTGCACAAATTAGTTTTCTATATGTTTTTTATTTGTAGTGATTGCTAAATCCAAGGAACATTATTGTTCATCCAGTTATTATTTTTTATTTGTATTTGTATTTAAACATTAGTTTCTCATATTGCATCCATACTCACTCTCTATTATGTTCTTTCTTTTTTATTCAAAACAAAAATCGACATTAAGTTAGGCAATAACGGTTAAATAAAGAAGAGAAATTTGAACACTCAAGCAATCATCATATATACTGGAAACAACCCTAATCATATCTCTTGAAAACCATATATTATTCTGGGAGACACGTACTTGAACAAGGCTAGCTATCTCCCCAACTCTCCAGTAGATATGTCCTGGACAATAAAGAGGGGTAAATTTAATATTTAAGGGTGCCTTAGAGATTTTTGGGAGCCCTAAAAAGAAGTGTGGCTCTTCTTATGGGTTTTTGTTTCGAATATGTCTTGTGAGTACGAATATAAGCCCACAGTGTGCATGAGACCATTTTAAAAATATTTTACCCTATACCTCTACTTTTATACTTTTACCCATACAAATCATAAAATATTCTAAGTTTATCCCTTTTGTTATTTAACTTCACCGCTACAAAATATTTATATAAGGTAAAAATTATCAGAAATTGTATGTTTTGCATATCCTGCAAACTCATTGACACTTAATCTTGAACTAAGGAAATCTTCCATGATCATTGGATGGAATTAAACAACTAATATTCCCACAAACCTACCAGGCTTAACCAATCATGTATGCTGATCAAGGGTAACCAACAAGTCCACCGAATTTATCAATTTGAGGACAAATCAACCAGTTGATCGATGGATTGGAGAAAAATCTGAACGAGAACAAACAGGTTGCTAAATACAATACGTTATTGAGGGGGGAAATTGAGTAGATCGGTGCAAGAGGTTTAATTGGTGAACAATTTGATCAAACACAAAATTGAAGATTTTAATTGAGGAAAATTTATGACATCGTTAAATATACAAATTTTTCGTTTTAGTCCCACTTAGATTTTCCTTAACTTTTAGTCCCTATAAAAATTTAAATCATTACTTTTAGTCTCTATAAAAATTTCAATCATTACTTTAAGTCTTAAAAAAAATAGATTTTTTTAACAAAACATAAATTAAAGGGTTAAATATGTTTTTGGTCCCTATAAAATCGAGACCTTTTAAGTTTAGTCCTTACTTAATTTTAATATTTCTTTTAGTCCCTAAAAAAATATTCTGCATTCAGTATTAGTCCCTACTCAATTCAAATCTGTTTAATTTATGCTTAAACTCTTGAGTTTTTGAACAATTTTTTGCAGACGTGTTAAGAACATTACTAAAAGTTCCTCTGCAAAAGATTGTCGCAAAATTTTATTTCTACGTCCAGATTTTGTTAATTTTATCTTTAACTTTTGCCGTTTTAAAAAATTCATATTTAATTCGTTTCATGTTAAAAAATTCTAAATTTTAGTAAATGAACCTTTCATAGTGTTCTAAACTTCTATACGAAAAATCGTTCAAAAATTTAAGAGTTTAAGGATAATTAAACAAAAGGGACTAAAATTAGAAATAATTTTTTTGTAGGGAGTAAAAAACCTATTAAAATTAAGTAAGGACTAAACTTAGAAGTTCCAAATTTTATAGGGACTAAAAACATATTTAACCCTAAATTAAATATGAATTTTTGACCTCCAAAAATATAAAAATTCATATTTAATTCATGTTTTGTTAAAAAATTCTATATGTTTTCGGGAGAGATTCATATAATATTATAAATTTTTCTGCAAATTTTTTTTCAAAAATATGAATTCTACATATGAGTTTACTATAAAGGATGGACCAAAAGTGAAGATGGAAGATTTTTGGGGACTAAAAGTTGAAGAAATTTTTTAGAGGGACTAAAACGAAAAATTTAACATATTTATAGGAACCAAAAACATATTTAACCCTTTAAAAAAATGTCAGGGGAAAAGTGGAAGTTAAGAGATTTTGTATGGGTGTGAGTATAATTGTTTGGGTATGGGGTAAAATGTTTCCATTTTAGGTGTTGGAATTGAATTGGGCTTTTTGACCTGTTTGCATAGACTAGTTTTGCACACGATCATTGCTGTTTGCACGTCAATTTTTACTTTAAAACTCATGGAAATTACATGTTTTACTTAAACGGTAGTTAACTACCGTTTGAAAATAAAGGAAACAAAAGAAACGGAACGGTAGTTAATTACCGTTGAGGTTAAATGCATAATTTTTCAAGTGTGTTAATGCAAAGTATGAAATAGGAACGGTAACTTTCTTGCCACACGCGCATGCGAGGTTCGGATGCAAAGCCTGAAATTATGCTGATTTTTTTGGTTGAAATGAAAAAAACAAGAGAGGTATATATAGAATATAGTAAGTGAGTGATCTTCATCATTTTATTTATCTTTCTTTACCAAAAGTCTGCCTCTAGATTGCTTTTGGTACCTAACAAAGTGACAGAAACAGAAATTAGTCTGCACAGGATGTGTTAGAGGTAACTTTTTTACATCAATGCATCTATTCTTCCCTTTCTCTATGAACACTAGCAAACAATTACACGCATGCATCCATTAACATGCAAAAGTACCTGCTGAATTTTTAACAGATTTTATATGTATTGCATGTACTTTTGTTGTTGTCATATGGGGGTACAATATTGTCTTACACGCTACATCTATCCATATATTATTATTATTATTGTATTATAATAAATCATTAATTTAATCTTTATATATCACAATTTCTCCAATTTATTCTTAATATTTTTTTTTGAGGGGTATTCTTAATATTTATGAAATCCCTCAATCACGATCTTTATAGTATATAAAAATTCATCAACTTAATTCTTAACATAATAACAATAACTAAATTGATTGATTTATATATTTAGTGACTAGTTAAATCGACAAAACAATCTCTCTCTCTTATCTCCTTTTCAAACCCTAGCCGTTACACATTTCTTCTTCTTCTTCTTCTTCTTCTTCTTCTTCTTGTCAGAGGGGTGATTTAGGGTCAATTTTGACCCAAAAATCACCCCTCCGAGTTGAAGGTGAGAAAAACACAAGAAGGGGGGTTGAATTGTGTTTTAGAAAAATTCTTCGTTTCTCCTAAAAACTGAACACACTGATCAGAAGCTAAGCGAGACAGCTTCTGAAGTGATAATCAGAATCTAAATGCAGCGGAATAAAACAGAGAGAGAGAGAAGAAGAACGACACAAAGCAATTATACTGGTTCCTTCCACAATCCGGAAGTAGTCCAGTCCCCCTTGCACTTCCAAGGAGATTTCACTATGAGTAATATCTGATTACAAATGCTCAAGCACACAAGCAAGAGACTTCCAATGCTCAAGCACACAAGCAAGAGACTTCCTTTGCTCAAGAACACAATCAAGAGACTTCCTTCTCAAGCACAACTGCAAGAGACTTCCTAACTAAACAAAATTACACAGAAAATTGTTTAAGGTTGAACACTTGATATACAATCAGAGGTGCTCACAATACAAATCAGATACAGACTCAATGGACTTAAGAATTTCTAAGATATGACTTTGAGACACAGAAATTCTAAGTGAATGCAGAACAATTTCAGCAGAGGTTTGGTACTTGTGAAAATCTTGTGAGTCTTTCGTTCAGCGTTCTTGCATTACCAATTCTCTAGGTCTTCACTCCTTTATATAGAGGTGTGAGAGAGACGTTGTGAAATTGCCAGCACACCAAAGAGTCGTTGTTGAAGCTTGATCTTTCACCAATAATCTTTTGCCTGATTTGGCTGTTGTCCTATGAAGAACAAATTTGAAATCCATTCCTTATCCAAAGGAACATCTATGCAGGCGAAACCGTATTCTGGAGCTGTTTTCTTGTCCTGTAGCGCGGACACAAAACAGAGTAGTGGAGAACGTGGTTGTACAATTCGTACAAAGTACAATGTCAACGCTTTCGTCCAAATTGCAAACACACGCCTTCAAACACCTTTGAAATGATCGTTGCAAACCCCACTAATCCTTTGTTTGTGTTTTCGAATCCAATAGACAGCTTTTGCATTGATAATTCTTCAATTCTTGATTCTTTGCAAATCCAGTTGATATTCAGCTTCTGGTGAAATGGCTTCTGATGAGGCAGCTTCTGATGATGCTGCTTCTGATGATATGACTTCTGCAGCTTCTGATGACGCAGCTTCTGATGATGTGGCTTCTGGACCTCTTGTCTTCAGAAGCACTATTCTTCAGGAGCAGCTTACTTCAGGAGCGCTATTTCTTCAGGAGCAGCTTGACTTCAGGAGCGCTTTTTCTCTTCAGTAGCAAGTTGCCTTCAGGAGCGTCCAAGCTTCAAATTTTTGTTGTTTCCATAGCTCTTTATTTGCTCATTCAGAACCAATGATGATGTAACTTTATAATTATGGTCCTGTACACTTGAACAAATATTAGCTAGTCCAATTTACAATTTTTAATACCTTGTTATCATCAAAACCCTTTAAGGTTCATTGTTAAACACATTTTGTTCCAACAATCTCCCCCTTTTTGATGATGACAAACAAAAGTATTTAAAATTGATCAATTGTTGTTAATCTAATTAACAAGTTGACTTTGGGGTTCTGAGGTTTGTAAGCTCAGAATCTGAGGTTTGTAAGCTCAAACTCCCCCTGAGTCTGATAGTCTTTAAGGTGAGGTTTGTAAGCTCCCCCTAAGTTCTATCCAGGTTAATTAAATTCATTTTTCGCGCAATAATATTATCAGAGCTTAAAAACAAAATTGAATCATTGAAAGAATTAACTTATAGATAAGAAGAATGGTTCAATTAATTTTACTTGAATTTTGATACTCCTTCGTTCGTTCATAGCTTATACCAATAAGGTAAAAAAAATGATAGAAGGTTTTCAAAAATTTCAAATGCCATTAATGGGGCTCAGAGCCTTTAAATACTTGTCACATATACTCCCCCTTTTGTCATTATCAAAAAAAAATTAAAATAAATTTAAGCATAAAAGACAAAAAGATATGAGAAAAACTCAAACAGGAGAGAGTATAAAAGAAAGTGAGCTAAATAAGTCAGAGCAAAATATATGAACATGTATATCAATTGTCAGAAGCAGCTAAACAGTCAGAATCAGTAAGCATTCAGAAGCAAGAGAAATAAGACAAGATGGTTTCAGAAGCAAGGACTAAGAAATTTTAAAACAGACAACAAACAAAGAAAAACACAAGGGTGTGCAACTAAGGGTTGGTTTGTTGTTGTTTCTTCATCTCTTCCATTTCTTCAATCTTCTTCTTCAACAGTTCTTCAAGTTGTTGTTGCCTCTGAAGAAGAGCTTGTTCCCTTTCTCTAGCTTCTTGCTGCTGCTTACACAGCCTTGCTTCTCTAGTCAAGTAATCCGTTTCAAAGAAGAAAGGCTGGTTTGCCAGAAGCAGTGTAGAACTTCTTACTCTAAGACTCTGATTCACTTGCTCCATTAGCCTTCTGACTGAAGCTTGCTTGACTCTGATGCATTTGGCCTTGATTTCTTCAATAACCCCAGCTGCCCGGTTTTGAAGAGATGCCCAGGAGTCTTCATATGCACCTGTGAGATCAATTGTCCTTCTTTGATCCACCAGATTATGCATCTGACTCAAGATTGTGAGAAGCTCAGAATTAATATATCCAGATTCCAGGATGTTTGTGGGTGGATGATCAAGGGTTTCAAGATCAGAATCACTGATTTCTAAATCTTGAATGGGGTTAGGAATTGGAAAGGTAAGGTGTGTTTGTGTGTTTGAAGACGAAGGCTGGTCAGAATCAATGTGTGTGGTGGAGGTTGAGTCTTGAACATTGACTTGAGAGATGTCAACATCCATGGGAGTTGGTTCTGGAGAGTGTTCAGGTAAAGGTTGAAATTCAGTTTCAGTTGGTGGTTGTTGTAGTGAAGTTGTTGTTTGATTGTTGAGTTGGTGGTCAATGATGGCTATTGGTGATTGTGGGGGTGTTGTGGGTTTTTGTGGTTCAGGTGTTTGTTGATGGGGGTTTTCTGAAACAACATTTTCAGAAGCAGCTGCTTCTGGAGTTGCTTCAGAGGCCTTTTCTGAAGTTTTGTCTATGGGTAATTCACCTGAGTAGTGGAGAGCAAGATTGTCTAAGACAGAAGTGTCTTCTATTTGTTCAGGTGCTGATGGTGAAGAGGGTGAAGAGGGGATAGAGGTGACTGGAATCTGGATTACCTGATCTGCAGGGTCAGCTTCAGAAGTGATCTTCTGTGGATCAGCAGATTGAGAAACTACTTCTGAAGTTCCCTCTTCTGGAGCATTTTCAAAGACGAGCATCATATCGTCTTCCTCATTGTCTTCAGTAGGTTTACCAGCAATGGCTCTTACTTCAGCCAGTTTATCTTTGTAGAACCTATCACAGTCCTCCAATCCCAAAGCCTTGAGCTTTTCATCTCTTTGATGAATGTATTGAGCTTTTTGATCCTTTCTTTCTGATATAAGATCAGCAGCACGTTCATCTGCCATCCTTTTCCTTATTCGAGTCATCTCAACCATAGGACTCACAAGTTGAAGGGGAGCCTTCTTCTTCTTCAGCTTGGGATCAGCCTCCTCTTTCTCTATTTCTTCAAGAGCTTCATCCAGCTGCTCTTGAGTGATTACCAAGTCTGCCTTACCTTTTCTCCTCTTCTGTGGAATAGAAGCAGCACCAACCTTCTGCATCTTTCCTTTTTCCTTGATAAAAACAGGTTCAGCAGCTTCTGACTCAGTACTAGTTCTGGCCTTCTTTCCTTTAGTAGGAGCAGCTTCTGATTCAGAACTAGTTCTGGCCCTTTTCCCTTCAGGTGCCTCAGAAACAGCAGCTTCTGACACAGCAACTGCCTTGGCCTTCTTGCCTTTCCCTTTAGCAAGAGCAGCTTCCTCCTGAGACCTTGCATCTTCCTCCAAGACGTACTCAGCTACTGATTGAACTAGGAAATCAGAGTCACTTTCCTTAAAGATGGGAGGAAAGTCCCTGATTATCTCAGTTTCAGCAGTTGTCATCTCTAACCACTTTTCATCTTTAGGGGCTTCTTTGATGAACTTCATAGAGCATAAGCTCCTGCTACTGATAGTCCTTTCAGCAGTAGAGACTTCGAAACATTTATCAGAAGCACTCCTTGTCCTTTTTAAGAACTCCAGCACCCTTCCTTGATGAAAGATTTCAGAAAGCAATCTTCCATAGGGTACTTGTTTTCTTCCTCTTGTAGTGCTTTCGTTTATGGCCCAGCAGAGATGATCCATTACATATCTGGGGAAGTTTATCTTTTCAAGATTGGTCATGAAATAAATTGCTAGCTTCTGTTGGTTGTTGGGTTGGTCAGACCCTCCTGCTCTTTGAAAGAAGCAATCATTACTGAATTTCACCAACATTCTGTTGTGAATCTCCATCTCTGAAGGCTTGGCATCTTTCTTCCCACCCAGAAGAGAGTTGTAGTAACCTTTTAGCAGGACATCTTCCTTCCTGACTATTTCTTGGAATCTTCCCTCTGCATGCATCCTACAAGCTTTAGCTATAACGTCCTCAGTGATGGTTATAGGAATGCCCATCACTTCAGACCTTATTTCTAAGCTATCAAATGATGTAGGATTCATATCCATGACCATTTTCCCTTTCTTTGACCCCGCTTGTTTGCTTACGACTTTTGCAGGCTTTTCATTGTACACTTCAGCTTTTAACCAAAAGTCCTTGACCAAGTTCACATATGTTGGCCCATTTAGCATCTTGAAATACTCAGACATCATCTGAGTTTCTATCAAACCTTCCATGTTTACTTCATACTTCTTGAGTGAAGCAAAATCCACCGGTGACTCTACTTGAACTATTACGGATTCCCATGGAATATCCATAGTCTTCTTTTTGTAGATGGACCCAGATTCTGATACGCTTTGCTTGTTTGATGTAGATTCTGAAACTTTTGAGCTTGATGATGCCATTTGATGATTTACGAAGATTTGAAGAAGATGAAGATTTTAGGGTTCTAAGGTTGAGAGAATGCGCTTACTTCGCAAGAGGTTTGAGAGCAAATGTGTTTGTTGTGAGTGAGTAGTGTGTGAATTGACAAAGTGTTAAAAGTAAAACGATTGCAATTCAAAAGAGACAAACAAACATAACATTAATGACAAAATTGGGGGCGCGTGAAAAGTACTTTCAAAGCTTTTAAATCATCATTGCCCTTTTAGTTATACACCAACACATACAGGCCACGTAAGAAGTTCACAGAGTAACTACCAAGTTAGTGGGCCAAAAGTTACTTTTTAAAAGGTAACTTCCAACGTTTCCACTAATTCAACTATTCAGAAGCAATAAATCCAGCTTCTGGACTTCAGATGCTGACGTCATCATCAGAAGCGAGTTTTCCTCAGAACCTCAATAAAGAGCTTCTGATGGACTACTGCTTCTGAACTAACTTCAGAACCTAAAATCCTATTCAGGAGCAAGCAAGCATTTAATCAGATACAAAGTGCATGTTCAAATTTTTCTTTATAAAATCAAATCTTTCAACAGTTAAAGGCTTAGTAAATATATCAGCCCATTGATTTTCAGTATCAATGAATTGTATATCTAAAATTCCTTTTTGAACATAATCTCTGATAAAATGGTGTTTGATTTCAATGTGCTTCGCTCTTGAATGCAAAATTGGATTTTTAGACAAACAAATAGCAGCAGTATTATCACAATAAATGGGAATACTGTTAGCAGTTATCTGATAATCTTCCAACTGATGTTTCATCCAAAGTAGTTGTGTACAACAACTTGCAGCTGAAATGTATTCTGCTTCTGCTGTAGACATAGCAATAGTTGTTTGTCTTTTGCTAGCCCAGGATATAAGATTATCACCCAGAAATTGACAATTGCCACTGGTTGACTTTCTTTCAATCCTATCACCAGCATAATCAGCATCACAGAATCCAATTAGCTTATAATCTAAGGATTTCCTATAAAGGAGTCCAAGATTGGTTGTTCCTTTCAAATACCTGAAGATTCTCTTGACAGCAGTCATATGAGATTCTCTAGGATCTGATTGGAATCTTGCACACAAGCATACACTGAATAAAATATCTGGCCTAGATGCAGTGAGGTATAACAAAGAACCAATCATACCTCTATACAGCTTCTGATCTACTTTAGTTCCTTCATCTTCTTTGCTCAGGTTGCACGTAGGATGCATTGGAGTGTTCATCACTTTACAATCTTCAAGTTTGAACTTCTTCAGAAGCTCCTTTGTGTACTTTGATTGATGAACATAGACTCCATCTTTGCATTGATTGATTTGAATGCCAAGGAAGAACTTCAGCTCTCCCATCATGCTCATTTCAAATTCATCCTGCATTAACTCAGAAAATTCCTTGCAAAGAGATGCATTAGTAGAACCAAATATTATATCATCAACATATATTTGCACAACAAGAATATCTTTCCCAAGGGTCCTTCTGAAGAGTGTAGTGTCAACCTGTCCTCTCTTAAAATCATTTTTGATTAAGAAATTACTTAGTCTATCATACCAAGCTCTGGGAGCTTGTTTCAAGCCATATAGTGATTTCTTCAATTTAAAAACATGGTCAGGATATTTAATATCCTCAAATCCAGGAGGTTGCTTAACATACACTTCTTCTTCTATGACACCATTGAGAAATGCACTCTTGACATCCATCTGATATAATATTATGCCATGATTAACTGCATAGGAAAGAAGTAACCTGATTGCTTCCAATCTTGCAACTGGAGCAAACGTTTCAGTGTAATCAATGCCTTCTTGTTGACTATACCCTTGTGCAACAAGTCTGGCTTTGTTTCTTGTTACTTCACCTTGCTCATTCAGCTTGTTTCTGAATACCCATTTTGTTCCAATAATGTTCTTGTGCTGAGGTTTGGGTACCAGATCCCACACATCATTTCTTTGAAATTGATTCAACTCTTCTTGCATAGCTAGGATCCATCCATCATCTGAAAGTGCTTCATCAACTGTTGTAGGTTCAATCATTGAGATTAGTCCAATCATTGACTCTTCTTGTCTGAAATGTGATCTTGTTCTTCTTGGACTATCTTTGTTTCCAATGATTAGCTCTTCAGGATGTGAAGACTTGTGTTTGAATGTGTTTCTGGGAGGATCTTCTTGATGTGAGTCATCTTGTGCTTCATCAGAAGCAGCTTCATCTTGTGCTTCTGATGTGGGTTCAGCTTCTGGACTATCTTCAGACTCAGCTATCTGATCAGGTTCTGGAGTAGCTTCAGGAACCTGTATCTCTGCAAAACTTTCACCTTGCTTTGAAGTTTTATCTTCAAGCTCTTTGTCATCAAATTTAACGTGCATAGATTCTTCAACACAGAGTGTTTCTGAATTATACACCCTGTATGCCTTTGACCTTTCAGAGTAACCTAAAAAGATTCCTCTTTGGGCCTTGGCATCAAATTTCTTTAGGTAGAGCTTGTTGTTCAGAATGTAACATGTACATCCAAATTGATGAAAGTAAGAGATATTGGGTTTTCTTCCTTTAAAGAGTTCATATGCTGTTTTCTCCAAAATAGGTCTAATATAGATCCTGTTTTGAACATAGCATGCTGTATTCACTGCTTCTGCCCAAAAATGTTTTGGTAAATTGTTTTCATGAATCATGGTTCTGGCCATTTCTTGTAAAGTTCTATTCTTTCTCTCTACAACCCCATTTTGTTGTGGTGTTCTAGGAGAAGAGAATTCATGGAAAATTCCATGTTTTTCACAAAAAGCTTCAAATGGCTCATTTTCAAATTCTCCACCATGATCACTTCTGACTTTCAAAATTTTTGATTCTTTTTCAGATTGAATTTGAGTGCAGAAGCTACTGAATACATCACACGCAACATCTTTACTCTTTATGAATTTCACCCAAGTCCATCTGCTGTAATCATCAACAATGACTAATTCATATCTACTTCCATATAAGGATGCAGTACTTACTGGTCCAAATAAATCAATATGGAGTAATTCTAAAGGTCTTGAGGTTGAAACAATATCTTTTGTTTTAAAAGATGATTTCACAATTTTCCCTCTCTGACATGCACCACAGAGTGCATCTGAATAATAGTCAATGTCTGGTAGCCCTTTCACAAGTTGTAACTTACTAAGCTTAGAGATTAACCTCCAGTTAGCATGTCCCAACCTTCTGTGCCACATCCATTTCTTATCATTCACTGATAGTAGGCACATCACCTTCTGATCAGCCAGTTCAGAAAAATTGATTTTATAGACATTGTCAACTCTCTTTCCTTTGAACACAATGGATTTGTCTTCCTTGTTGATTACTGTACAGTTGGGTTTTTCAAAAAGCACATCATAACCATTATCACAAAATTGACTAATGCTCAAAAGGTTATGTTCAAGACCATCTACCAACCATACATTATTAATTGAGGTAGAGGAGTTACCAATAGTTCCTGTACCTATGATCTTGCCTGACTGGTTGCCTCCAAATTTCACATTTCCTCCCTCTTTCATTGTTAGGCTGAGGAACATGGACTTGTCTCCTGTCATGTGTCTTGAGCAACCACTGTCTAGGTACCATGATCTTTGCTTTGGCACTGCTCTTAGACATACCTGCATCATTGACATTTTTAGATTTAGGTATCCATTGTTCTATGGGTCCTGGAAGGTTAGTACTTAAGGCTTTACTCTTCACTTCTTGTACCTTGTGCTGTGAGTTGGGTTGCTTCTGATTAACCATCACCTTAGGTTTTGGTACTTCAGAAGCAGTAACTGTCTTCTTCTGAAACTTAGACTTCAGAACCCCAGATTTTGGTTTCACCAGACTCTGAGGAATAGGTTCTGATCTTTTCAGGATCCTAACCTTTGAAGTTTTGGAATCAGATTTGATCATAGCCTTTGACTTAGAGTTCTTTGGCTTTGAAGTAATCTTAGCCTTAGAACTAGAAGCTTCAGGTTCTGATTGAACAACAGTTTCCAACTCAGCCCCTTCTGGTACAAAGAATGTTTTCAGACCTTCCTTGATGCATTCACAACAAGACTTTAGATTGGTTTTCTCCAGTTTCACTTCTGGAAAACCAATTCCTCTGCCATTGTTCTTGTAAATGCTATAAATCATAGAAGCCACTCTGCTTCTGTCAATGCCAGATATAATAAAATCTTCAAGAGCAATTTCATGGTTACTTAAAGGTTTTTCATTACACTTTTCTTGTAGCTTCTGACATAAGAACCTGAGCTGATCTTCATATGTTTTACACATGAAGTCAAAGCCCCTAAGTCCTTGTTCAGAAGCTTTCAGATCCAATAAAGTTGATTTTTGCTGTTGTACCAAATCAGCATATTTTTCTTTTAAATCCTTCAACTCATTGGTTCTTACTTCAAAATGTGTAAGAAATTCTTTAAGTGACTCAACAAGTTCATCTCTGGGAATTTTGGAATATACCTCGTTTTCATCTTCTGAGTCTGAATCTGACCCAGCTTCTGAAGTTGCTGTTGCTACCAACCCAACAACTACCTTTGCATCTTCATCAGCTTCCTCTTTATCAGATCCAGATTCACTACCCAAATCATCCCAGGTTGCCATTAAACTCTGCTTAATCTGCTTCTTGAATTTGCTTGGTTTGAATGTAGACCTCTTTGACTTGTCCTTTGACTTTTCTCTTTGAAGATCAGGGCATTCAGCAATGAAGTGACCTGGCTTCTTACAGTTGAAGCATCCCTTCTGATCTTCTTTCCTTGAGCTTCTGGAGTTACCCCTTCTGGAGAGAAACTTTCTGTTCTTCTTGGCCAGATATTGAAGTCTGTTTGAGAGCATGGCCATTTCTGCAGCATCTGGTTCAGAGTCTGAACTTGATTGTTCTTCCTCTTCAGATTCAACCACTTTGAGAGCTTTTGATGACTTGCCTTTGGATGGAAGAGCTATTGATTTACTCTTCTTAGTAGACTCATGTTCATTAAGACTTAACTCATGAACTTTGAGAGAACTAACAAGATCTTCGACACTTAAAGTGTTTAAATCTTTAGCTTCCTCAATGGCAGTCACTTTTGGTCTCCATCTGGCAGGTAAGCTTCTGAGTATCTTGCTTACATGATCAGAAGCAACATAGCTCTTCTTTAGAATCTGTAGACCAGAAACTAAGGTTTGAAACCTTGAGTACATCTCCTCAATAGTTTCATCATCCTTCATTTTGAATAACTCATACTGATGTACAAGCAGGAGAGCCTTTGCTTCTTTGACCTTCTTGCTCCCTTCATAATTTGAACAGAGAGAAGCAAACATAGCTTTAGCAGTGGATTTGTCACTCATCTTCATGTATTCTGCTTTGGGTATGGCAGTGACAAGAGCTCCTCTGATAATATGATGCTTCTTGTAAAGTTTCCTCAGTTCTGGAGTATGTTTCTTTCTATCCACAGCAGCTCCTTCTTCATCAAGGACTAAATCACCAACACCATCTTCCAGAATATCCCATAATTCTTCATCTAGGCTCATGATGTAACTGTAAAAGTTGGTCTTCCACCAAGAGAACTCTTCAGCATCTCCATTGAACTTTGGAACTTTTCCAATACTGGTTTTCTTACTATCACTATAATCATGTGAGACATGTTTATAGCTAGTATCACCAGGACCAGTAGGAGTAGGAGTAGACATGTTTTTCTCAGATCTTTGACTGTTGCACGGTTAAGTGTTACACAACAGACCAAGGCTCTAGATACCAATTGAAGGTGAGAAAAACACAAGAAGGGGGGTTGAATTGTGTTTTAGAAAAATTCTTCGTTTCTCCTAAAAACTGAACACACTGATCAGAAGCTAAGCGAGACAGCTTCTGAAGTGATAATCAGAATCTAAATGCAGCGGAATAAAACAGAGAGAGAGAGAAGAAGAACGACACAAAGCAATTATACTGGTTCCTTCCACAATCCGGAAGTAGTCCAGTCCCCATTGCACTTCCAAGGAGATTTCACTATGAGTAATATCTGATTACAAATGCTCAAGCACACAAGCAAGAGACTTCCAATGCTCAAGCACACAAGCAAGAGACTTCCTTTGCTCAAGAACACAATCAAGAGACTTCCTTCTCAAGCACAACTGCAAGAGACTTCCTAACTAAACAAAATTACACAGAAAATTGTTTAAGGTTGAACACTTGATATACAATCAGAGGTGCTCACAATACAAATCAGATACAGACTCAATGGACTTAAGAATTTCTAAGATATGACTTTGAGACACAGAAATTCTAAGTGAATGCAGAACAATTTCAGCAGAGGTTTGGTACTTGTGAAAATCTTGTGAGTCTTTCGTTCAGCGTTCTTGCATTACCAATTCTCTAGGTCTTCACTCCTTTATATAGAGGTGTGAGAGAGACGTTGTGAAATTGCCAGCACACCAAAGAGTCGTTGTTGAAGCTTGATCTTTCACCAATAATCTTTTGCCTGATTTGGCTGTTGTCCTATGAAGAACAAATTTGAAATCCATTCCTTATCCAAAGGAACATCTATGCAGGCGAAACCGTATTCTGGAGCTGTTTTCTTGTCCTGTAGCGCGGACACAAAACAGAGTAGTGGAGAACGTGGTTGTACAATTCGTACAAAGTACAATGTCAACGCTTTCGTCCAAATTGCAAACACACGCCTTCAAACACCTTTGAAATGACCGTTGCAAACCCCACTAATCCTTTGTTTGTGTTTTCGAATCCAATAGACAGCTTTTGCATTGATAATTCTTCAATTCTTGATTCTTTGCAAATCCAGTTGATATTCAGCTTCTGGTGAAATGGCTTCTGATGAGGCAGCTTCTGATGATGCAGCTTCTGATGATATGACTTCTGCAGCTTCTGATGACGCAGCTTCTGATGATGTGGCTTCTGGACCTCTTGTCTTCAGAAGCACTATTCTTCAGGAGCAGCTTACTTCAGGAGCGCTATTTCTTCAGGAGCAGCTTGACTTCAGGAGCGCTTTTTCTCTTCAGTAGCAAGTTGCCTTCAGGAGCGTCCAAGCTTCAAATTTTTGTTGTTTCCATAGCTCTTTATTTGCTCATTCAGAACCAATGATGATGTAACTTTATAATTATGGTCCTGTACACTTGAACAAATATTAGCTAGTCCAATTTACAATTTTTAATACCTTGTTATCATCAAAACCCTTTAAGGTTCATTGTTAAACACATTTTGTTCCAACACGAGTTGTTTTTCCTTATATCCTAATTGAATAAGTGATTTCACATATTTTCTGTTTTCTTTCGTTTGTTTTTGTGATTTTGTCGTCTTTGAACGACTCTGTTTGTTTTGATTTCCCGTCTTTGTGCGGTGTGTATTTGATTCAGGTTGAAAGATTAGCTTTGAGCAAGTGCAAATCCGATCAATGACAATGACTTTGGTGTCGTCAACGTTGCAGATCCGGAGACATGAATATTTCGGAGACTTAAATATGGTCATATTAGTCATATTTGTAGGCATAGGTACTTTGCCGTTTTATGCTATTAACATGGATGTCGTGAGTTTGTTCACAGATTCATCCTTTCTGTTTTTAGCGAATTTGGATTTGTATTGTATCGATGTACTCTATCAATTTGAATGAATGAATATCGTTTATTTTTGTAAAAAAAAAATCGACAAATTTATATACTTTAAGAACTACATATTAAACTGTTAGCCTATATTTCTAATGTTTGTTTTCGACATTAAAACTTTCATGTTGAAGCTAAGTTTCATTCTTGGTGTCAATCAGTTTATACTTTATACTCAAATTGATAGTCTTAGCATAATGGAGATTTTAAAACCATTCAGTTTCGACAGAAGGAATTCAAATTGTCTATGAAAAGGCAAAATCAAAGGTCAAAAACACGTAGAAGCATATTAGATATGTGTCGAAGATTTGTAGTTTATGACTGTTATTTTCAGTTACTTCTTATTGTGTATGTATAAGAATTTTTCGTAGAAAATAAGGGTCACAAATCAAATACATAATCCTTTATACTGTATCCAAGTTACAACAAGAAAAGAGAATGTATGTGTGATTTGAGCCACAAATTTTTATTTACGCAATGCAAATCCTTTTCTTTCAAATTGTTTCCTTTCATCTTTGAAGTTTTATTACATTTAAATCTTGAAAGCCTTTTTCAATATGTTGAATGAGATAGTTATCTTCATCTTTTTCACATTCAAACTTATGAACATCATGAATATTGAAACCTTTCTGAGAAACATTTGCACAATATGTCCTAAGATTTCTAGTTTATTCCTACAAGCAAGAAATTTAAAACTAACATTTGTTTACCAAAAACAACGCTAAACATATATTAATCTATATTCTACGTAAATTAAAGAGAAAATGAAAATTTATAAACTAAATTGATATTTTTAAGGGTTTTGCTAACAAGTGCCCTAAGGGCATTGTTTAAGGAACCCAAAAAAAGAAACTATGTCTTGAAAATACAAGTCAAACACTTTTTAAAGTCATAACCGTACAATTTCCAATGCAAAAATTGCTACTTTTAGATGCTTAAACAATGCCCTTAGGACACTTGTTAGCATTTTCCTATTTTTAATAAGCTACTAGCATATCTTAAAGATCAAACATATAAATATTTATAACCATAACATATATAATTAATTCATTACATCCTATAAATATCTATAACCACATAACTAGTGATAACTGGTTAAAAATTTGTCTAATTCATCCTACAATATGTGTTCTAACTACTCTCTCATAAAAAATAATGAATTTATTTTAGCAAATCCACGCACACATACACACATATAATAAACTGCATATGTTATGGTTATATATATTTATATGTTTGATCTTTAAAATTATAATTAACGAAACGAGTAATTTTTTTTTATTTGTGTGTTGATTCATTGAGTTTTCATTTTATTTTCTACTTTATATAATATCTAAGTTTTTTTGTTATGCAGGCTAAACAGGTTACTTGCGGACCATACAAAAGCCCAAATGGATAGAGGGCTTCTTAAAAAACCAAGTGTTTCTCTTGAGGTCATTCTGATATCTCTAAAGCCTCATAAATACACATCCGCTAGTTTTTTTTTTTTGACAGAAAATACGCATCCGCTAGTTTTCTATCGGATGTACAATTTTTTGAAAAACGTACATCCGATAGATAACTATCGGATATGTATTTAAGAGTTTTAGAGATATCAGGGGACCTAGAGAGAAACGTTCTTAAAAACCCTATAAAAATCTAGACTGTATTTAAGGCCTAAACCCTACAATCAATCGAGCTTGACAGGGTCGTCGACCCATATAAGTTAGCCCATTTTAACAACTCTAAAAATAAACGCATTAATACTGTATCTATTTTTCTTAATGTTGATGAAAATTACATATATGTTTTATAAAAAGGATGTGTATAATAAGTTAAAGTAATGATTGCTTGAAATTTCCCACTAAGGTAACGCCAGAATTACTGCAGTACCAGTACTACTGTTAGGTTCACCTATGCTTCACCAAAACTTTGCTTTGTGGGCTGTGTTTTGTCTTGCCTATATTTGGATGATAATTTATGTGCACATTTCCGCGCTCTACGTGAGTTAACTCACGCTGAAAAATACACTTACGTAAATTAAATCACGTTGAAAATACATCTGCGTGAGTTAACTCACGCTCGATTATTTTGTCGGGAATGAGGAAAAACAGATAGGAGAAGGACAATATTACAAAAAAAATGATGCTCGGCTAATTTTTTTTTATTTAATTGGAAAATGTAAAATATTATAAAGAATAATGTGGGACCCATATATACCATCCATATAAATGACATGGATGTGGATGCTCTAACAAACTCAACCACATGAGCATGAGTTCAATCCACTACCACGTTATCACTTGACTAAACATTGAATAGGCTTGACTGTTATTATGTATACATTGATTCAAAATGTAAAATTTAGAAAATCGAATCTTTATTAGACTTAGTAAGGAAAAGTCTTAATAAAATAGTAGTAGTTGGCAAAGTCTAGGCATGTGTTAGTTTGGAATTAGCAGGGTGGAACACCCTTTCAACTAATGTTCATTTTGAAGCTTAGATTTCATAGCGTGGTGTACATGCATGTTGTGGTTTGTGACAAAGAAAAATAGCAACAAAATCCACCAATGGAGTGCAGCCCCGTAAGCTAGCTAACATAACATTTATTGTGACCATATTAAATAAGAAATACAGAAAAAGCGGAAGCAAAAGGGACAACTGGTGAGGCATTTATGACTAACCTGCATAGATTTGTGACTATGGTTTTGCAATGCCTTCTTGAATGTGTGAAAGGAAAGAGATGAAGGATGATAATGCGCTCTCTCAATAAATGACTTCATATGCAAATGCAAAGATATATAGATAAAACAAAACCTTGTCATGTATTGTTTTCTTCATTTAGCATAATTGATCAGTATTCAAGTATATTATTGTATATATATGGTCCCCCAAACTGAATCAAAATGGTCAGTGTCACTAACCCATCACCACCTCCTCTCTCTCATGCACAAATTCAATCGAGATAACATACACTTCTTTCCCAAATCAATTATATTCATAATAAATTCTACCTATTACTGTTAAGATCAAATAAGTTTAAAAGGTTTGATCTAATTAATTTGAAGAAAACTTTACGTATGAATTAAAAAAGAATATTGTAATAATACTTTTTTCATAGAGATCGATCTCTAGTCTGAAGAAAACTTTATGCGAAAGCATCATAAAAATTTGGAATATTATCGCTAACCGAATAAAGCTATACCAGCATGGGTTCACGTCTATATATATATATATATATATATATATATATATATATATACACACAGTGGCGGAGCCAGGATTTATATAGAGCCTGGGCGAAGATTTTATCGCAAATTTTACCTCGGATTATTGGACTATCTTCCATTCGGTCTAACCACCTTATGCTACTTCTATACATGTTCTCCACAGTCCACACAAATCTTATTCATCTACGACGAGACTCTATTATCTTTTCTAAACTAGTTAGTTTTCAACTTCCTCTTTAATTATTTCATTTAAGGTTTTGTTTTGTCTTGTGTCACTGCTCATCCATTATAACATTGAGTATACTTTCTTGTAAGATATATGTGTACATCAACCATAAAATGAACAATTCCTTGCCATCTCCAAAGGCCAAATCACATTCATTATACTTTGAGTATATTTTCTACTTATCACAAAATATAACATTGGGTATAACATTGAGTAAGGGTGCGTGAACGTGATTTCTGTATAACATTGAGTATACTTTTCTTTACACTACATTCATCATTGACCATCCACAAAACAAAACAAAAAGTTGAAATCAAGTTCAGTTCATCAGCCTAAGTTATAAACATCACAAATCACAATTCTAATTCTCATAATTTCATATAATTTTCTACTGATCACAAAATGCACAATTCTAAATTAGGGTTTCGAAAATCAAAATTGGGGATAATCAACAATTCTAAATTGTAGTTTTGAATTTGAATAATCAATTCCTTGATTGATTCATCCACCCATTAACAAATAAGAAGCAGCAATAAAATAGAACAAATAAAAAAAATTATAGAGAAAAACAAACCTGATGGAGGAGAGTGGAGACCGGAGAGTAGGGGTGGAAATAGGCTAGGCCGGGCCGGGCTTTGTAAGGCCCAAGCCTGGCCTACTTCAAAAATTATAGGCCTGAGCCTGGCCTATTTAAAGGCCTGATGAAGCCCGAAAGCCTATTTAAAAGCCTATTTTACACTAAAGTCTAGCAACACATGTAAGCCTACTACTAAATAGGCCAAAATTTACGAAGGCCTAAAGCACATGAATATATGTGCTACTAAATAATGAAATCTTACAAAGGTCTAATCACACCAATATATCTACTACTAAATAACCAATCATATGAAGGCTTGAGTTTATGAGAAAAAAAACTTCAACGATATCAATAATGGAAGATATATTATACATAAAAAGCTTAATAGGCCGGCCCAACGGGCTTAATAGGTTTTTTTGTAAGCCTTAGCCTGGCCTTGTTAATAAACGAGCTGGGCCGAGCTAGGCTTTAAATAGGCTAGGCTATAGGCCCCTGTCGGACGGCCTGGCCTGTTCCCACCCCTACCGGAGAGGAGAGGAGAGGAGAGGAGAGGAGAAGGAATGAAAATGAAATAGAGACCGATAGTTGAGAGAGGGAGAGGTGCTGCTGCTAGTTGAGAGATGGAGAGGAAAGTGAAACAGAGAAGCAAAGCGCAGAGAGTCGGTGAACCTGAAGGAGAAGAGTGAACCATTCTGCCCATTTTTTTATTTTTTATTTTAAGTAAGAATGGGCTATTGGGTTGGGCTTTTAGCAAACAAAGTTGAAGTAGAGCCTGGGCACTAGCCCAACCTAGCTGGGGGGTGCTGTCGCCACTGTATATATATATATATATATATATATATATATATATATATATATATATATATATATATTTGCTAGGACACACCCACTAGTTTTTATGTGGGAGTGTTTTAGCAAGCTACACCTTAAGGTGTATTTAACTACTTTTTAGTTATAACTTGCTAAAACACACCTTCTAAAAAATAAGTAGGTGTATCCTAGCAAATGCCTATAGGAGTTGCTAACATACACCCACTTATTTTTTAGAAGGTGTGTTTTAGCAACATTCACCTTAAGGTGTATTTAACAACTTTTTAGTTATATCTTTGCTAAAACACACCTTAATAAAAACTAGTGGGTGTATCCTAGCAAACCCCATATATATATATATATGGGTTAATTCTACTTCAACACTGTTCAACTATATGTGATATTCATGAATCATCCAAATTGTAATCAAATACACATATGATGTATTCAAATATAAAAGATTTTGATTAGTCAGTATTTATTATTTTTCAATTTGATTATTGGACATGTGGAACTAACTACTTTGAATCTCATGCGTTTCCCATGTGATGGCCTTTGGGTGTTTAGACACTACTGATCATTACTTGAGACAAAAATTAAAAGCAATGGGAATGTTCCCAACGGCTAGCTAGTCCAATTGGTTTTTGGAACGTTATTTTTTTTTTTTTTAAAAAAAAAAAAAAAAAAGGAAAGACATGTAGATTCTATCAAAAGTAGAGAAGAGGGAGCGGGGGGTCCCAAAAGAGACAGAAAGCATAGCCTACCCTGAATCCAAATCAATGAGTTATTTGGACATGATTGAGACGTGCCTGAGCTTGAAAGGAACTATACCCCCTTTTTATTTAATTTTATAATTGAATCTAGAGCAAGTCTGCTAATTTCCATAGTTTGTATATTTGAGGCTTAACTTGTTTAAGTTTTTACATATAGAAATTTATAAAGAGATTATTATATTAATTAGAGAGAAGAGTGAGTGACCAAAGTATTGATACATAATGAGTTATTGAGGGCTGAGGTGAAATGATAGTCCACTCTGACAGTTTTGGGATCATCTATCTATCTATCTTAATCTAAGTCTAAGATTGGAAGGAAAGAAAGAAACATTACTGGTGTGAGTGTGAGTGTGATAACATTTGAAGCTTAAGGAACCAAACCCAATTACCCATTCCTGCAAACATTGCACATGCTGCTGCTGCTGCTTTTCAAAGAGTGTAAAATGATCCTTTCCTCTTATCACACGGAAAGACAAAAGTTGTTGTCCATAGCAAGAATGATGCATGCCAACATAACATAACATATACTCATGCTACATTACATTTGCATGTGTTGCAGAGAGACATACTACATTGTTGAGTGCTTCACAAATAAAGGAAACACCTCCAATTTACGGACACCAAGAGACTATACTATCATAGCCATCAAAACATTGCTAATTAATTTACCTAATATTTAATTAATACATTTAGAATATCTTTGTTTCTCTTATATATTAATTATTATTCTTTCAGTTCATGCATAGTTGACGTAAAACAACCCCTCACACTTCAATTCCAACGAGTTCATGTAATTTATTTAAGGTTGTAACAAGTATATGCTAGCTTAAATTTTGGAAAGTAAAAGATTCAAAGTAAAAAATATAGCAGTTGGTTTGGTTTAGATCGATTTTTAGAGTAATTTTAGTTGGAGATCTCTACCAAAACAAAATTGATGAAAAATATGTTGATTTGATTCACTTCAAGGATGTGGATCCTCGACAACTCATTTTTCTACCGCCACCGGATTGATATTTTTAAAAGATAAGAAATTTTCTAAAAATTTGAAAACAATTTTTTAAGAACTAAAGATTTGAGATATGGATCCCTATCTCTACTATACATTCAACATCAAAAATAGGAGATCCTTTCTCCTAGATTTGTAATAATTAACACAAACTCAATTGACAATAACAAAATTGTTATATACTTTCATTCGATTCAAACTCGAGACCTCAATCCGTGTATGTATGTTTCAGTGTATTTACCACTTCGTCTAAAAAAACAAATACATACACTATATATATATATATATATATATATATATTAAAATAAAAGACATAATGATATGATATAAGAGATTTTCTACCAAAAAATAAAATAAAATACGAGAAATATTAAACGGTAGGAGGCGAAATTCAATCCTAACCGTTTACCAAACCATCTTATTCACCAACATGACTTGTATTCCACCAAAACCGAAATTGACAATTTTTAAAATGACAAAACTTAGGTGCATTTTCTTAGGTACTTTTCTTTTGGCTATTAATCAAAAATACATCTTTCTAAACTTTAGCAAATTTTGAAAAAATATTATGGATATGAGAACATCATGATGAATTCAGTGAAATACCATGAATGGTCCTTGTCAAAATCACACAAGTCAGTTTTTGTCTTTCTTCATTAATAAATGTTGTCAAACTCAATAGCGGTCCTCATAAAATAGAAGACTTTAATTCGAGATTTTAGTGATCAATTTTAAATAAAGTGGAAATCAATACACGAATCAATAATAAATGTTTTTTTAGGAAATAATAAAGGTTAGTATTTTATTTGATTGATTAGGTTTGTTACACAAATAAATAAAAATAACAATGTAATCGGATTAGAATTAATGTATATTCCAGTTTCTCATCTCATTGAGTTGGTTGCTACACTCATATATGCAACCCCCAAACACACACAAAAAGAGGTAAGAGGTAAGAAAAAAATCCTCCAAATGAGTAAACAATAGTGTTTAAAACACATGTGTTTCTACCTTTAAACGGAAAGAAATTATTATAAGTTTGTATTCATGATGACAAGCATGTCCAAAAAAGTAATCCAAATGGGAAGGGGAAAAACAAAGCCAATTTAAGTAATTTGATTCGTTAATGGAAAATGATTGGCACAATAAAGGTTGAACTGGTTTCCTAAGACAAGGCACCTAGGGCTAGGATTAGGAACGCAGGGGTAGAGTATGATGATTAGAATAAACAGCATCGATAAAATGCAACAAATCTATGCAAATTATTATAATGAGGATCAAATCTAGTTGACCAATTTCCTATCAAATCTAGTTAAACAAGAGAGAGAATTGATTCCTTTTTCTTGTATATTTGATCATCTAATTTTTCTGATGCGACAAAAGTTTTAGCTTTTCACTGGGAACATCTTGTGATATCTTTATGTAATATTCCTCTCTTTTGTCTGCTTGCCAAAAGAAAAAGAATAAGCAAGTAATCAATCAATTACATTAACCTAGCTTTGAATCTTTGATGATGTTACAAATACAATGCATACACCTTCCGGTCACTAATATAAGCAAAAATTGACATTTTGCATTCATTCAATTAATGATGTATATAGTCTTTATTATAGACCACATACATCATTTAATGAATGAATCTAAAATGTTAACTTTTGCTTATATTAGTGACCGGAGGGTGTATATTGTTGCGTGGATTTTCTAAATCCAAGTCCCTATTTGTTGTCATGTACTAGTAATATGGATACTTATTATCTTTAATGGTTATGTTAACTTGTGCCCCAATGACACATGTTAAGAAACTCAAAATGAACAACTTTACATTGAAAAACATGATAATTTAACTTTTAAGAAGTTGACTGCACGACTTTTGATACATATATTTCTATAATGAGTTCCTTAACATGTGCCCTTGAGGACACAAGTTAGCATTTGCCTAACTTTAATAAAGAACATATTTTGCTTTTTGCGCCCACATTAAGATGTGCATAACCAAAAGGAAATAACACACTATAATTGAGTAAACATCCACTTTAATCCTTTAAGCTTAGTTTGGTGCAGAGGGAAGTGGAAAATTTCGAAAGATGAAAAGAGAAGAAAAAATACTCTATAAATCTACCATCTAGTGATTTTGTGGAGAATGCTTGGGATAAATAGAAATTTAAGAGAAAACTATGTACTCCTTAAAAAAATTATCTAAATTCTACATTTAATACTTTTTTTTTAGGGAAATATTTAATACATTTTTGGTATTCCTCCAAATTATGGAATATTTTATATTCAACAAAAAATAAACTTAAAGCTCTCTCCTTTCAAGGTCCTAATTATTTTTAGGGTTTGTCTAACATGTGCAATATTGCACATGTTAAGGTAACTAAGAGTAGTAACTTTTCATTGAAAATCAACAAATATTTATTCAAAAGCTACATATTTATTGTAAAAAACACAAGTTCCAAGTCAAAGTTGCTACTTTAAACTTCTTATCATGTGCAAATTTGCACATGATAGAAAAACCCTTATTTTTATATCCCCTTCTTTTTCTCTAATATCTTCATCTCTCCTCATAAACTCCCGAAGTGACCTTATGGTTGGGAGGAGGGGAGGAAATGTTTTAAATTATATATTTTTGGTTCAATTTTAGGATAATATGGGAGTGAAGAAGGTGCACAGTTAGGGAGGGTTTGGGTAATTGAATGGATCCCTAAAATTATTTTCGTAGCGGAAACGTGGTTTTACAATTTTTTCGCGGATGTTTAATGACTATTGAGTTTATGCGACAATGCACGAAATATAAAGCCAATTGAATTAAACAATGATGATTAACATAGTTATTTGATCTTGAACTAGAAATTCACTATAGAATAACTATTTAATCAACCTGAGAATAAGCTAAATTGATCCACCCAAATGGTATCAGAGGAAATCGAACCTGAGACCTTAAGAAGGAGCACACTCTCAGGTTTCAAACTAATAACACCATGTCAACCCAAGTAGAATCGAACCATAAGATATTATAACCGTAATTGAGCAGGTTGCAATCTTATTACATGATTAATCAATGAGGATTTAAATTTTAAACAAAAGCAGTTTATTCCAGATAAAATTGGATTTAACAAAGAACAGCCAAATTAACAAGGTTCAATTCTTAATACACAATTTCAATTAAGATCAATTTATTTATAAAGAATGTTAAAGAGATCATGGGAAGAAGCGATGAGAACGTGGTATATAGTTTGTTACACCATCCCCGTCACTTCCCTCATTCATGCTTGTTCATGAAGAAGATTTGGGTGATACATTGTCAATGTTGACCTTTCTTCAATGACTTCCTTATCCTTTTAAGAGGATGTTGATAGGTTAAATGCAAGGTATTTGAACTACTAAAGTAAGAAATTTATAATGATAATATAAAATAATTTTATATGTTGAAAAATAATTATAAATATAATATAATATGGAGAATACTAACCTATACTCTTAAAATACATGTTAAGAAGCTTAATATAATAGTATTGTTTTAAAATATATGACTTCAAAGTTTTGAAAGTCAAAAAAATAGTTGTTGGAAGCGGAGGAATCTGAAACTATGGCAGCAATAGAATGAGAAGAGTATGCAGATTGTTGACCGCGCAACACATCTCCTCGATGAATGGAGAGCAACTCAAAACATCTGGTTCCGAAGTGCCACAAGTTCTAGTAATGATCAGTACGGGTCCAACAATAGTGATTTAGTGAAATGGACGAAACCGGCTACTGAAAGATACAAGTGTAACATAGATATGTATCTTTCATCGTCATCTAATATGGTAGGTATTGTTATATGTTTAAAAGATGTTGCAGGTGAGTTCGTTATTGTTAAAACTGATTGCTTTTCTCCTCTATGTGACGTTGATGTGGGAGAGAATGTTGGTTTACATACGGCATTGGTATGGATAGCAGACTTTCAGTTTGATAATGTTGAGTTTGCTCTAGATACAGAAGATAATAGTGAATTTGGGTGTATTATATTTGCATGTAAACAATTTTTTCATAAGAATTTTCGGAACTCTTATATCGAGTTTAATCTAAGACAAACTAACAGAGTTGCTCATGAGTTAGCACAAGTAATCTCATATAATGCTAGCTCCCACATTTACACTGATCTATTGTCATGTATTTGACACATTTTAACTAATGAAATGGAAAAAATTGCTTCCTTTACAAAAAAAATCAAAACAATATTTACATTAATATAAAATTTTTTTTTAAAATCCTTAAGACACGTGTTAATAAGACCATGAACAAACTATTGTTTCCTCTTTGCTTCTGGTGTTATGTCAACAAACAGTTCCCTCAACATGTCAATGATGTTCATTTGGAATACAAACAGCAATTCAATTGCATTCAGATTCATCACGTGTGACAGAGAAATAAACAGATAGAGACAAGGATGTTTTCATCTCAGTTTCAATGTTACAATTAAGCACAATACAACATAATCATTTTACTAAATAATAGTAACGATTAACAAATTCATTTGACATTCTCTCTCTCAAAAAAAATTCATTTGACATATTACCACTTTTTTGGATTAGGTAACAAGTGTCAGAGGGATATTGTTTAAGAAATCTTAACAGAGAAATTTTATCTTAAAAATTTAAATAAAATATTTGTTAATGTTATAAATGCACATTTTGCTCTACAAAAATTATTTATTTTGATTTCTTAAATAAATTGGGTCCATTTGTTTTAGATTTAAAAAAATAGATTTTTTTTTTGTATTTTTAAAAATGGATTTCTTAAAAATTTACTAAAAAAAATAGTAGAAGTTATTTCAAACTCATTTGGTATAAATTAAAAAAGTGATTTTGATATTCACTATTTTAAATATTCATTGTTGGAGATTTTACATAATAAAAATCACATATTTTTTCAAAGTGACATCTTTAAAATTATAACAAAATAATGAAATACTTAGAATGATATTTTAAGAAAATTTATTCAAACAAAATTTTCATTTGAAGCTTTGCTTCCCTCAAAAAAAAAAAAAATTGTAGCTTTCCTTGAAAATTTCTTTGCTAAAAAAATTATAACAAAAACATATTACACTACAAAAATTTATTTTAAAAAACAATAACAAACTGGCCAAATGTTAAGACGCAAATTCTAATAGACTGACATAAAAAAAGAAATCCTTTAATTTAAAGTGTATTATATGGAGTTGACACCACCCTGGAAACAAAATACTAGTAGATTAATTGATGAACACTCTATATCTTGAAATCCTGTAATTAAGATAGATAATGTAGCAAGATGATACCGGTGGACTGGCCTTGTGCGCAGTTTTTCTTTGCTTCTACTCATAACATAACAACATAACTACACGTTCAAAAACATTAACTAATAATCAATCTGTTAAGTTAATTGTGAAAATATAAAGGGAATTTGTGTGTGTAAGTGGCAGTCATCTTTTGTCCTCACCACTATCTGACACACACACTGCTCCTCTCTCTCTTTCTATATGGCGTAAACTCGATGGCTGATAGTGCAAGCAAAGCAAACCAAAGCAACTTACTTTTTTTCTTTTCTTTTGAGTCTCTCTTACCTTTGTTGTGCCTTCCTCTTTGTCTGTTAAAATCTGCTTTTTCTCCTTTTTTTTTTCTTTTTTTTTTATGTCCCAACACCTCACCTCTATAAGCTAAGTTCTTTGTTTAGTGCTTCCACTCACTCTCACACTCACTCACTGCCAAAAACTCATCTCCTCTCTTTCTTTATTGCCCAGCTAGTTACTCTAATGTCATAACATAATAATAAGCATGGAAACTTGTATTTGATGTATCTTTTGAAATCCTCTTCACTAATTTGTTTTCTTCCTTCATTCTCACTTAATTAGCTAAACCCACTGTTGTTTTGTCCTCTCCTCCCTTTTACTCTCACACTTACACACACTTTGTCTCACCTTTTGAGGAGAGATATAACACCCAGGGTGGGAAAGTGTCTTGTATGCTTAAAAAGTTGTCTTCTCATCATTACCATATGTTTCTGCACTGGACTTCTACTAATTAATTGCTTGCTTGCAATTCTTGATCCCTTTCATCTCATCTCAACTGTGCAATTCAAAACCACCCTCACCTCACCCTCCTTTCCAAGGTTAACTAGCCTTAGAGTCTGTCATTCATCATAGCAACCAAGTCTCTTTTCCCAACTGGTGTATGTTAATTAAAGGTTCCAACCAAATTAGTACCATGAAGAAATAATATTATTATAATTTTGGCACTTTGTGTGGTGTTTTTGGTCTCCAAAGAAGCAAACAGCTAGCCAGAGTCCAAATTAAGGTAGGAATGGAACTTTCCAACAGCCAAGATGGAGAAATCCCAATACCAATCCCAATAAACCACAATAATAATAATAATAATAGTAATTATGGTACTAGTAATGGACATGGTCATCACATGATTCACCATCATCATGTTCATGAACACCCTCATCCTCCTCCACTACACCACAATCACAGTAATATTATATCATCATCATCTTCAGCCGCAGTAGTGCCAGTACCAGTGGCAGTAGTACCCCAAAACCCTTCAGTTAATGGCACAACCACTCCTATGCAAGCAGCAGCTGTTAGTACTGGTGTGGAATTAGATCATGATCAGTCCTCCTACAAGAAATCGTCATCAGTTGTGGTGAGGTACAGAGAATGTCTAAAGAATCATGCAGCTGCAATGGGAGGGAATGCCACAGATGGCTGTGGTGAGTTCATGCCCAGTGGTGAACAAGGAACCATTGAAGCACTCAACTGCTCTGCCTGCCATTGTCACAGAAACTTCCACAGAAAAGAAGTCCAAGGTGAGACTGAGGATCAGGAAAACTACCACCATCACTCAGCCTTCAACTTCAACTTCAACAGGCAGCACCACCACAGCATGAGGAAATTCATGTTACCTCTTCCTGATCAGGCTCTTGGTCTTGGCTACCAACACCACCACTCTACTCCTAATACAGCATCAGCAGCAACAGGTAACAACAACAACAACATTCTTCCTTCTAGAGCTGTAGCGCCACCTCATGGACATGGCCACATCATCATGCCATTCAACTACAACATACCTTCCGAATCTGATGAACAAGAAGAGGCAGCAGGTAGACTACATATTCATCATCATCATCAGCAGCAGCAGCAGGAGGTAGTGATGAAGAAAAGGTTCAGGACAAAATTCACACAGGAACAGAAGGACAAAATGTTCAATTTTGCTGAGAAAGTTGGATGGAAATTTCAGAAGCAAGAGGAATCTGTGGTGCAACAGTTCTGCCAAGAGATTGGTGTGAAAAGAAGAGTGCTCAAGGTTTGGATGCATAACAATAAACACAATCTCGCCAAAAAACAACTTCAACATGAACATATTACTGCTAGTGCTAGTGCTAATCATCTCCCAACTCCATAAAACTATATCATTATTTTTTAGTTGCCTTGCCTTCTTAATTAATTTAAGGCTTTCTCTTGCATTTATAAATCCATCTGTCTGTACTTGTTGTGTAGGAATATTGCATTTGCATGTTAATTAATTACGTACTTGTGTTGAGTTGAGTTGAATGATGTTTCTCTCCTCAGGGATTAACAATTCATCATGCATGTCTTGACATGGACTCTGAGGCCGATTAATTGTTTGTATTACTATTACTATTACTATTACTATTAGAATAGAATTACATAAAAGCCTTTTCTCTTTTCTATCTTACTTTCTCTCTTTCCTTCATTTTGTTAATTAACTAAGAGCTTAATTCAAGCATGTTTTTTTTTTATTGATTTCAAAATGTTTATCCTGCTTAAAATTGAGTATCCTAATTACTTATTGACAAGACATAATGCAGTTTAATTTATATGACAATCATGAAGTTTAATTTTTTTTTTTTTTCTTTTTTCTTTCTGGAGGTGTATACACTTATGTGATGTACACCAAACATTTTCTTTCATCTAAATCAGAGAAATAGAAAACAATGTCAATTGATGCATGGGAATGTTGGATCCCCCCTCGTGTATAGTGTATGGATAGGAATTGGATGGTAATGGATAATGTCCTACCTTTATTTTTTTATTTTTTGGGTGAACTACATATAATATGATTTTTTTAAATTTTAAGATATAAGAGTAAGAGAATGCAAATCAGTGTTGGATTTCCATGTCCAAAGATATGTGCGCCTGCTGCCTGATATATATGTCCAAAGGCTAAGCCATAAAATTTATGTGATTTATTATTTTGGTGTGTAATCAGTCAGCTTAAGAAAACATTAGTGCTCACCAAAAATTCGTTCCGGACATTTTCCTCCTGAACAGCTTATATACTTTTAGTCTTTCCATTAACATATGTGAAACAACCATACTCATAGAATACTCCCTGCGACTCATATCAAGCGACTGCTTTACACATATTAATGTATATATACAATTTTGATTTTTAACATTTTCAATTATCTATTATCAAAAACTATAAAAAAATTGATATCTTAAATATATTTATTGAGACTAATCCAACATTTTATATGTTATTCATACTTAAATATTAGTAAAAAAAATAAAATCAAAATATGTTATGTGAATAATGTATATAGTCAAACTAGTCGATTAATATGAAATTTGAAAGTATCTTTTTCTTTTCAGATTCATAGAACACATTTTTGCATCCAATGAAAAAGAATAAGTGATCCATTTCAAAAAGTATATGGCCAACAGGTTGAAGAAGGTTCTAAATAAATGCATTTCGGAGAATCAGTCTGCCTTTGTACCTGGTAGGTCGATTCTCGATAATGCGATGGTTGCATGTGAAGTGGTTGATTATATGAAAACTGATAGGCGGCAGATTAATAAAAATGTTGCTCTGAAACTAGATATAAGTAAGGCTTATGATCGAATTGACTGGGTATATTTGAAAGAAGTGATGTTGAGGCTTGGTTTTGCGCCCCAATGGGTGAGGTGGATCCTTATGTGTGTTGAGACTGTGGACCACTCAGTTTTGGTAAATAATAATTTGGTCGGGCCGATTATTCCAGGGAGACGGCTACGTCAGGGGGATCCGTTATCTCCGTATCTTTTTATTCTTTGTGCAGAAAGGTTGACTGCGCTTCTTCGGCAAGCAGAGAGGAGGGGGAATCTGCACGGAGTGCGGATATGTTCTAATGCTCCAGTTGTGCCCCATCTTTTATTCGCTGATGATTGCTTTCTATTTTTCAGGGAAGATGATGCTGAGGCGCATACCATTAAAATGTCAGTGTACGAGGCTGCATCTGGTCAAGTCATCAGTCTTCCCAAATCAGAAGTTTATTACAGCACTCCGGTTGATGCACCAATGCACACAACGCTTACACAAATTCTCGGCGTGCAACCAGTCCTTGGGACAGACAAATATTTGGGGCTACCTTCCATGATTAATAGAAACAAACAGGCAACCTTTGGTTATATTAAGGATCGGGTCTAGCAGTGTATTAACTCTTGGAGCAGCAAGTGCCTATCGAAGACGGGTCGTGCGATAATGATCAAGTCTGTGTTGCAAGCCATTCCGACATATGTGATGAGTATTTTTCCTTTGCCAAAGACTTTGATAGCTGATATAGAGAGAAAGATAAATGCTTTCTGGTGGGGACATGGGGGAGCAACCAACCGGGGACTTCATTGGATGTCATGGGAAAAGTTGTCGGTTCAGAAGAGTTACGGTGGCATGGGATTCAAGGATCTCACCTCTTTTAACGCTGCAATGCTGGGTAAACAAGCCTGGAAATTTGTGACAGATGCGACTAGTTTGGTGTCGCGGTTATTCAAGGCGCGGTATTTTCCACAATCAGATTTTTTTGACGCCAGGATCGGCATCAACCCGAGCTTTGTATTGCGTAGTATTTTGAGTGCAAAGGACTTGGTGAGGCGTGGCACGAAGTGGAGTATTGGAACCGGTGCTGCAATTCCCTTAATGAATCAGCCTTGGCTTGCTTCTAGTGGATGTATCTCAATTTATAACACAGGTAACACACATTTTTGCTCTAGACGGGCCAGTGAATTAATTGAGCTAACAACAAAATCATGGAAACAAACACTTATGCACTATTTGTTTGATCAAGCTACAGTAACGCAAATCCTCAACACACCACTATTTCCACAAGTTACTGAGGATCGATTGGTATGGTAGGGGGAGTGGGATGGGCGATATTTAGTCTGAAGTGCTTACATGATTTATTGTGATGCTTTTCGTGATACATCACATTTGCAACGACCCGGGCAATGAAAATCCATCTGGAACCTAAAGACTCCATCGAAGGTGAGGAACCTAGTTTGGAGGGTGTGTCGTGACTGCTTTCCAACAAGAGTGCGCCTGAATGGCAGAGGCATATCATGTCTAGCTGATTGTGTACTGTGTAGTTCTGCTCCGGAAGACCCATTTCATGTTTTTTTCACTTGCTCTACAGCAGTTCAGGTATGGCATCTCTCTAGTCTTAAGAATATAATGGCACGGGCGGTGCAAAACAGTGATTCTGCAGCAGACACCATTTTTTCTGTTCTGCCGTGCCTTTCTTCAGACCAAAGTGCGTTGTTTGCATCCATTTTATGGAGCATTTGGAAATGCCGCAATTTAAAGGTCTGTCAACAGGTGAGAGAAACAGCGCAGCAGGTTTATGAGCGCGCAACACACATGCTAGTGGACTGGAAACTTGCACATGAGGCTCGCAAACGCACCACAGGTCATGATAATAACGGTGCCTCAACGCCGAGAATTATGATTCCGGAACGGTGGACAATACCTGCACATGGCCGATTGAAGTGTAACGTAGATGCATCACTCTCGACTAAATTTAACATAGTTGGAATCGGGATGTGCATTCGAGATGCGGCAGGAGACTATGTGCTCGCGTGTACGACCTGGTTTACACCACTGTGTGCGGTGGAGATTGGAAAAGCACTGGGTTTGAGTGAAGCATTGCAGTGGGTGATTGCATTAGGCCTGCATAACATGGATTTCTCATTGGATTCGAAACTAGTTGTTGATGTTGTCAACATTAATGTTAGTAGTACTTCTTATTTCGGTGTTATTATTAGTCATTGTAGACGACTACTCGACATTAATCTTCATAACTCTAAGGTAGAGTTTAGCCGGAGGCAAGCAAATGGGGTGGCTCATGAAATGGCACGGGCAGCCCTGTTAGATGCTAGCTCCCAAACTTTTATTGAGATTTCACCTTGTATTTATGATTTGTTATCTAATGAAATGAGATGAATTTATTCCTTTCAAAAAAAAAGTATCTCATTATTTTTTAAAAGACAATTTTAATATTCAATTTATTGTACTTTCTATAAGTATTTTTAATTTAATATCAATAATACTTTTCATAAAGAAAGTATACAATAAATTTTAAACTAGAGAATTAAGAAATAAAAATTAATTCCTCTCAAAAAAGAAATAAAAATTAATTCATAAATAAAGTATCAAAAAAGTGTATTATTTGTTTTCTTTACTGTTCTATTATTTGAGTTTGGGGGAGAGAAATATATAAATAAATGCATAAATACATAGAAAAACTAACTAGACAAATTCACGAGCAAAGGGATACAATCAATCTTCTCGAAGACTTGGTTCCGTTGTGAGGGGTTTGGGTATTATAAATAGAGAAATGCAAAATAGTGTAAGTATTGGTTAATAGACTAAAAATAGTAATATTATATGAAAAAAATGGCAAACTTAACATTTTAAAAGAAGTTAAAAAATTGTTGATTTCAAAGCAAACTTAATTTCTCTCAAAAAAAAAAAAAGCAAACTTAATTACTACTTTTACTTTCTTAATGAGCGTCCTTATGACCCTTGTTAACATACAATTTATATGGAATGTTCAAACCTTGTTGTTGAACATATTTTTAACAATATTTTTTAACACATTTTTATATTGTGTCTCATATTATAACATCTACAATGAAGATCTTCAATCTTGAGGTCTTAAACGGGTTTTACATGAACACATCATTTTTTTAATAATAGTATCTAATAGGTATTCAACCACCTCAATAAAGATTCTCTAACAAAATATCTAAATAGGTCACACGAATAACTCTTTATCATTTTACATTTCAACAAAAACAACTCAACAATGATTATTTTATTAAAAAGTGGTGTGAGGTCCACACAAGAGTAGCACCTGCCTTAGACTTCCATCAATACTCCCTCCGGTCTCAAATATAAGAAAAGATTCATTTTTTAGGTTCATTGAATAATTAATGTATTTGCTTTACAATGTAGACTAGATACATTAACTACTCAATGAACCTAAAAAAGGAATTTTTTCTTATATTTGAGACCGGAGGGAGTATAAATTAAAATCCAGCATGTCAATTAACAACCACCAATTCGTGACAATCTCACAAGTTAAGTTAAAATATAATAAATGCAGTCAATCATGTTCCATCTACCATGTGTCAGCTCAGCTCCTCTTTCCTTTCCAGGAGAGTGGAAAGTGAAAATTTATTTTCCCGTTTCCATTTCCACCGCCGCTTATAATTCTCCAGAGAGAGGTGAAAAAATGCATGTGTGTGAGAGTCACTTTGAAAGTAAAGTACAAGTTCAAACTCACTTTTTTTTGAGAAATGATATTATGACAACCACTTTTTGACAACTTTCTCTCTCATACTCACATGATGTTGTTATCCTCTCTCTTTCTTTTTCTCTCTCCATTGTTTTTGACCAATAAGAAGTGAGAAAAACAAGGTTGTCAACAAAGTTGTCATCAAATGGATGTCAAAATATCATTACTCCTTTTTTTTGTTCTTAAAAAAAAAGGTTTTTTTTACTTTTAGCAGGTCACAACTACTAGGGCTGATAAAATAAATAAAAACACTCGTTTCCCTAAAAAAAAAAAAAAAAAAAACTCGCCTACCCACGAAACATTAAAGAGGGGACCTAATAAATTTAAAAACATGATCTTCCGAGCCTCTTTGTTTTGCTTATACTCCCTCCGTCCCTTAATGTAACCACCCATTTGATTTTATTTTTGTCCCTAAATGTAACCCCCTTTTCAAATTACTAGATGCATTTATTACTTTTTTCCTAAACATACCCCTAATTAATACTACTAACTTATCTTGAAATATGAAAAGTCAAATTTAATACACATACAAACAAAGGACAATTTGGTAATATTAATACACAAAACAGACACATTAATTACACTGACAACTTTTCTTAAGAAATGTGAAAAATGCAAAGGGGGGTTACATTAAGGGACGGAGGGAGTAGTAACTTCTGAGCCATATTTAAGATCGGGCAATTACTGACAATGAAATGACATTTTAAAAGACAAAATTTTCGAAAGTCTATAAATGTAGTATGACAGACGTATTGTATACTCCCTCCGTTCCTTTTTAATTGTCACTTTTGCAAAATTCTTTTGTTTCTAATTAACTGTCACTTTCAAAGTTCAATACAACATTAAATGTTGTTTTGCCTTTATTACCCTTGGTTATTTATTGCAGAGAGAGAAATATATGAAAAGAAATATTAAATGTTGAAGGTTATTATAGGAAAAAGATAAATTGTTGTATCAAAAGTAGTAAAATGTAATTGTTGTCTTGGTTTGTGTAAAAAACACAAAAGTGACAATTAAAAAGGAACGGAGGGAGTATCAAATTTAAGAATGAAATAGACTCAACACACACAGACAGAATAGAAACAATTTATTGATGAGTAATAAAAACTTGTGTAGAAAGTACTCCCTCCGTCACGGAATAACTGACCCATTTTTTAAAAAAAAGTGTCTCAAAATAACTGACCCATTTCAATTTTTAATACAACTTTCATCATTCCCAATACAATATAACACTAAATAATACTACTTTTATCATTCCCAATACAATATATTTCATTTTTCCTTTATTTATACATTTTTCTTAATATGTGTGAAAAACAAAATTGTGTCAATTAAATTGGGACGGAGGTAGTAACAAATAGACCATTTAGACTAACATTGTTAACATTTTAGAACACATGCATGTGAGAATAAATTGAAGCAAAAAATGTGTCACGACTCACATAGACGTTCTTCTCAAGCCGTACTCCGTGTTTAGTTGGATGATGATGGAGATTATCAAAATATATTGAGTTGTTTAGTTCAATGAGATGTGAAGAGAGGGGAACAAAACTCCTCATAAACCATATTTAATTTAGAGATTAAAATAAAAGTGATTTTCACATAAATTAATTTAGAGATTATATTTTAGAGATTTTGTGAAAAACCAGAATCTATTTTATGTTTGTTTACCGTAAAAAAAATCACTTTTTTTAAACGAATAATCTAGTTTGTTTGGATACAACTATATAAAAGGGATTTTTTGTTACAAAATTAGTTCAATCTTTTAAATCGTATTTTCTCTCTCCTCTAAAAAAAATCTATTTTTTAAAAAGCTGCTCATAACAGCTTCTCATTTGAAGCTGTTTTTAGATTTTTTTTAGATTCTGATTTTTTTAAAAATCTGTAACAAACGGATGCAAAACTCTTAAAAGTGATTATTTGTTTAAAAAAAGTGATTTTTTTCTTAAAAAAGCTATAACAAACGGGCTATTAGCTTTTCTATAAAATTTGAGGGATTTTGAATTGGAAACAAATATTTGTTTCATACTTAGACTCAAAAATCATTTTATATTCCCCTCCCATCATCGAACCAAACACATGATTTTAAAACATTCCGCCTCCAATTTGTTGAACCAACTCCTCAGGAGGGTATGATGCATGCTAACTGTATAATATAGCAGAAGCCTTGGAATGTGTTTGTTTTTATGTTACAAGTTTATATGAACAAATTTAAGAACTCAACTTTAAAATCAATAGAGATTATTAAAAAGATCAAAAGATATTACTACACTGATGCATGGATTATACCATTAGAATGCATCACATATATTACACTGATCTTTAATAATTTATATATGAACAAATTTACGAACTCAACTTTAAAATCATGCAAGATATAAACTATAAAACTTAAACGGAGTGATCACCACTGCAAAAAAAAAAAAAAAAAAAAAAAAAACTAAGAAAAATGAAAGAATATAGAAACAACATAGCAACACAACTTTTTTTGGGGGGAGGAGGGGGTTTAAAGCACATTGGTATGTATGCGGTAATGTGCCATGCTAATAACTCAATCATATAACTAATCCTGTATAAAATTATGTATGCATGCATCTAGACGAAAGTTCATTTGGCTTTTGTGAGCTTCAAAGATAGCATGATCAACTCGAGGATAACGACTCCTCTTTAGTAGAATTTGCCTGATTCATTTTTTATCCAGAGGAAGTTTGGCACTCAAAATCCAACAGCAGCCAACTGAGGATATGTTACTATCATCTATTATCAACTTGACACAGCCTAGCTCGCCCAGGATTTAGAAGTGATTCTGACATTGTCCAACCCTGCAAGTAAATGGATTTATTGTTTATATGCACTAGGCATTTGGAATGATTAAATAGATATATAATTAATCCCCGATCCCAATGCAAGCCCTTGAATGTTCATTAATTTAGGGCCTGCTTGGTTTAAGGGAAGGGGGCTTTAGTGGAGGGAAAGTGTTAAGTATACATTTTTACTACAATTGTAGTAGTTAAGATGACATTAGATAAGAAGACACATTTAAGTCTAAATGGGAAAGAAATATACTCCCCTCCAAATTGGTGTTATTAATCGCCACACAATGTATAGGAAGAAATTTCTTGTTTCATCACTTCGTTTTTCTATCAGCTTTAACAAGTGAGCTAGGTGGTATCCTCAAACTTAGATGTCTTCAACAGAGCCGAGTCCCTATGAATGTAGTTGAACCGTCTCTTGGCATCAATTCATTTTAAGAAAAGAGGCCCAATAACTACATGTCTAACTCTACTACAGATATTCAAGGGTCTGCAGCACCACCCTGCCCTAAGGCACCGATTCTCTCAAAAATTACTATACTTCCCAAATGGTCCTACAGGCTACATCCACTAATTCCATTATAGAATTATTCTCTCCTCCTAATCACTATGTTTAATGATATCTAGTAATACTCTGTTCGAAGATACTCTCCTAATTACTATACTGAACATATTTAATCATTTTACCACTAGGCCCATCCTTATTTCTCCTTTATATGCATATTCCTAGCTGAGGTCTGTTACCAACAAAATACAATGTCATCCAAGTGTCCGAAAATTTAAGACATCATTCCAAAAATTACATTTCAAAAACAACTTATTCCAAGGCAGGTCCACAAATACCATATTGTGGACATGTAATATGATGCAGAACAAACAAGTTAGGCTTTCTCCATTACCTGTTCATGGGCTTTAGTCTTGAAAAGCCAGTATGCATTTGTGACAACTTTGCAAGAATCAGCAATACAAGCCTCAAGATCAGCAACTGTTAGCATCACACTTGAATTAAGATCCTCCCTTTGCTTCCAAGATGAGACCTTACTTTCATTCAATGACTTTATAAAACTCGAAAGCACATGAGCCTGGAAAATAAGGTTATTTATATTTTAAGTATTTTTCAAAATAAGAACTCCCCAACTGTACTATAAAGTTGTAAGACAGCCATATATCTCACATGAAATGCTGCTTTTAGAATGTCGTCTGACTTTGCCTGATCTTTGAGCACAGCATGGACCTTAGATTTTGAAGGATTATATGTCACGATATACCTCTCCTTCTGCAATCAATTTAAAAGAACTCAAGAATGTATCATGCAGAAATGTCAATCAAAGTGATAAATATAGTTAAGAATTATTTTGCTCTGAGTAAAGGACATACATCAAACAGGGGCTCTATGGCAACATATGCACTAGGGTCTTGGAATGCATCCTTGATTCTTGATCCTACACAGTCAATTAAAAAGAAAAAATCAGTTTTAATTATTCAGACAAAATGGCAGGAGTTGACAAGTCAAATTATTTCAGTCCATTGTAATACCAAGGACGACAGGCCTATCTTTCCATGGAAAACTGAATATGTCCTCATTCAAATTACCCTCCCGCAAAGTGGGAACTTGTCCTGAAATGAATTAGTTCAGTTAAAATATAAATGAAGAATATGGTGGGAGAGTATATCAGAGAACTCTAGTGCTTGTAGACATTAAAATGACTATGTAAATGAGAACGGATTGCCCAACAAGGACGGCACAGATTGACTATTTGATAATGTCAAAAAGATATGCAACCAATATGTTACTCTTTTGGGATGCTAGTGCAACTACAGCAGTGTTATGATACCTGTCTTGAGGAATGAATCTACCGCCACACTGAATCTTGCAGAGTTAAGTGTGTGCAAAACCACGGATTTTACCTATTAATACAATAAGCATTATTGTCAGAAACACCAGATTGGATGTATAGCTACCTATGCATCATCGGATCCAGATTCTCTAACTTCGGGGCGCCAAAGTCACTCTACCTTTCAACTCATATAGACCATCATATTGATTTAATGCTTAAGAATCATGCCATGTGTCTTAGCTATTCTAAAAAAAATGAAATTGAGTTGAAAAAAAGAAGAAAAGAAAACATGACACGGAACAACTCCATCTCCCTCTGCCATTCTCGACCAAGTAAGCAACCTGCCATCAGAGAATCATTGCCAACTCCAACCACCGCAACCACGCCAATTTTACCTCCTTGTGCCTCCATCAGCCATTGTCAACCTCGACCATCACAACCACACCGTTGTTCCCTCCCTGTGCCTCCACCGTCTTTGCCTCAAATGTGATCTATTTTAACAAACCATAAAGGGGATCTGACATAGAGAGAAATGGGTATAGCAGCATAGCAACTGTGTTTGAGTTCGTTTTTTACAACATCGGCTATTTGATATCTAATTCGTAGAAGCATGAGTATGTAAGCTCAATTCTAGATCTCACCGTTTCAATTTCTCACAGCCCCAGATATTATACAGCCAAAACGGAGGCAATAGTCAAGCAAGACGGCTGCGGTCAAAGTTAGTGAAGGTGATTTGGTTGGCAGACTTGGTGACAGTGACGTAGCAGACGAGATGAAAATGCAGTGTGTTCTTGTAGCTTTTGTTGTTTCAGTATTTTAGAAAAAATTTAATAACAGCATGTGGCATTCTGTGAAACGCATGGTTAATCCAATGGCTCATAAAGATTGAAAGGCAGGGTGCCTTTGGCGCCTCAAAGTTAGACAATTCGGATCCATGCATCATCATTAGAAATACAAAACCAAACCTCTTTATAGGAGCTAAGAATATATCCACATGAAAGGAGGGAAAAAGTGGTGACAAGGGACGGATTCCTTTTGGCAATCATTATGCTCAAACCAGTACCTAACTGCAAATTGCAAAAGAGATTCAGTGATGGATTTCATAAAAAAAGGCAAAAACAAAATTCAAGGTTACCAGTGCAAAATTCCTTTATACAAGATTCTAAAAGTATTTTTTAAAAAAAAAAAAATTTAGAGATAAGTTAGTGACACAAAAAGCACTAGCAAATAGAAAGCACAAACTTAGATATCAAAATGTATTAGCAGCATACCATGTCACACTATACCATTGATACTGGAAGCTGTTTATAATGCTCAATTGGTTACCTTAGAGCATCCACAATGGAGACCCTCAACTTTGAGGTCTTAAATGGGTCCCACATTGACACATCACTTTTTTATTATTTTTTAATAATAGTACCTAATAGGTACTCAACCACTACAATGGAGATCCTCCAACAAAAGGTCTAAATAGGACCCACCAATAACATTAAAAAATAAGGTAAATTGCAATTGAAAAGCAATAGTACAAAGACATTGATTATTTTAAGCAAAAGTAATGTGGGACCCACTTAAGCATTGAGGTCTTAAGTGAGACCCTGGGTCTTAGAAGACCCCCAAAAAATTTCTCCACAATGGGAGTACCTATTAGGTACCGGGTCTTAAATAGTTAAGACCCTACCATTGTGGATGGTCTTACATCATAACAACTTTATAGTTTTAATTGGATGCTACTTTTAGACAACTTTATACATCCAGAACCTGAAGTTGGGCTTCAGTTTTCTGTTATTAGCGTGTCCGTGAGTCTAATTTGAATGTCCGGTTTTAATCAACGGATGCATTAGAATAATAAGTATCAACCCTTCCAAGATTGCAATTTTATTTTCAATCATGTTTTAATGATGGGACAAGCGGAAATTAACTAGTTTCAACTAATTCTTGAAAGAACAAAGTTTCATGATTTTATACAGTGAAAGCAAATGTACTAATTTCTTCCTTTTGTTGTTTCATTTGGCAGAAGACAAACAAGAAACTCGTTCCTTCAAAACCATTGTTATTGTTTGTTAAAATTTTGTCAAATACCCATCAGATTTGAACTTTTAAATTTAACAAGCACTGCTCAAAGAGGAAAACAGTACTAGTGGCCCGGCTTCTTGCCAACAAGTTGTTCTTGTCTTTAAATAAATATCATTCTACTTTCCTTAATCCACCTAAGAAAACATAATTTTGGCATATGAAATCCTGCTTCCCCTGCTGCTATGCTATACATAAATTTTTGTATATTTTATGCCTATTGTAGCATTGAACAATCAAAACAAAGTAATTACTTGAAAAGTCTTGGTGTTCAAAGCATGCAGTATTGATTGCATACAAAAGACTAGGTGTATGCACAAACATGTAGTTGATCAATTAGGTGTGCAAAGAAAAGGCTCAGCCTGATTAACCAGGTTTATGTAAAGCAAAAGTTTTGGTTGGAGTCATAGAAAACACTTTTTTCCAAATCATAAAAAACTGATATATATATATATATATATATGGGGGCTGTTAACTTGCACCCACCTAAAAACACTAAGGTGCAAGTTAACAAACTGCACCTACTTGTACTTTACTAAAACACCCTTTTGTCTCTATTAAACTTTATTTTAATTAAAAGGACATTTTTGTAAATAGCATAAATAATATTTGATTATAATAGAAAAACATGGGTGTTTTGGTAAATAACTAGTAGGTGCAGCTTGTTAACTTGCACCTTAGTGTTTTTAGGTGGGTGCAAGTTAACAGTGGCTGTTAACTTGCACCCACCTAAAAACACTAAGGTGCAAGTTAACAAGCTGCACCTACTTGTACTTTACTAAAACACCTTTTTGTCTCTATTAAACTTTATTTTAATTAAAAGGACATTTTTGTAAATAGCATAAATAATATTTGTTTATAATAGAAAAACATGGGTGTTTTGGTAAATAACTGGTAGGTGCAGCTTGTTAACTTGCACCTTAGTGTTTTTAGGTGGGTGCAAGTTAACAGCCCCCTATATATATATATATATATTTTTGTTAAAAAGCTTCAACATACTAAAACATTTGAAGAGTGATATTTGAATGAAAAAGGGTAAAACAGAGTGTTTGTGCAATATTAGAAAAAATGAACAACAGTACATTGAAATTGAATAGTACTAATTGAAAAACATAACATAACATAACATACGAGGTCTGCAATATTGCCAACACATTCTCCTTTTGCAGTGACATCCCCAATGTTTTCTCCTTTGGCAAAGGCTTTGTAAATCGGTGTTCTGGTTGATGTTGATGTAACAGCAGCAACATTCTAAGAGCAGAAAAAAATAAAGTAATTAGCTTAGCAGCAGGATGGAGAAATGATTGCAAGAAGAAGAAGAAGAAGAACAAACCTTGAGTACATTAGCGGCGCAAGCCAAAGGAAGAAATAGATGGGGCACTGCAGCTGTTGCGAGTTCGACACCAGCACCCAACTCCATTAGAAGATCACCGGCAAAACGAAGCTGTTTGAGATCATAATCAAATTTTTTGCCTTGACGAGCGAAAAGCATCTTTCCGACACGACCAGCTCCATCCTTGAGAATCCAGTTGATAGCAACAGCAGCAGCAGCAGGAGTGGCTCTGTTTCTAGAGACGCCAACAGAAGTGAGAAGGGTTTGAGTAGTGAAAACACCCATTGCTCCACCGAAAAAGTGCTTGAGAGCCCTCCAAGTCATGTAAGGGACATAGGAAGGTGTAACACTGTCAGGGAAGCCTTCGGGAACAACATAGGATGTAACGAAGGAGACGAATTCATTAAGAGGAGGTTTAGGGGTTTGTAAACTGAGAGAGCGAAATGAATTATTCTTGAATTTGCCAGAGGCATCAGTGTCGGCAACGTAGTTCCATCTACGGCCATCGATTTCTTCGCAGCAGATGAATCTGCTGCTGCTGCTGCTGAAGGTAGATGATGTATCTGAAGGGAGAAGGGGTGTAGATGAGGAGGAGGAGGCTAATTCAGCACTGATACGCAGCGTTTCACGAATTAGAATATCTTGAGAAGAAGAAGAAGGAGATGGTATATTTGGTGTCTGCTTCGTAGGACCCATCACCATCGCTACACTACTTCTTTCTTCTATGTTTCTGCTACACACTACTACTAGTTAGGAAGAATAGAGAATGAATAAAATGAAAGGGTCTCTCTCTCTCTCTCTCTCGTCCCATCTCATTGTTTTCATCGAAAGTTTAATTGAACAAGCAGCAGCAGCAGCATTCAAATCAACAACATGGCATTCGCTGTCTCCTCTCCTCTTGTCATCCGTCGGATTAATCTAATGGCTTGGCTAGGGTGAAACAAACTAATAAATTCCCTTTGTTTCTCCTCCTCTTCTCTGTCCCCTCGCCAATCTCTTAATATGGTTGTATTTTGTCCAAACTTCAAATCCACAACAATTCAAACTTACAAAAAGGAGAAAAAAGATAGAGAAATGATATTTGTACAGCTTCTTTGTGACAACTTTTAAACAATTTTCTCTCTCATACTCATATTATATTTTTAATCTTTCTTTCTTTTTCTCTCTCCATTGTTTTTGACATATAAAAAGAAAGAAAAGGAAGGTTGTCAAATAGGTTGTACCAAATGGTTGTTCAAATATCATTGCTAAAAAATAATAACTTCGGAATTTTTTATTTTTTTCTTGAAAGAATAATATAAGAAAGAATATTGTAAAGAAATTTTCTTATATTATTCTTTCTTTGCACATTTGACATTTCTTTTTTAAAAAAACAAAAATTACGGTCACCCACTTCCACTTTTTTGGTGGGTCAGTCACCCACACTTTGAACACCTTCAGTCCACCGTCATCAACATGCAAGGAAGGATCCCCCACCACCCCACATGTACATATTCTCATCCCTCCTCACTTCCACGTACACACCGCAATCCTATCCTTTATCCTACTTTAAAAATATACTCACTCCGTTTTAAAATGAGTGTCGTTTTAGGTGTTTATACTTAAAAGAAAGAGAATGGTTATTTTACCAAATTATCCTTATTAACTATTGGTTAGTTTTAAAAATAATACTTTGGAAGTAGTGTGCAGAGTATTAATTGGAGGGTACAATTGAAAAGAAAAAGTTATTATTGCATTAGAAACTGAAAGCGACATTCATTTTGAAACAATTTTTTTTGCTAAAGCGACACTCATTTTGAAACGGAGGGAGTAGTAAATTTCGCATGTTTTTTTATTTGGATAAACGTCGACATTCCTTGGCTTTTTTGTTTTTTCTCCAAATATAATATACTATTTTTTTGTAGGAAAGCTCCGTCCAAATATAATACTATTCGAATCACTTTTCAATGTCTTCGTGAGCTTAACTTAGTTGTTAGTAACAATGCATAATATATGTAAGTTTTGTTCTTCAAACCACGAAAAAAATCACTTTTCTAAGGATGCATGTGTATTGTGTAAAAAAAAAAAGAAGATATATGTATATATGTATTGGTATTGTGGATTTTGTTTTACTAACTTACAAAATTCTTATGTATTTTATTAAAAAAGTGTTTGGTATGTAATTTGACATTTCTGAAAAAATAATGAAAGTTAAATCTTTTTAAGGGAAAAAATAATTTAAGAAGATAAATTAGCCCACTTAAATTGGTACTGGAGAGACTCGAATTTGAGACCTCGAGGAGGAGTACGCTCCCAGATCCCAAGCCAATACCCATAAAAAAAATTACGAACCAAACAAGGGAATAAAATCCCATCTAATCTTTCTTATAAAACAAACCGTCTAATCAAGGGCTAATAAATGACTAATTAGTTTTATCTGGTTGGGAAAATTAGAGACTAGTTTGACTTGACCAAGACTCGTACAACATCAAACTACAGCCTACACTATCTTCACTTTCCACTTTATTTGAATTAAGCGTCGAATCCTTTGCAATGGTCTTCTTCCATTCTTATTAGTCTTTTCCCTTCGATAAGAATATCAGTGACAGTTAACTAGTCTACATTTAGCTCTACTGCATTGAAAATACAAAAACCAAAATATATCGAAAAATGTGATACTTGACATTAGAAAAAGGAAAAGTGTAGTTACAAGCTAATTGCACCAACTCTGAGAATGACGATGATTTGAGATGGGAGTGAAACCATCCTTACAGTCATGATGGACACATCAATTCCTCGAGGCTATGCATATCTTGGATGTAACACCCCGTTTACCCAACAAGAAAATTTCATAATTAAAATCAGAGTAAATCAACTTTAAACGGAATGCTACACTTCTTAAAAATTCGTAAACTGAACAAATAACAATTTATTCTTCAAAAATCATTTAACATAAGTAATTCAAAAACCTTGCAGCGGAAATTAGTTCAACAATAAGAAAAGTCTTTGACACGCAGGCCTTATTATAAAAGTCTCATAAATCATAGTTATCAATGTTCATCAAAGCTTCATAAAATAATACGCAAAGGAATAGAAAACATTCATAAGTCTCATCCCGTTACGTATCAGAGCACCTAGACCCTTGAGCCAACCAACCTACAAGCCATCAGTACCTGCAGTTACCCATACGAAGGGCAACATTTCCAGCAGAAGGGGTGAGATTTCTCAAACAATAATATTAAGCTCATAAATCATAAATTACATTTAACAACTTTAAACTTCATTAACTAGCATCATTAATCTCCTACATTAGTCATATACTTCATCTTATATCACCTTAATCATAGCATCATATATCATCATATAACATCAGTTACTAGTCATAAACATCATCATACATCATCAAATAATAATCACAAACATCATCACATATATTAATCACAACATCATCACATATCGTCAAATATTAATCATAAACATCATAGCATTATCAAACATAGCATTATCATAACAACTTCATAATCAAATTCATGGTCAGCTTCATAATCAATCATAAACATCAACTTCGTATTCAACTTATAAATCAATCTTAACAACTCAACATCTTAACCTCTTAACAACTCGACATCTTAACCTCTTAACAACTCGACATCTTAACCTCTTAACAACTCGACTCGACTATGCAACTTCTACTTCTCAAATCATCTTAGACAACTTCAACAACAACTTAGACAACTTCAACAACAACTTAGACAACTTCAACATGCATATGGTACCACCAGGGCATTAAGCTCCACTCGCTAAGGTCGTATTTGGACCTGTCAGGCATTAAGCCCCCATCGCTAAGGTCATAAAGGACCTGTCGGGCATTAAGCCCCCATCGTTAAGGTCATAAAGGAACTGTCGGGCATTAAGCCCCCATCTCTAACTATGCAACGACACAACTCTAATGCAACGACATAATTTTCGTACAACTTAGACAACTTCATGGGCATCTCTTATAATTTCATTATTATGGACAACTTCTCAAATCTTTACAACTTAGACCGACTTATACAACTTCAATAAGATCAACAGCAACATATGCAGCACATATTAATTCATAGCATATCAACATCATAATATAACACATCTTTAAATCACACATCTTCATATAACACATCTTTAAATCAAATATCTTTAAATAGCTCATCTTTACATAACACATCTTTAAATCATACATCTTCAAATAGCACATCTTTAAATCATACATCTTCAATTAGCACATCTTTATAAAATACATCTTTAAATAACACATCAATATATAACATCATTATTAAATAGCACATAGTTGAAAACATAAAATTCATTGCCGAAAGAAAAACAGTGGAATGGATTTATCTAATGCATGAGACTATAGCACTACTTGACAATAGTGACATATTCATGTTCTGTTACTCTAAAACATATATATTTGCTAAAGCCGGGTTTATCAAATTTGCAACAACTAGATACCATGGTTGCTGGGTATAATTTACAAATAAATCAAAACAGGGATATATATTTAGTTAGTAGTATCTTATTGCATTACATTTAATTGAATTAAAGGAATACATGTCAGGCATATTATGTTGCTCTCATATTCAGTCTTACGGCCAATCGAAGTCAAAACATGTAAGAAACGAGAACAATTTCGCACAATAAAAATTATATAGAATAACCATATTTTAATCACAATTCAAAACTAAAATTAAACATGTAATCGCTATAACATATAAGAACATAATTTATTAAAAGATCATGAAAAACAAGGTAAAGCACACAAACCCTTCACTATCTATATGTTCATACAACTCTTATGATGAATAGAGACTCTCCCCATACATCAATTCAACGGTTTTTCATCATCTAATCATCAATTCTCACTCAAACCCTAATTTCTCATAATCTCACAAACTCATCCTAAAGCAAGTTAGATGCAATCTAATGTTTCACAGACTTAATATTAGTGAAAGATAGTCCCACCCTTACCTTAGAATGTTTTTTCTGAAATCAAAAGCAGCGTTCTTCGTTCCTAGGGTTCTCTCTCGGAGTTCTCCTCTTTCTTCTCCTCTCTCTTGTTCTCCTCTTTTCCAAAAAGCGGTTTAACGTAAAACTCTTTCTAACCTAAGCTTTCTTATTTATAATATTAATCACTCTTCCTAAATCTGTTTAGGCCCAATAATTCTTTTTTTTTCTATTCTAACCTCCAAATCTACTTACTCTAATAATTCTCATATTCTAATAAATAATAAAATAAAGCCACCTAATATAATACCAACACATCGCATATTTAAAATAAATCACGTAAATAAACCCTAACTTAATAAAAATAATTAAATAAAAAGGAGGGCATTACATTGGAGGCCGGAATGAAGGCGTATGTGGTTTTATTTACGGGTGTGCAAAAGAATTGGTCCCGCGTGTTTCTCATCAGTTTTCTACGGTGTGAGAATCAACACCGTTAAACATGTTATCTCTCCTAATTTTAACATTTAAATTTCCATGCATTTAAACGGAGAAGGTATTCATTGTGGTGTTGTGGGAACGCATGGTCTTACCGCTGTGGTTGTGGTGGTGAAGGTGGATTGCACCTATTTTGTCGCGGGAGGTTGGTTCAAAGGTACCACCTCTGTAACTTCATGGTATACTCGTGGATTGAAAGATTCTTATTTGGAAGGTTGTCACTTTTTAACTGCGACAGTCTCTACTGCTGCTAATAGTTTAACACACTCTTTGTTGTTAGTCTGAGTCTTGAAGCACGTGGAGATTTTACCTGTTAGTGTATATTAGGTAGTTTGTGGACTTTTTTTGCTCTCCACGGTGCTTTATGATTAATAAGTTTTATATTACATCAATTTGAACTTGCTTGATTTGTTCAATTGCGTCTTAAAATGCAATCGCATTCTCTGGTTCAATTGATGTCTTTGTTTATGTATTCATGATTTATCCACTAGGTCGGTCTGATTGGTTCTTTACGCCTAGTTTTGGTGTAACAGTTATATTTCGATTCATTCTCTTTTTTTAAGGGTTTTATAATTGGACATTAGAATTATTTCATACGATGAGAGTTGCTGGTGTACTGGGCACTGCCCTACTATGCGCTATTCATGGTGCCCTACTATGCGCTATTCATGGTGCTACCATAGGAAATACATTATTTGAAGATGGTGACGACGCAAATTCATTTTGTGATTTTAACCCAACTCAAGCGGAATAAACTTATTCAACGGTCAGCGCTAACCGCTTTTGGTCCCAAATATTGTGAGAAATTAAATTGAATATAAAGTATTGTTTTAAAAACTTTTTGTGAAGGATCACTTACTTAGGTCTTCACTTAAAAAAAAAAAAAGAAAATTAAGAGAAGAAGAGATAAAGAGGAAGAGAAAAAAGCAGTAATAATAAATTTGGGTGTAAGCAAGCAAGTAGGGTTTATAAACGAAACGAAACGAAACGAAAAGGGTTCGACACTTGAGAGTGAGTTTTAGAGAAAAGACGCATTTGGTTTGATCGATTCCGCCGCATCGATTTCTGATCGACTCTCGCACTAGGGTTCGTTTATATCTCTCTTCTTCAATTCTCCTTTTTTTTTTTACAATTCAATACAATCGAATTTAAATCTTCGTTGATTCTGATTCTTGTTGATTATTTTTCAATTCAATTCAACTTTGTATTTTAATCCCTGACATTGGAATCGACTCACTCATCACAGTGTTGTTTGCTGCTTCTGCAAATATGGCGAACTTAGCTTTGCCTGGTATTCTTGAAAAGGTACTTTTTCTCTCTTTTTCTTTTAACACTGTTTTTGTGTGTGTGTGTGTGTTGGTATATTCATCGGTTTATGATAACAAATAATCTTCAATTTTGTATTTGTGACAGATGACTGGGAAGGATAAAGATTACAGATATATGGCCACATCTGATTTGCTTAATGAATTAACCAAACCAACTTTTAGGGCTGATGCTGATCTCGAACTTAAATTGAAAAATATAATCATTCAACAGCTTGATGATGCTGCTGGTGATGTTTCTGGTCTTGCTGTTAAATGTCTTGCTCCATTAGTCAGGAAGATGAATGAGTCTAGGGTTGTTGAAATGACCAGTCAACTCTGTGACAAAATACTTAATGGCAAGGATCAGCATCGCGACACTGCTAGCATTGCTTTGAAGACTGTTGTTGCTGAAGTTTCTACCCAATCCCTTGCTCAGTCCATTCTTTCCATTCTATCCCCACAATTGATCAAAGGAATTACTGCCAAAGTAACTAACTAACTAACTCCCTTCTCATTTATCCACTTGATTTCTTTTCTTTGTCTCAGCATGCTTAACACTGTTGTTCGTTTTATCTGAATTCCCACAGGATATGACCACAGAGATTAAATGTGAATGTCTTGATATTTTATGCGACGTCCTTCATAAATTTGGAAATCTAATGGCAGCAGATCATGACCTATTGTTAAATTCCCTTCTTTCTCAGTTGAATTCTAACCAAGCTACGGTTCGTAAGAAGTCTGTTGCATGCCTTGGTAAGACATATTTTTATTTGCTGGCTTTTGTTTTTCTGTAAAATTTATTCTTCATGAGTGGGGAGTTGATATTACTTTCTGCAGTTTGAGTTTTCTCAATTATTTTCCCTCCATCTTGGTTAAACACCCTATTGTAGTTTTTTGTTGCGTTCGAGGCAACTTTGATTCAGTAACTGGAAGATAGATAGATTTGTGTTTCAAGTTTCAATGAGCATCTGATTAACATTATTTTCAATGAGTTTGACTCTATTAATTGATTTTCCCAAATATGAGTTTGAAATGAAGAGATTGTGTTCAAATGCTTTTACTCTAAAAGAAACTTCATCATAAAACTTGTGTTGATTTTTTAATCTAAAGTAACTAAAATGATGTTTGGTATCAACCCTGATTTGGCCTCTTTTATTTTGGTCAAAAACATTATTGTCAATTAATGCAAAACTGTTAACATGTTTTTCTTCTTGTCAGCATCTCTTTCTTCAAGTTTGTCAGATGATTTGTTGGCAAAGGCAACAGTTGAAATTGTTACCAAATTGAAAAATAAGGCTGCCAAGTCTGATATGACTCGTACAAATATACAAATGATTGGCGCTATAAGGTTAGCAATTTCTTTCACATTATTTTCTCCCTCTTGCTTCAGTCTCTTTTTTATGTTGAAAACAGTGTTATCACTAGTAGATAGTGGAAGTGGTTCAAAACCAAAAAGCCACTATGTCATATATAGTGGACATGGACAGCATTACTGCACTATATAGGCAAACAGTGGAAGTCACATTATGGTTGAAATAAATCGGTGCCATTTATAAATGTTAATCTGTATACAAATAAAAATAAGTTGCATGATAAATATAAACTGTATTAAATGGTGACATAACATCACTAACATTATAACACCTCGTGGTATGGCGTTGCCTTCCCCCACAACCCCTATTTAACAACACTGGTTGAAAATAGAACGTTTGTAGTAACAAATTTGAGCTAATTGGTGTTACAGTCGAGCAGTTGGCTACCGATTTGGACCCCATCTTGGAGATACAGTTCCAGTCCTTATTAACTATTGTACTACCGCCTCAGAAAATGATGAAGAGCTTCGTGAGTACAGTCTGCAGGTGCCATATTTGTTTATTATCCATAATTTTATACTATGAAATGTTTGTATGTATATTTATTTATGGTCCACTATTAGTTATATATTCAATAATGTCGAAATTTTGCTGCAGGCTCTAGAAAGCTTTCTCCTAAGGTGTCCAAGGGACATTTCGGTGTATTGTGATGAAATTCTTCACCTGGCACTGACATATCTGAGTTATGACCCAAACTTTACTGACAACATGGAGGAGGATACAGATGATGAAGGTCATGAAGAGGAGGATGATGAGTATGTGTCTATGTGCCTATTTGATTCAGTTGGTTACCTGTATGGTATTTATATTTGCACAATATTCTTCTTGTTAATCATATCATATATCAAATATTATTTTCCAGAGAGAGTGCAAATGAATATACAGATGATGAAGATGCCAGCTGGAAAGTGCGCAGAGCAGCAGCTAAATGCTTAGCCGCATTGATTGTTTCTCGTCCTGAGATGCTTTCAAAGCTGTATGATGAGGTAACTTTGCTTTCATTTATTCATAATTTTGTGTAATTTGTTAATAAACTACTGTTCTCTTTATTTTTCTGAGATTTTGCTATTCTTGCATCATTATGTCCTTCTGGGTTGTGAGTAAACATTTGGTATGCTAGATTTATTGTTTGATCAGGAATTTTTGTATCCACATGTTCTTCCAATAAAATTTCTTTTATCTCAAAGAAACTGTGTAATTGTTTGTGTATATGGCTGTTCACTCCCTGTTATTATTTTTAGTTAAATGACGGCATATCCTTCGACTTCCTGCTTTACAGGCTTGTCCAAAACTGATTGACAGATTTAAATAACTTTGCTTTCATTTATTCATAATTTTGTGTAATTTGTTAATAAACTACTGTTCTCTTTATTTTTCTGAGATTTTGCTATTCTTGCATCATTATGTCCTTCTGGGTTGTGAGTAAACATTTGGTATGCTAGATTTATTGTTTGATCAGGAATTTTTGTATCCACATGTTCTTCCAATAAAATTTCTTTTATCTCAAAGAAACTGTGTAATTGTTTGTGTATATGGCTGTTCACTCCCTGTTATTATTTTTAGTTAAATGACGGCATATCCTTCGACTTCCTGCTTTACAGGCTTGTCCAAAACTGATTGACAGATTTAAAGAGAGAGAAGAAAATGTCAAGGTAGGTCAGAATAAGTCTTTTATTGATTGATTGTCTTTTAAGACCCATGGTTGTTTATCTGACATGCATATGTTGCAGATGGATGTATTTAATACTTTCATTGAGCTCTTGCGTCAAACTGGAAATGTCACAAAAGGACAGACTGATGCAAATGAAATGAGGCTAGTGGCATTTGTTTTTCCTAATCTGGAAGTACTTTGTATCTAATTTTATTTTATTTATTCATGCTTTCTATTTAATTATTTGTACCCTTCTCGGTATAATTAAATCTTAAGATGCACTGTCAAATAATACTTCTATATAACTGTAAAATATATAAAATGGTTGTGTAGAAGATATATGAATATCCATCATTTATTGTTAAGATCAGTTTTATTTATTGTTGAGTGTATCACTCCTTAATTTAAGTAGTTGACAGTATGCATTTCTCCTGTAAAAGGAGTGCTCTTCCTAATGAAATAAATATTCAGTTTTGTCGTACTCATTCCAAGAGGATGTTTTCTAGAAGAACCAGTAGCGCCCTTGAGATCTGTAACCTATGTCATTTGTTATCTTAGAGCACTTCTGTTACGACTGGCATCTATGACCTCATTGCTGTTTTTAAAGATATAGCACGATACAAATCTGAACATTGTTCCTTAGGGTAAAGTTCGAAGAGAATATGTGTGAATGTGCTTCCAAATTCTAAAATACCCATTTTTGCATTAATAATTTTGTTAATAAGCTTTGTCAAGAGCAATATGATCATTCAATGTGGTAGTCACTTCAAGTTTTCCTTTAGTTAATCCCAGTTTTTACAATTACCTCATAATTCATAATGTGTGGCACAAATTGACTGTCTTAACATTGACGTGCAATGCAGTCCTAAATGGTTGTTGAAGCAAGAACTGTCAAAGATTGTCAAATCCATCAATAGGCAGTTGCGTGAGAAATCTATCAAAACAAAGGTAGTGGTCATTAAAAGTTGATATCCATTAAAATCTCAAGGTTTTGATCATAGTTGTCTATGCAGGTTGGTGCCTTTTCTGTTTTGAAAGAACTTGTGGTTGTCTTACCCAACTGCCTTGCTGACCACATCGGGTCACTCATTCCTGGAATTGAAAAGGCATTAAATGTAAGCAATATTCGAAAGATTTTTTTTTCTTTCTTTAGTCACACGGTTTCTCCTATTGCTCTTTATTTTGTCAATATTTTGCTTTTCAGGACAAATCATCCACCTCAAATTTGAAGATCGAAGCCCTGATATTTACACGATTGGTATTATCTTCGCATTCTCCAGATGTTTTCCATCCTTATATCAAGGTAACAACATAAGGATTTATTTGATTTACTCTTCAAATTGGTTTCACCACTTGTATTTTAGGGGAAATGATAGTGCCTAAACGGATGCAATATACTATGAGGATACATGTTATAAGTTATAATGAAATTCAACCCACTTGGGCTGGCCTGGTGCTGTTGGCTTGGGACCTTGGAGTGTGCTCCTCTCAAGGTCTCAGGTTCGATTCTCCCTGGTGCCAATTCGGTGTGCTAGTTTGGCTTCTTAAAAAAATAGTTATTAAGAAATTCTTAATTGTCAGCTTTTTTATTTTATTGTTCATTGTTCATAGTTCACTTCTTTTTCTATTTACGTCTCTTAATTTCTATGGAATAAAAATATTTTAATTTCTAAAAGCACTGTTTTTTACTCAATAGACAATAGTTCAAGCTTTTGGTTTAATTGTTTTTCTGATGTGGTGTCATATCCTAGTTAACTGTGTTGCCACAACTACAATTTTTCAGCGTTAAACATTATGGTTGATTTGGTCGTTTACTTACTTTGAATATATATACAACAGGCAGTTGTAAGTACTGTCTTTCCCTGCATTCTATGTTGTGTAGGCTTCATGCGAGAGTTTGTGTCTTTTATGAAATCGATTCCTCTGTTTCCACAGCAAAATCCTTTACTTACACTTGTTTTTTGACACACTTTATTGGTTTAGATTTGTTTGTTAAATTCTTAAATGGAAGGAATGTTTTGGCAGTCAATGTGGACAATAATGGCAGTATTTCATAACTGTATTTGTTTCTGTTTTTAGGCTCTTTCTGCTCCTGTGCTATCAGCTGTTGGTGACCGGTATTACAAGGTCACAGCAGAGGCCTTGAGGGTGTGTGGAGAACTTGTTAGTGTTGTGCGACCTAACATTGAGGTGTGTTTATATATCCTCTTCGGACTCTGAAATAATGGTATACCTGGTTCTAACAATCAGAATGGTATTGTTGTGTAGGGGTCTGGTTTTGATTTCAGACCATACGTTCATCCCATATATAATGGCATTATGTCACGCTTAATAAACCAAGATCAGGATCAGGTTAGTTGTTTATTTTCTAGAATGACTCATTTAATGTTTTTATCATGCTTAATTAACTTTTTCCTCTCCAGGAGGTTAAGGAATGTGCTATCTCCTGCATGGGCCTCATCGTGTCAACATTTGGCGACCATCTAAATGCAGAATTACCTGCATGCCTTCCTGTGCTTGTTGATAGGATGGGAAATGAGATAACCCGACTTACAGCTGTCAAGGTTAACCCGTTGTACTTTGTAATTTAAAATTCTATGAACAGCTTTGACTTGCATCTTCTGATGCAGAATGTAAATGGTATTACTATGGTTATAAGAAAAGGTTAGGAAAGTCGCCAGATCTAAGAATTAGAGTTTATCTGAAATATTAGAACGGCATCTGTGCATGATTTTCTTTGCTGGTTGCCACTCCCTTCTTCACAAGATCCAGTGTTGGGGTGTTCGAAATCCAAACTAACTGTTTAGACTTTAGATAGAGAGGTTCAGTGATTTGATAAAGAATGGAATTGAAGGTATGGTGTTATTGCAGAGATCTTTCTTAGCCTTGGACTGTATGTACCATGTACCCATGTTAGGAATAGAAATAATGAATACAAACTGTTCCTCTCAAAATCTAAACAAAATGATTAGATACTGGTTCGGAGATTTGAGATAGATTGAAAGAGAAGATATGGTGTTATTGAAGAGATTTTCCTTACCCTTGATAAGTATCTACCCAGGTTAGGAAACGAAAGGATGAATACAAGCTGTAACTCTCCTGATTGAGGGAACCAAACAAAATACCCATAATCTTCTCTCTAACTAAAACTCCCTTACTAACACAGACAAACTAAGTGGTTAGGTTCAGTTCCCAAATTTTAGGATTTCGCTTCTACATTTTTATATAGTTGAGGGGATTTTTAAAGCTGGCCATCCCTCCCTTTTATTGATTTATATAAATCATTTTCTTTCAAAGTATTTCCTCACCAACCTATTGTTTATCTTAACGATACTTCTTACTGAAATGTGTGCCACAACTGTTTTGTCATAACCAATTCACGAAGTGCGTAGTGAACTAACAATATGTTCAATATATCTCAATTCTTTTTGCACACATTATTCATTGATTAACCGATTGCTCCAGTGTTGTTGACTTTTTATTTCTCTGCTTGAAGCAGGAGTCAGAAAAGGAACTAAAAACACTAAAAAAAACAACATAAGAAGTTAGCAATTAATCATAGGTTTTAGGCTCTGCTTGATGCTACCATTGAACCTTCACGAGATATTTTATGCTGCTTTACAATTTTGCCATGATTCCCTAAACTAAGTTAAGCTGTGATGATCCAATTAAGAGTTAAATAAGTCTATCACTGTATTGGTTAAATCAGTTTGTTATAAATTTTGTTATGCACCTAAATACCTAAAATTAAATTGGGGATTGAACTCCCAATCCAAAGGGCGGTAAGTTGGCATGCATTATTTGATAAAGCTATTGTGCTATATTTGTTATGCAGAAAACTATTTAGCTCGAGTGGCAGTTGTCTTTACTATCTGTGTTTCTTATGCAGGCATTTGCTGTTATTGCTACGTCTCCACTTCGGGTAGATCTATCATGTGTCCTGGAGCAGGTTGTAGCAGAGTTGACTGCGTTCCTACGAAAAGTATGTAACTCATCTCACAATAAGCTGCTAATTATCTTGTAATGTATTTGATTGACATTTCTTGTTGTACTTGCATTTGCTTTTGAAGTCAAATTTCTTAGAGTTTCCCACCATAAGGATTGAAAAATTGAGATTTGCTTTTGTTGTTTGCAAACAGGCTAACCGCGCACTAAGGCAGGCAACCTTGGGAACCTTGAATTCACTCATAGTTGCTTATGGTGATAAGATTGGTTTATCCGCGTATGAAGTTATCATTGTTGAACTGTCGGGACTGATTAGGTTTGTCTTAAAATCTAGTATCTGTACATCTACGCCAGCTATGTGGATTGATTGACCCAGACTTATTTTTCTTATTTTTGCTGTTTGTATTTTAGTGATTCTGACTTGCATATGACGGCTCTTGCCTTGGAACTATGCTGCACACTAATGGGTGACGAAAGGTCAAGCCAAAGTGTTGCATTGGCTGTTAGAAACAAAGTTCTTCCCCAAGCTCTAACATTAATTAGAAGCTCATTGCTGCAGGGGCAAGCACTTTTGGTAATTTTATGCTTGTGCTTGTTGATTATTTTAGATTGGATAGTGATATGGTTTGAAAACTGTGAGTCAGTGGTGGGCACCTCTCACCCTACAAATCGGTTGTGTGTGGTGTATATTGAGTTTCTCATTGGGTAGTGATATGCTTGAAAAGTGTTTATTAGTAGCAAGTATCTCACAAAATTTTGTGGGGTTAAGTTAGGTCTAAACCTCAATTATAAGTTGAATAAGCATGACCCATTCTATATGTCTGATATTAAAAGCACACTTGCTCAGATTGTTTTTTTGCTGAATGTGCAGGCTTTACAAAACTTTTTTGCTGCTTTAGTCTATTCTGCAAACACTAGTTTTGATTCTCTGCTGGAGTCGCTACTTGGATGTGCCAAGCCTTCTCCACAGTCTGGTGGCATTGCTAAACAAGCATTGCATTCAATTGCTCAATGTGTGGCTGTTCTCTGCCTTGCTGCCGGTGACCAGAAGTGCACATCTACTGTGAAAATGCTCACTGACATTCTGAAGGATGACAGCAGCCCCAACTCAGTAAGTTCTCCTCACGTATTTGTGCTCTGTAGTGATTTTTTTTTAATAATCCACCAACACCTATACAGGATCAGCATGCTCCAATTCAATTTGATCTTAAAGCGTAGAAATGATGGACTGCTATTAGCTTTATCCCATTGCTTTCAGTATCAATCCTCTCTTTTTTCCTATGTCTTGCTTTCTGTTTCTGTATCTTCAGAGTATAATAAGAAAATTTTAGTAGATCTTCAGAATATATTGTGGAACTATGCAATACTGTCACTTTCTTTATCTGAACTAAATGAAATACATCCCCACGTCAGTTTTCTTTTCAGATTATTTCTTGTTTTTAATGTACTAATCATTATGCTTTTTCTCTTTCAAAGGCTAAGCAGCACCTTGGCCTTCTATGTTTGGGAGAGATTGGTAGAAGGAAGGATCTAAGTGTACATGCACATATAGAAAATGTTGTAATTGAGTCTTTCCAATCTCCTTTTGAAGAGATAAAGTCTGCTGCCTCATACGCCCTTGGTAACATTGCTGTTGGTAATCTTCCCAAGTACTTGCCATTTATCTTGAATCAGATTGACAATCAGCAGAAGAAGCAATATCTCCTGCTTCATTCTTTGAAAGAGGTACGTACCCTTGAACAAAGAGTGTGTTTTTGTGTATAAATGAAATGTGATTATGATGACTTTCTTAGATTTTTTATATATATGCTACTCTCTTGTCCTACCTGGCAGGTAATTGTGAGACAGTCCGTAGATAAAGCAGAGTTCCAAGAGTCTAGTGTTGAAAAGATACTTAATTTGCTCTTTAACCACTGTGAAAGTGAGGAAGAGGGGGTGCGCAATGTTGTGGCTGAGTGTCTCGGAAAAATTGCGCTTATTGAACCTGTAAAACTTGTTCCTGCACTCAAGGTATCTGAACTTTATCTTGGTACCCTGTACTATTAGCTTGTGACTTGCATATTTTATATTTGGTGGTTATGTTTGTATATTCTAAATTTTTTATAGGTAAGAACAAGCAGTCCAGCTGCATTTACTCGAGCTACTGTTGTTATAGCTGTGAAGTACTCTATAGTTGAACGTCCAGAGAAGATAGATGAAATCATATACCCTGAAATTTCATCATTTCTGATGCTTATAAAGGATAATGACAGGGTGAGTTTTTAATCAACTTTCTGAATGTTGATAAAGTAATGTAACAATTTTCTTTGGATGTGGCTTTTCTGAAGTAAGAGTCACTTTATAGGAAAAGTGAATAGTTAACGGTACTGATTAAAATATGCATGCTACGAACATTCTCCCCCCTTAAAAATTAACCGCTTACATTTCCCTACAAAAATGCATATGTTTAATAATTAATGAAGTTATTTAATTACTAACCTTTGATTTCCAAATCAATAGCTATAACTCTTTTTTTTTTTTTGAATTATTTTTGGCTTATTGGCCATATTGTTTGGTATCAACATATTGTTGCTGATTTTTACTTTGAACATGCAGCATGTTAGGCGAGCTGCTGTATTGGCTCTGAGCACATTTGCACACAATAAACCAAACCTCATCAAGGGGCTTCTTCCTGATCTGTTGCCTCTTCTTTACGATCAAACAATTGTTAAGGTAACCTGTATTACAACTTTCTGTTTTTGTTGAACTCTGTTGATTATACGACATGACTATAATCGTAACATTTTCTTTTCTTTATGCTATGTACTTTCTGAAGTAATTTTAATATTTATAATGGCTTGATACCTGATTCTGATTTTTATAATGAATTTCTGACAGCAAGAACTGATAAGGACAGTTGATCTTGGCCCTTTCAAGCATACTGTGGATGATGGGCTTGAATTGAGGAAGGCGGCTTTTGAATGTGTAGATACGTTGCTGGATAGTTGCCTTGATCAACTAAACCCCTCGTCATTCATTGTTCCTTATCTTAAATCTGGTTTGGATGGTGAGCCCTAGTTATAATCTTTCTCCCAGCCTGGCTAATTACATTTCTTTTTCATGATTCCCGTATTTAATGTTACTTTCAATTTCATATTGCAACTTCTAACATATTTGCTGTACGTTTACTCTTCACCCATTTGTCCAAGCATTGGGAACTTTATCATGTTTGTCTGATACTCTATAAGCTTATTAGGACCTGATCCTTTTGTATACCAGTAGGCCCTGCATACAGCAGGAGCTCTATAGCTCCAGGCTGCCTTTTTGTTCCACCAATTTTTTTGAATATGTTATTCTATTTTTTTTGCTTCTGGACTTGTGTTGATAATCCTACTTTATGCGTGTGTGTGCATGTGACTGTCTTGGTACTAATTCTTTCATACTTTGTTTTTTGTATTTCAGATCATTATGATGTTAAAATGCCTTGTCACCTGATTCTTTCAAAACTGGCTGACAAGTGTCCTTCTGCAGTGTTGGCAGGTTTATGTTGCATATGTTGAAGTATTAAGATCTCATTGTATTACATTTCTCTTTTTCTAATTTGAAATTTCACCTTTCAGTGTTGGATTCATTGGTGGATCCTCTCCACAAGACTATCAACTTTAAGCCAAAGCAAGATGCAGTCAAGCAAGAAGTAGATCGCAATGAAGACATGATTCGAAGTGCACTCCGAGCTATTGCTTCTTTGAACCGCATAAGGTTGGTATTTTGTGCTTTATGTAAGTCAGCTATTCGAAGTAGATTCATTGATGCATAATATAATCACCAAGTGTTTTCTATTTGTTGAAAATGCTCTTGTCCTTGCATGTGTTCATGTTTTTTTCTGAAAAGTGATATCTTTTTTTGAATTTGCATTATGCAGCGGAGGAGATTGCAGTGCTAAGTTCAAGAGCCTTATGAATGAAATATCAAAAACACAAACTCTTTGGGATAAATATTACTCAATCCGCAATGAATGATGCAAATCCACAGTTTTTAATTTCTCATAGTTCAGGACTGAGTGATATGACATCATCGCCTGCCGGGGAATGCAACTAGTGATATGGTGATTTCAAAACTCGTTGATACAAGGGTCTGGAAAACTAGTAGTCATTTCTTGTATAGGATGAAAGATTTTGTTTTTTTGTTGTATTTGTATATCTTTTAGCTACATCATCTGATGATCAATTGCTGCCCCCTAACATCCTCGTAGAAAAATTGAATGCCGAAAAAAGAAATTAATAGACATTGATGGAATCCCTGAGATATTTTTCCGTAAAACTTTTCATCTTCTGGAATCATTCATTGTTTCCCATACATATTACGGTTTACTGTCATTTTCTTTCCCCCTTTTTATAGTTTACTGATACTCCCTCCGGTCCCTCCGGTCCTATTTATAAGAGAAATTTGGGTCAACAAAAGTGAATGTATTTGGTCCAATTTTTTAACCAAATACATTAACTTTTGTTGACCAAAATTTTTCTTATAAATAGGACCGGAGGGAGTAAGTTTTTTTCTTTTTTCCGTTGAATATAGGGTGGGGAATGCTACAATACAACCGTCACATTTCACGAAGGAGCATTTTTTAAATGGACACAAAAATCCCATCTTTCCTATTTAAAGCTGTGTTTTAATAAGTGTGTAGTTTTGTAATGCAATATTTAATTGTCTTTTAAATCCATTTTTGTATAATTTCCCTTTTTCACCGATTGATTCCTCACCTAAAGTTTCGTGATGCTGTTGTAAGTTCAATAGCTCCGTGAATTCTCAGTTTTTTCTACTAATTAATTATTATTCTTTTTTTTTTTTTTAATTTTAGTCCTTGTTATTTTTTTATAGGACTAAAGGTACTAATTTTTTTTAATAATAAAATAGGGATAAAAATTAAACCGTTTTGTTATAACCCTCACACATCACTCCTAATTTTGTCACGCAAGTTTCTTCCTTTTGATCATGTAATTGTATGTTTTCATTTGCCACAGAAGTAGAACTTCTTGGTTGCCGTTTAGGGGAGAAAGTTGATTTTGACTATTGGATCAAATAGAGAACATGGTATTATCATAGACTATTATTAACACTAGCTAGATGATGTATTATTGAGAGGGTAAGCTATAAAGTTTTTAATGATTTTCATATCGCTTACGTGTGGTGTATAGTTTGTAGCAGACAAGTAATTTTGTCAAGTGTCTGCTGCAAATTATACTTATGTGGCTGTGGGTGTTAAGTGAGACCTACATGCATACTCTCTCCTCCATTCCCACTCTTCACCGCCGGAAATAGCATCAAACCCACCGTCTAAAAGCGTCCATCCCCCTCTTCTTGCCGTTGAGGAACGACGGTAGTTACCACCACTGCCCGTCGTCGCCGGAGTATAGGCCTATAGATCTATGAATGAAATAACTTTTTCTCTGTTCTATTTTCATTTTCCAAGGTCTGTTATGGTGATGAATGTCGTTGTTTCTAGATCAAAAATTTTTCTCTTGTCTATTGTTAGACCTGCGCCAATATTGAATTATTGATTGCAATATTTTATTTGCAAGACTAATCCATTTCTTGTCATTTATTTATAATTGAAGAAGAGTAATCAAATAATTTAAGATAATATGATTTATGCTCTCCTGTGATAGTTCAAGATCCTGGAAAAAAGTCCGTATTCATGAACGATAGTTGAATGGATGGATATGAGAAATATGGAAGTAGCTCTTGTTCCTGTGTGTTACCAAATCAAAGCTCATACGGAGTTGGGAATTGTTTAGTTGAAGAAGAAAATTTATTTATTTAAGAAATGGGATAAATATAATTACTAGGCATAAATCTAACTCATTCAAAAACAACTTCTCATATTCAAATTACCTAAATCATAAACTTAATTATCAAGAAATTTAAAGAATATCCAAATTGTAGCACCTATTAGAAATTTATGTAGAGCATCTCGTGTATTCATTTAGTATCTATATCATTCTATCAATACAAAATTTATCTTCAGGTTGAGCGTTTTGTATCTTCTATGGCCTTCATCAAGATTCCTAACATGATCTGAAGAAAAGTATTGTGCCTAAATGAAGAGTTTGGACACGAAAAGCATATATAAGTCAGTCTTGTGGATGCTCTAAAGTCAATACATTTTCAAGCTACTGATATCATCAGTACTTTATTGTTAAGAAGCTGTCGTGCTACTATCAGAATGTCCAAGCATCATGACAATTGGACATGTTCAGAAAAGAAAAGCAATATAAGAATACTTATTTGACGTGAATCACAACTATTAGTTCTTCATAAGCAATATAAGAATAATACTCATCTGAGTGCTTGAGAAGATTCTTGAAGTGAATCGCATTTCTTTCATAAAGCTTCGCCTGGAGAGTTTATGACATGTTCATCAAAAACTTAACATATCGCTTTTGGGTTCAATGAGTGAAGAACAAAGATCGATTTCATTAATGTGTAACACTAGTAAGAGCAAAATTGCATGTGAATCTTTTAAAAATGATAAGAATTTAAAAAATGATACTCGTTGAGAAGCAGAGGTTGTAGAAAGAAGGAAAAACTAGGGCAAATTCGAGTCGGGAACATGTCCCTTTTTCCAGAAAAAGTCGAGATCATATTCATACTAGGAGTATTTACTTAGGTCTTTATTTTGAATTTTAAAGTGAGATGGTCACACTTTATTTTAAGTTTTTGTGATATCGAGGGGTATTGTTGTATATAAATTTTCATATTTTAAATACTAATTATTAAAAAAAAAATCAGCTACCTATTTTATTATTAAATACTTTACTTTTTTTACGAAAAACTAATTATAATTTAAGAAATTTATTTTCCTTCAAAAAAAGAAAGATATTTATTTGTTTATTAATCATGTTAAATTGGGACAATATCCATGTAAGTGTTGCACATACATAAAAGGACCAAAACAATAATCTTAAAATAGTCTCGAAACAGTTCACTTGATAACATGCATTGTTTTGTCTGGCATCAAACAGCCTCTACAGTGATTGGTTTGAGCATGTTACATACATACAATCGAAGGGCTAACTGGTTTCTTAACCTAATCATCATTCTCGATTGTACCATCCTTCAGATGAAAATGCTTTTCTCTTCTCTGGAACTCTGTCAAACCTTTCCCACTTCCAGTCACACCAACCTTTCCTTGAGGATCATCAGGAGATTTAAAAATACTCTCACGCTTCCTTCCCGAGAAGAAACCAATCTTGAAGCAAAACCACAGTGAATACATCACAAAAGAGAACAATTATATGAAAACAACGTAAACATAACAAACTAAATTTATATAAAACACAAATATCAGTGGATTGTGAAAATTCTAGAGATCGGGCCTTATATTCTTTTTTCAATAAATTCAACAACTTTTCCAGGGTTGATGGTATTACTTTTCCTCCTCATTCCTATCCAACTTACAACCGATTCAAGGGGTAAATAGATTTTTGAAATTTAGCTAAAAAATATTTTCACATGGAATTTTAATCAGAATAAATCATTTGATTATAATATATATTATAATTCATCTGACTTCCAACTTAATGACTGCAATGATACTTCTCTCCTGTGGTAAATTCAGGCTAGAACAAATTCAACTCAAGAGAGTAGAACAAAACATAAAATTCTTCACTAAATATATAAGCTGACATTGACTCGTATGTTAGGATGGTCAAAAATGGAGGTGATAGTACATTCCCATTAGTCACTTTAAGACATACAAAACAAATTCCTACATTCTTGCATAGAAACTACAAGCTCTGAAACTTCTCAACACTAAAAGAAATGAGTGACTAAATAGTAGAGAAATTGAGAAAGGTACCTTTTTTGCTTTTCCCTTGGTTGTCTGGAACTGCTGCCAAGCATTTTGCCGCTTATTTTGGGTGACTTCAAGTTGTTCCATCCGCATCTTAGACTTAAAGGCATGTATTTTCTTACGTTTGGTAACTTTCTGTAATCAAGTTAGCAAACATGTCATTTAGGGAATCCTAGAAAACTGGCAGATAAATTTGGATTAAACATAATAAACTCAGAAGCCACTACCAAGAAATACATTTGCAGAAAAACAAACACTTCACTAAAATTAAACAATAGAACAAGAGATCAAACCAAGGAAAATATTTATTAAGACAGCAGTTATTTAATAAGATTTTTATTATCAAGTGAACATTTCAGCACACAACTCACCACATCCTCAGGGTCATCGGGCTCTATACGAAGCTTTGCAGGTAGACTCCGTGACTGAAAATCAACAGATGCCGCTTGCGCAATTTTCCGTTTGATAGCCTGCTTTGTAGCTTCAGCAACTCGCTCAGCTTCAACTAAAGGATCAACAGTTCCTTCTTGAATTGGCCTTATGTTAGCGGGATCTACCTGTAATAAGCAAGCAACATATGAAGTTTACCTTGAAAATCAGTAACTAAACCACTGGAGTATTTTTTTTTATAGGGTTAAATATGTTTAGTCCCTACAAAATATTCATTTTTATTTTAGTCCTATAAACAATTTTTAGCCCCTACATTTTATAAAAACAGGTACTTTTAGTCCCTCTCTAAGGAGTACAGAACACTTGTTTATATAAAAGGTAGGAAACTAAAAAGGGTCCAAGAAATATATATAGGGACGAAACTAGACAGATTCATAATTCTATAGGGACTACAAACAAATTTAACCCTTTCAATAGCAAACATTAATGTTTTAGATGATAATTGATACATTCTGTTGATGCTGAGTGAGGAATGTTAAAAATTAATTTCTCCAGTAAAATACTTTTTATTGTTCTTTCCATTTCAACAAGGTGCTGCAAAACAATTCAATGCACACGCATAGTAGCACACAAAGTACAGGAATGAAATTTCTCAACTTGGAAGTAAGCCTCCCTAGGATAAAGTGATTCCTCTATTTCTTTTCTCAACTAAACAAAACTGGAAAACGCTTCAATAAACGTGATGGGATGCTTACTACTTGATATAACCTGTTACATGATTTGATACTCATTCACAACATCCAGAAAATTTTATAATGAGTTTGTGTTTTTGCAAACCAAATATATCATGCACTCATGGCTCATGTCATGGAGTTATAATGCTGAAGAAAAAAACGGAGATTCAACATAACAATACAGATGCAATAAGTTGGAAATGCAATTGTGGATTTCTTTCTTAATATTGTCGTTGTTAAATATAGATCCAGCAAAAATCACATAGAACTTTCATTAGAACTTAATCTCCAACTCTGTTTCTCTAACATGGAAAGAAAAAAAAAAGGTACGACATAGATAATGCAATGGTAAATAAATTGGAGGAAAATGTATGCAGATGTAATGCAGGGCTCCATAGGACTAGGATTGCATCAAGTGGCTGCGAGCGAAAGTATACCTCTTCTTTATTACCCCAAGTGTCATAGCTGACATAATAACCATTTGGTGTGTAAGCCTCGACGGTTGCATCATACCACTCCCCATCATCACTATAAACAGCCTGAACTCTGGTGCCAACAGGAAATTTGTGTTGATGGTCAAAGTGGGTATGAAGGTCCTAAAAACAGTGAAAAACATAGATAAAGATGATGAGTAATGAATAGATTCGGAATGAATATGAATGAATAAACAACAACGTACATACCAGTTTATTGTGGGTGGGTGTTGGAGATTGGGTGGAAGTGGGTATTTCATTTTGCTTAGCAGTGGCAAGAAGTTCTTCAGTCAAAGCAATGACCTGGTGTTGTAGAATTTAAGGAGACGTTGGAATTGGAATAAAGTAATAATAATATAATTAATATTAGTGAGAGTTGGAATGAGATAATAGATATTATAAAGCAAAATAGATAAATAATGTTGTTGGTAACTTAGAATCTCTGTCTGTAATTGTGTGTTGTATGTATCTATCTCATGGCGGACATCAGGACAGGACAGGACCTGCACAGAAGCAAGATAGATAGAAGTGATGGGAATTTTGCTTTTTTTTGTTTGATTATGATTTTGTTTTCTTGTTAATTAATAATGGGTTGTTATTATTAATTGAATGGGATCTAAGCTCACTCACACCTTTTCAATTTCAATTTGAAGCTAAAACAAATGAAATGAGCATAGCAAGTTATGAAAGAAAAGAAAAACCTCGGAGAGCTCTCTTTCCATGTCGACATACTCAGAATTAGATGGTTCATCATTCAGAAGTTCTCTAACCTGAAAAGAGAAGGGAATCAAAATTAATCAGAAAAAGAGAAAAAGAGAAACCCTAACCCTAACCCTAAAAAAACAAACAAAGAAACAAACCTGATGAAGTTGTTGTTTGTAAGTAGAAAGATTGGATGCGAGTTCACTTATATTTAATTCTTCTTCTTCGTCCTCACGCCCGCTACCACCTTGCATCTTCTTTCTCTTTATTTTCGATTTCAAATTAACACACAAAATCGAGCAAAGTACAAAACAGCAACGCGATCTCTCTCTCTCCCCTCACGCACGTTTACTTACTTACTTTCTCTCACGTGATGTCTTCTGTTGTTCTATTTATATTTCTTATCCACTCCTTTCTGCACCACACCTTTTACATTTACACCCCATTTCCCTTTTCGTCAAAACCAAAGCTCTACAAAATTTGAATAAATAAACCATTTATAGGTAATATTTCTCACACTCTCCATTCAAAAATAGTAAAATAAACCACTTACAAGACAATATCTCTTTATCTTTGTCCTCAATTTTCATGTCGTCATTCCACAACGCGCCCACATTTTTTACTACTTTGATACTCCCTCCGTTTCAAAATGAGTGTCGTTTTAGGTGTTTACACACATATTAAGAAATGCAATGATTAAAAGAAAGAGAATGGTTATTTTACCAAATTATCCTTATTAACTATTGGTTAGTTTTAAAAGTAATACTTTGGAAATAGTGTGCAGACTATTAATTGGAGGGTACAATTGAGAAGAAAAGGTTATTATTGCATTGGAAACCGAAAGCGACACTCATTTTGAAACAAATTTTTTTGGCTAAAGCGACACTCATTTTGAAACGGAGGGAGTACTATATTACATACTTCGGTGATTTTTAGAGTTTAAAGCTTGATAGCATTGAAATGAGTTTGTATATTTCTTTGTACATGGTTGAAAGTTGAAACACTCTATATAGCATGTTTGATTTTAGAATGAAAAATCCTAAATCACTTTTATGAGTTTTTTTTTAAACAACTTTTGCCGTCTTTACCGAATTTCATTTGCTAAGTTTTCAGCCGAAATCAACGAACAAGAATTTGTTAGTTGGAAAAAGACTAGAAAATATGAAATATCTTATTAAATAAAGTGTAAAGACTAATGATACAACTAACTTAGGTGGAAAGTGTATTTGAACAATCATGAAAACATCTATACTACTAGAGAAAAAGACAGAGCGCAATATAAAAAGAGACAATATAAACCGTTTGTAGCCTGTTAAATTGGGGTGGTACATCTTAAAAGTTAAGATCATCTTTATTTATTAAAATAAAGGGAAAATATCATTCGGACAATCAAAATTATAACAAGTTCTACCATTAAAAATGAGACTCACTACTCTTAATTATTTTATAATTCTTTTTAATTTTTTTTGTTGTTTCTTTCTATTTGTAAATGGTAGAAATGGAAATTATTATAAATGGAGAGGAGTCTAGCCTCCATAGTAAGGGGACCCTCCCTTTCTGTGACTTAGCAAATTTTTGTAACAAAAAGCATTTCACGAAAAAAAATTCTCAATAAAATGAAATAAGAGAATAAATGTTGTGGAAAATGTTATATTTTGATATATCTCATGAAGCCCTTATCTTCTACTTTTTTTCGTTCGACTACTACAATGGTTTTCAATTTAATTCCTCTTATGAAGAAATTTTACCCTATACCCTTACATTTATACCCTCACCCCTACGAAACACTTGTAATTCCAATTTTGTCCTTTTTTGCATTTAAGGTTTTACACATTTATTTTTTCACCTTCACTTTCAACATGCATGAATTCACCCCTACGTATATGTTTCCCGGAAAACTAATACAACCATTTCCGGTTCCAAAATTCAATTTCGAAAAACTCAATAAAACATTTCCGGTTTGTTTCTAAATTTAAAAAATGTTTTATTCACATTTCCGGTTTGTTACTAATTTGTGAACTCTGCATTGCTATATATCAAGAGAAAACAGTGTTTAGGTGGCGATAAATTTTCTCAAACAACCTATGCCTTTATATCATTGATCCTAGAATAACTACCTCAAGTCCTTTAAACTATTTCGGGTATTACATAAATGCCAGAAACCGGAAGGGATATATATAGATTTCCGGTTTACATTTTCAGAAACGTGAATAATAAATTTTTTAAATTTAGAAACAAACCGGAAATGTTTCATTGATTTTTCCGAAATTGAATTTTGGAACTGGAAATGTTTGTATTAGTTTTCCCTGATATGACATAATTAATAAATTACAATCTAATCCCGTATTTCTGGGAAACTTATTTCAGCAAAACTTATGTCAATGGACTTTTCCAATCAAATATCCACGTCAAATTTGTGTCAAGGTGAGTAAAGAACATATTTTTACCCGTGCATTACTTAGTTGATTACAAAATATATATTTTTCCTTTAATAAAAAATATAATATAGATTTTCCTAAATGAGAAACAAAATTGATGAAAAACAATTTGTTGATATTTTTTTTACAATAGAAGAATAGGAAAATAGGGTACCAATTCCTATTCCGTGCATTATGATTTATGACCCAAAGAAATATTCATGTTATAAAATACAAATTTAATCATTATAAACAAAGTGCAAAGAATAAATTTTATATAAACACTAAGTCACCAAAGAGCGTTTTTTTAAATTAAATCTTCATAAACAAATAGTCACGGCGGGTCCCTTTTTCTTAACCAAGGTCCTGAGTTTGAATTCAGCCTTGGGCATGTATCCGCGTTAAAACTCCTAGGGAGAGTTTGCCGTCCATTTGGGGTCCTACGAAGCGGTCCCATAAGGCTCGAGAGTTTAGTCTCTCAAGTTGCGCAAGCGTAGGATACCCAGTTTACACCAAAAATATAAAAACTAAATCATATTTTCCAATATTAATAATAGTTTAAACATATTTTAACAAGAAATATTTAAATAGTATAAGCATAACTGAATATTAGTGTAAAATTTATTTAGACATTTAGTGTAATCTCGAGCTCAAAAAGCATAACAATAACAATAACAAACACCTAACCAGCAACCAAAAGATGAAACTAGATGTTTTTTCTTTCTTTTGAAAGGATGAAACATGTTACAGGGTTTTTTTTACTCAAGATATTATAGGTTTGACAAGCGATTTACACATAATTTTGTAAGTTCAAAACTCCACCCTCTGGAACACTGTTAAAAGTAAAAATGTGATGGTTTTCAAGCCCACAACTATCAGGCACCGATGCGAGAATGCTGCAAAAGTGTGTTCAGTCGTAGCTGACTAACTAGTTGCCTGGAAGATATCTATGCAGCATAACTGATAGTTACCTCAAGAAACATCATTCCTTAAACTCTATAGTCTAAGACAAGTCCATTAAATTTATGATAAGGTTCTTCGATTGAAAGACTCCACTGTTATGTTGGCAGTAAAAGCAGGAATTGAATTCATTTTCCGAACGAATATCTCAACCTGGGAATGCACAATCACAAGTACAGCTCAGTAAAAGAAACACGAATATCTAACTATGTAAGAAGTATATGCATGATACATTTCTCTTTCCATGTACACACTTGTTCTGTTTTTTTATGAATAAGGCCCCCAAAGCCCTCCCCTTCCATTTTCCTCTATTTCTTCCACTTGCTCATTCCTTTTTTTCAAAGTCCTCCCCTCCCTTCACCTTCAGACTCGCAAACAAAGCTTAAGCCTAAGGGTCTATATTTGGGAGGAGGGTTTAGGAGAACTACGTCTGTATTTTTACATATATTTGATATTTTTTTTTTTAAAAAAAAAAACATGATTAATGATCATATAATAGTTCAATCACACTTAATTGATTTAAACAAACATTTGATTTAAACAAACATTCTATAGTGTCCTTAATTTAAAAATAAAAAAGTCAGTCCTCCCCTCCTATACTATCCGTCCAAACACACCCTAAAGGTTTTTGGTGTATAAAAGTCAATATCTCTTGAGATGATAACATATATTGTATATAATTCAACATTTAAAACATTAGTATGTTTCAAAAAAAAAAAAAAAAATTAGTAATGGAGCTCTCCGGAAGTTGTGACTCAAACAAACTCTTGAATCACAAATCTTTTCAACATTAGAAGAAATATCAGAATTTAGAAGAGGTGTAAATAGTGCATATAAGAAGATATTCTACAAAAAAAAATCAACTTCTAAAACATCTCTATAAAATAAACTTTTGAACACTAAATATTAAAAAAATAATCCATAATTAATACAAAATATTAAATAAATAATTCTGTGCAAAACAATTGTATTGATGAATTATATTCTATAAGCTTTTTATTTAATTATGAGAATTAATATGATTAATAAATTATTAAAACTATATTCTCCTTTCTATGATGCACAACAAAGAACAAACATTTTCAGTTGAGAATATTTGCTGCTAAAAAACAATATTTTCCGCTACAAGGAAGTTTTTCCTGCTAAGCTCCCCCCTTCGCTCTCATGCGCACAAAAATTAATTTTTGTGTTGGGGATCAGAAAATTAAGAGTTTAAGATCTCAAGTATTTATCATATATATTATATTGAAAAATATTGCAATATTATGGCTTCCTTACCTGACGAGATACCTCAGGCTGAGATGTGTAATGATTTACCTGTTATGAAAATAAAACAAAAATTTCAGCAACTTTTCATGTCATCTTTGTGAAAAGCAGAAAATAATCTTAAGAACTTAGTTCCTGATTATCTGCAAGCCTGCAAGCGGGTGTTAGTCCCTACAAAATTCAACATTTTTAACCCTTAAACATAATATAATATAAAATTCAACATCTTACCAAAATGTTGGTATTCCCTGATTCATATTCAAATTCAAGTTTTTCATCATCACTTTGTGCATAAATTGATTGCAGCGTAAATCGTGTCACTGGGATTCCATTTGATCGCTGGTGTTCATCCATCACAATCTGCCAAATATAGTTATGGACAACCATGTAAGCATTCCAAGTGTGAGCAAAAAGACAATCGGTTGTCAGCTTATCTAATTTGGAAAGAACTTATCAGAAAATGCTGAAGAGACAATTTCTTAGAGAGAAAATGACAGATAAAAGTTTGATGTGAATTTTATTTCCCTAACTTCTGTCAGTAAAATTTCCAAACTCAAGATGACCTGTGTTATAGAAACCACTTACAACAGAAGCATGCTTCATTATTTATTGAAAACTTAGTGATTAAAAATAAACCCAGAATAATGGTTTCCACATTCCCAATTACATCATTACCAGGATGCTACAATATTTTCAAAGCAAAGTGTGAGATCTTCGAAAATATGAAATAAAACACCATTTCGTGTAAAACATTTCCATTTTATATTGAAAGATAGTAATAAAAAGATTGAGGTAAAAAACATCAGTAAATGCCAACCTTGTAACCAAAAATCTCACAGCACGCCCTCCGGAAAACTGAAATTCTGTCTGCAAACACGGTCTTGTATCTGTTGAAGTTTCAGAATTTCTGTTATTCAAAAATCATCTTGATAACAGCAAACACATAACGTACCAAAAGCAGCAACTTATATACTCACCTCTCTTCTCGCTTCTCTAGTGTTGCAATTTGTTCTTTCAGTTGCAATATCTTATCCGATATGTAGCTCTCCACCAGCTTTCCAGTTTCTCCTAAACAGTTCAAGTGATCAGGCAACGGATACGTTTTATAACATTATTACTCAGTAGTTCATAACATCATTATTCAGCTTTCCGTCCTCGAGGCCTTAACACATACAATATTTTGAAAATATTTTATTAAACCAGTGATGTTAAGACAGAGGTCAGACTAATATTAACAATATTATTATAATAAACAAGAAAGCATATTTCATTTGTGTCCTTAGGTTGATTTTTCTCTGCTTTTTATTTTTCATGCCTTCTGTATTTTGAAAATATTTTATTAAACCAGTGATGTTAAGAGAGAGGTCAGACTAATATTATTATAATAAACAAGAAAGCATATTTCATTTGTGTACTTGGGTTGATTTTTCTCTGCTTTTTATTTTTAGCTGTTTTCATAGGAACCCTCTTGGCATACCTCCTGTATACAAACATTAGTTTCCTTGGAAGGTTTATCAAAGCTTTAATGTAAACCAAGCAATCCAAACATGATAGATACTAAACAAAACATTCAGACTACTCTTTTTTTCCAATTACTTATGCTTGTATTATTGACTGTTTTTGAATCATAACATTTTGACCCTAGAATCCACATAACTACAACTTTTCAAGGTTACTTACCTGATTGACTCTTCAATTCTTCAACAGCTTTTAATTTCTCTTTTGTTTTCTGCAGTTCATTTTGCAGCACTTCTATGGTTTGTTTGGCTTCATTATCTACGGTAAGTGTATTCACCATCCGCAGAACTTTTGTATTGGCAGCAGAAAAATCGCCATGACCTAACTGTAGAAGGAAAAACAATGTGTCAACAATCAAATTGAAAATGAAAACCAGAAACTGGACAGCTTGGGTGAACGAACAGATAATACAGACATAAGAAATATAGACGATTTAATAAAAAAGGCAAAGGGCAACCCGGTGCACTAAAGCTCCCGCATACGCAGGGTCCGGGAAGGGGTCCCACCATTTGGTGTATTGTACGCAGTCTTACCCTGTTTTTACACAAGAGGCTGTTTCCAGGACTCGAACCCGTGACCTTCCAGTCACATGACAACAACTCTACCAGTTGCGCCAAGGTTACCCCTCATATAGACGATTTAATATTATAAAAATATTCATTGTAGTCTATGACGTATTAGTGTTTTACTGTTGTAAGAAAACTGTTGATAAATGAAAAAAAAAATAGATGTTCAATAGAGGCTGCAAGCTACAAACAATGTAACCCTAGGTTGTTTAATGAGTGATTTTTTTTTTTTTTAAGAAGCTAAATTGAAATGAGTGAATTATTTACATCATTCTTTATTGATGGATCAAGGAAAAGCATCTGAGGAATGCTAGAAACACAAACTGTGATTGATATTGCTTAAAAACATTTATAGAGTGGTCAATTTATGAGCCAACTTAACTGACTTTTTAGAAAATTGAACCAATCATAAAGAATGTGTTAAAATGTGCGTTGCTAGCACTTCTCAAACTGTTTCTATGTATGTATTGGAGACATGCGTATGAAGAAAAAGAAGGGACTTTAGTTTATGAAATGAGATGCAATAGAAATAAATAGCTACATAATATCCATAAGTTTCTGAAAAAAATTACCCAGCACCAACCTTTGCCTCTAATAATGATATCTCTGAACGGAGCCGGTCACTCTCCCTCTCCAGTGACTTTATTCTTCTTGCTTCATTGTGCAATTTTTCGTTGAGTATCTTAATTTCCTCATGTTGGCGATTATTAACCACTCTCAGCTCATTTAAGGTGCTTTCTAGTTCTTTAATATATTCATCTTTCTTCATAAGAGATGATTCAAGTTCCTGAATGGACCAACGAAAAAATAAGCAAGAAATATTTAGATATCACATGATAAATTAATAAGTTAAATGGTGACAAATAGAGGGAAATACAACCTGAATGGGATTAGCACTACTTGATTCATCTCCAGCTTCACCATTCTTCAAATTGGCAAGAATTCTTAATTTGTTTCTTTCCTCTGTGACAACTGCTAGCTGCAAAACAATAAGCATGTGACTGAAAGCACATAACTGAAACTAACAGCAAACAAATGACTACAGATGTCAGAGCACAACACTACACAACCACTATTATCACAGCATGCAGCAACAATTTAATATTATCACAAATAGAATGCCCAAAATTTATAGGCAGTTGCTGTCCCAGTAGCATTCAACCTTTTCAAAATACACCAGAAGCATGACAAGATAATCAAAGCGATACTTTCACTTGCACGAAATAATCTGAGATTTTGAGAAACTAGAAAGAAGTTTAAATGAATTAACAAAACTTTCAATTAAATCAAAGTGATATTTTCACACTTATGTATTTCCTTGGAATGGTGTGATGCAAGTCCATTCTAGGCATGACATTTAAGCCATCTCCTCCATCTAGCATCTAAATCCCTTTCGTGATATATCTTAAATTCCCCAGCTGTCAAACTCCTTCCTACCTTAAACCTAACTATATAACTTTTGAGTCCTACTTTATTTGGGGGGCTCCAGATCATTGAACGTCATTAACTAATAGCCAAAGATTAATCCATTAATTCATAACAAGATGTCTTTATGAGTATTGCATCAGTCCTCTAAATGCATGTCCTACACTAGCTTGGATATCCAGAATAGCAGATAATAAATCCAAGATTTCAAAGATGGCAATGGAATAATGCAACAGATAAAGCATGTAAAGAACAAGTCAAGTGTCAACTTAACTGACCGTTAATTCAATCCGTTTAATCTCTGATTTTAATACTTCTGCTTTCTCTTTAGCCAACACAGCTTCAGTTTCAGCATTTTGTTTACCAATCTCAGCAGCATCCAAAGCCACCTCCAGTTGTTTCAAGCGAGCAGTTCCTTCACCCTCCTTCTGTGTACTGTAAATTACCTCTCTGCATTTATAGAAGATATCGAGATTTAAAGACATGTGCTTACTGACCATGTAAGGCAGCTGTCAATATGAAAAACAATCTCAATATTTCTGCTACACCCAAAAACCCCACAAAAAAGCCATCTCAATGTGAAAAGATCCTAGGCCATACACATTCCAGAATATTGTGCATCGTTTACATATACAGATATATATTAACAGAAATGGATGATAGCATGCACATGAATGGATAAAAAATGCAAAAGTTAGTTTCTCTATCGATACGTTTAATTAGTGCCATTTATAAATCCGTAAAAGGAAAAGGTATTGTCAAGTCACATGGAACATTGGAGAGAGAAAAAGTATAACTAGGAGACCAGTAGGAACTTTTCTCAAATATATGACGTCAAGGTGCTCATAAACAAAAAGATCACCCGGAAAGAATATTTCAATGCTATTACTCCAGACAGTGGCTTCAACAGCTCAAATCTATTAAAACAGCGAAGCAAACAAAACTTCAATTAGCTACTAACGTACTTCTGTAAAGCTGCAAATTTAGCAGGCATGTCCTCGAAACATGAGATGCCAGGTATGTCTTTAATCATCAATCTCCATGATGATATTTGATCCTCTAACTTTTTCATATTTGACTGGACATCCTGTAGTTTAGATAGCTCAGATTGTGCCCTTTCCCGGCGGCTCTTTTCCTCCAGCAGTTTCTCCTTCAAAAGCTCAATGTTCTCGTGATTTGATCTTAGTTTTCGTGCTTCCCTTACTTCAGATTCCTAAAATTGCAAAGTTAACTGGATACATTACTCAGATTACTACAGGTACAAAAAAAGTTTATGATGAGAATGCATCTGGTTATAATTCAAAGTTAAAACGAAGTCCATGTATTGACACCCCTCCCCCAAAAAAAATAAAAGTTAGCCTAATTTAATCCTACAAAATTAACTTGGACGGTGAGGGGTTGCCCTAAACAAATAATTGCTATTCAAGCCATAACACAATCTAATATGAGACTCAACACACACCCTACGCATATTATGCATGAACAGAAGCTTGATCGCGCTGGTATTTCCTCGGGTTTTTTGGTTTGTACTAGATGCAGCACTCGTAGAAAATGTGTTTCCAAGTCCAAAAGTGAATTTAACGTTTGGCCAAAACTCATAATAATAGAAACATGCTAAGTAAACACATCAGCCCAATTTATACCGAACACCATCACAACATGGCTATGGATATAATAGATGCAACGTTCAGGCCTATTTTATCTCTAGGTCCATGGATGAATTTAACTTATATCCCAAGCATGTAGTTTTAGAAAAATACCAAGTAAAAAGACCAGCCCAATTGATATCAAGCTCCTTCACAACAATACTTTGGTAAAACGAGCTCGTTCTAAACAACAGCGTGTTATAAACTTGTCAAAACACCAGCAAAGAGAAGGGTACAAACAAGGGGAATAATATGAAAGCACACCCCTAAAAGAAAAGGAAGAAGAAAAACATTTTGATAAAGTGAAAAAAAATCAATGGTATCTTTATGGTATTCCAAATATCAGGTGTCAAATTTAATTATATTTACTAAAATTTAAATAAAAAAGAGACAATAAAATGTGAAGAAAAACGCAGTCATATATTTTGGCACTAATCCAAAAAAATATCCCAAAAGATTTAAGAAAATAAAAAGACACGATTCAGGAGCCAAGCCTGCCCAAACCTCATCTTATATATCCAGACCATTTAATAAAACAATAATGTGCCTAACACAAAATAAAAATAATATAATAAAGTTAGTCCTCTCCATTTATGATCATGTCACTTGAATTGCAGCTGAAATTAGTGTACACATCAAATGATTAATGTATGCAACCTTACACAAACAATCAAAAGATCAAGAGGCATTGAGACCCAAGATAAAAGACAAAGCAAACTTACATAATGTTGAAGTTCCTGTTGCAATTGTTTAACCAAAACATCACTCCCTGTAGAAGAAACTTCCTGGGATGAAAAAGTTGCTAGCTTCTTTTCAGCTTCAGTCTTCTGGTGCAAACACTGGAAATAGGAATCATGATTCATGATGTAAAGCAAAGATAAGTAACCCACTAAAAAAAAGAAACATGAAAGTGACACGAATCAAGCAAATCAAATTGAACATTGCAAACCTCTTTGAATTGGTCCTTAAGATGGTCCAGTTGCTCTTTAAGCAGGTCTGCTTCTCTCTCGGCATTATTAGCTCTGCATTCCATTTGTTCAAGCTACAAAAAGGAAAAATATACAAGTTAAAGAATGATTGATAGATATGAAGGAGCATTAGTCTGAACATTGACAACTTACATTAGCGGTGATTCTAGAAATAGAAAAGTTGGAGTCCTTTTTAAGTTGTGAATGATCATGGTGAAGTCTCTTTTTTTCCCTCTCTATGGTCTCTGAAAGATGGCCTAGCTTCCCTTCTAAAGATGTTGCTTTGTCTTGGGCGGAAGCGGCATGAGACTCGGCTTGTATGCGAAGGTTTGTCTCATTTTGGAGCTTAGCCTGAAGTTCAGTGTTTAATTGAATATATTTTCTAAGTCTATCTTGAGAATCAGTAACCTCCTTCAAGAGTTGATCCTGGAGTGCCTTTTCACGGCCTTTAGAAGCAGCGAGTTCTTGTTCAGTGTATAACAATTGATCCACAGATTTCTTCCTCTCAGTGTCTGTCATGTCATGTCAAATCAAAGTTAAAATTGAAATTGAAATTGAAATTGAAAAGTAGTAATTAATATATATGTCGTACCGAGTTTTTGGAAATTATGATTGAGTGTTTGGAATTGAGATTGATAATCACGAACTTGATTTTCTGCTTTACTTAAGGCATCTAGAAAATCAGATTTAACCTGCGTTGCGTTCGAATAATAATAATAATAATAAGAGACAGATTAATTAATTGAAGAAGAATGAGAAAACAAACAAACAAACAAACCAACCATTTGGCGACACTGATATGTGCATAGCATGTGCTCGGAGGGTTCCTCCACCGCTGCCGCCGGATCCTCATAGATAACAAGCTGTGCGTCGCCGTCGCCGTCGCCGTCATCGGAACGTGGCCTCTTCGGTGGCGGAGGAGTACGGAGTATCATTCTTTCTTTCTCACTTACGTTTCAATTTCAAATGAATTCAATTGAATTGAAATCCCCAAAACCCCAAAGGCGCAACTTTTATTCAACGGAAAAAATGCACGACCTCCTTTCACAATATAATATAATATTTTTGCAATCACAGACAACATCGTATGGTTTCGTGGTGTAGTTGGTTATCACGTCAGTCTAACACACTGAAGGTCTCCGGTTCGAACCCGGGCGAAGCCAATTCACTTCTTTTTTGTATTTTTTCTTTTTTGTATTTTTTATGACTTTCATTTTGGCCGTCACGTCAGTCCACTAATTGTTTTTTCTTGAAGGACCATGAGCTACTAATCTTTCTCTTCTCCATCTCTAATTATGTAACATTTTAATTATTTGACATCTCAATATATTTTAATTTTTTATCTCTCAAAAAAGAAAATATATTTTAATTTTTTTTGTGTCTTTTGTAACAAAAAAATTATATTTAATGATGAGATAAAATAATTGTCAAAAGATTGAAGTAATTTTGTAAAAAAAAATAAAAAAAGACCTATTTTATTTAATTGTATCTAAACAAACTAATTTTTTTTAATCATATTGATTTATAATGATAAACAAACACAAATTATATTCTAATTTTTTTAATTGAATCTCTAAATTATCAAATGCCAAAATTAATCCATAACAAATGGGTCATGTGCGACGCTTCGTTATAACTTTTTAAAAATAATAACTTTAAAGATCATTGTATCTGTTTTAGTTTTTTGGGTTAATTATGTTTCTAGTCCCTATAAAATAGCGACCTTGTAAGTTTAGTCCCTACTTAATTTTAATAGCATTTTTAGTCCCTATAAAAAAAAATTTACTTATAATTTTAGTCCCTTGCTAAAACAAAGTTTGATTAATTATCCTTAAACTCTTAAATTTTTGAACGATTTTTTTGAGACAAGATTAGAACACTATGAAAGGTTCGTTTACTAAAATTTAGAATTTTCTGACATGAAATGAATTAAATATGAATTTTTTAAAACGACAAAAGTTAAAGATAAAAAGTAATAAAATCTGGATGTAGAAATCAAATTTTGCAATAATTTTTTGCGGACGAACTTTTAGTAATGTTCTAAACATGTCTGCAAAAAAGTGTTCAAAAATTTAAGAGTTTAAGCATAAATTAAACAAATTTGAATTGAGTAGGGACTAATACTCAGTGTAGAAAAACAAAATTAGGGACTAAAAATGCTATTAAAATTAAGTAGGGACTAAACTTACAAGGTCGCTATTTTATAGGGACTAGAAACATAATTAACCCTAGTTTTTTTAATGAGAATCTAGAAGAAGAAAAAATCTAAATGCAACTTCAAATGAAAAGATGTTAAGACAAGCTTTTCAAAAAATATATTTTTTTAGAGGAGGAAGCAAATAAGTATCAGAAGATAAATGTAATTTTATAACAAAAAATTCATTTTATATATTTGTATCTAAACAAACTAAATTGTCTTTTTAAGAAGTGGTTGTTGGCTTCAAAAATAAAAAGTGGTTATTATTACGTACGATAAACAAACACAAAATTAATTATGTTTTTTAATAAAATCTGTACAAAATAATATTTAAATTACTGAATGTTGGTTTTTTTAATCTTTAAGACTGTAACAAACAAGTCATGTATTTAATTTACATTTTATCTTTCGGGAAAAAAAAACTATTATACATGCATTTGAGAATCAACAACATAAAAAGTACATGGTTGTTTAATGGAAGAGAGGTTGGGTTCTAGCTGAAGAAAGGTGGGCAATGAAGTGAATTAAAGAGGTTTCCTTGCAAAAAAATGGGTACCATTGGAGAAAGGGTGGGAGAAATTGATAATAATTACATTAGAAACGAAGGAAATTAATGGTAGCCTGATATAGATTTGATTCTACCCGACTCAAAAGCTATAAATTTTAGCTTTAAAGAGAAGTGTTTTTCAAGAATAAGAGCATTTTGAGAAGCCAAAGAAGTGCTTTTTGCTTTCTAAAAGCCAAACCAAACAAACACTAAGGGGTAGTTTGGTTTCAAGGAAAGTTAATGAATTGATAGGAAGAAGGATATAAAGTTTATTGAAATATGTGTTCCAGGTTGCAATGTCAGAAAAGCCCTTACATTGAAGACAATTTTTTAACACATGTATATATCAATCTATATATAAAAGTTGCCCCAAGCAAACAATTTTGCCCTAATTTTTCAGAAGCCCTAATGATTATAATTACTGTTTTACCCTATTCCAAACTTTAATTATGAAAAATAAAAAGAAAAATAGGGCTTTTCATCTGTTTGCGCTACAAACATGGTTGTTTCCGCTAAACCCTAACTGTTTTACCCTAATCCAACGCTACACTGTTATCCTTAAAAACAAACTTTTACATTTTTTTCCCTGGAATCATGCACTATCTCATCCTCCCCACTTCCGAAGAAAAAATTCAAATTATTCATTCTCTCTGTTCACCAAGCTTATCCCTCTCTCAATATTGATTCATCATCCATCTTCTTCAATGTTCTCTCCACTCACTCTCCTCTCGGATCTCTCTCTCTCTCTCTCTCTCTCTCTCTCTCTCTCTCTCGCCGCAATTCCCTCCAAGGTTGTTGGTGTTTATTTTCAGTGTTACTGTTTTCTAGCTTCTGCAGAGATATTACTAATTAGCTTCTGATTGCATTTTGTGTCTTCTGTGTTACTAAACTTTGTTTTTGGCTTTGGGCAAATTTCTTTTGTTGTTCTGTTGCGAGTGGGTGTAATTTTTTAGCTAGGTAAATTAGATATCCTTCTTTACTTTCAATTCTTTTGCTTGCAAGTGACATGCAGTAGTTGTTGTTCATATTGTTGATTGTTGTCGGTTTCGTGATATTTTTATGCTAACCTGTTTTCTCTGGTTTTGTTTGGTGACGAATTGGAGTTTATTAGGAAATGAAGCAACACAAATTATTTGCTCAAAGGTAACGAAAATTGCAAGTTTAATTCAAATTATCTGCTCAAAGGTATGTGGTCTTGCTTTCTTAATTTGTCTTTTATTGGAAGTTTAATTATGATCATGAGATGTTTGAGGAAATGTCTCAATCTGAAAAACTGATAGCAAATCTAGAACAACAACTTTGTAGTCGAATATTTATGCTTTTAAATCACATATATGATATTTGCGATTCTATATGAATCATATTTGCAGATTTCACTTAATTTTGTCATCATTTTTGTACTTTGTTTGAAATGTAGTGGCTTATTTTCATAACTTCCTAGCTTCTTTTTTTTGTAAAAGGATATCTCATAAATTGGGATTTTAAATTGTGTTTTTCTATATTACTTTGTAGGTTCATAAAGCTGTTGAGCTTACTAAACCTGAATTTGCATAGCACACACATGTAGAGGTATACATATTTACTTTTCACTATTTTCTATTGAATTTGTAGTCGAATATTTATGCTTTTAAATCACATATATGATATTTGCGATTCTATATGAATCATATTTGCAGATTTCACGTTAATTTTGTCATCATTTTTGTACTTTGTTTGAAATGTAGTGGCTTATTTTCATAACTTCCTAGCTTCTTTTTTTTTGTAAAAGGATATCTCATAAATTGGGATTTTAAATTGTGTTTTTCTATATTACTTTGTAGGTTCATAAAGCTGTTGAGCTTACTAAACCTGAATTTGCATAGCACACACATGTAGAGGTATACATATTTACTTTTCACTATTTTCTATTGAATTTGTAGTCTTATGGATTAGTTTTTGAGATTACTAAACCTGAAATTAATTTCCTCCACTGTTTGATGTCTATGTGATAACTTCATTTGATAAATACATGGTTGCATTTACTAAGCACAGCTGCATTTTGCAATTGCAGGATCTATGGGTCCTAATGAAAACTTTGGGTAGAGCACTGGTCTTTGTACCCATCTTTGATTATTTTTGCTGCTACAACAACAACAACAAAATGTGTTATATTGAGAGTTTCAACCGACAATTGCGGTAAAGGGGCCTTCTCACCAAGGTACTTTACTAATGCAATCAACTATCCTATGTATATCAATTTTGGATTTCATGTTCGTGTTTTGTTTCACCATTGGGTTTGATATTTGCTGGTGCGATTGTATTGAAGCAACACAAGTGCGTATGTAATGGAGTCCTTATTTTTGTTCAAGCGAGTTGTTACCTTATCTTAACATGATAATTATGTCTAACTTTTCAGGTGCACCGTATTGAATGGCGCCTACAAAAGCTCATGACGGTGTCGTTGGTTGTGCAATGTACTCACGGAGAGACTGTTTAACTAATTAAGGTATATGTAGTTACAATAAGATTTTGAATTATACCTGAAGCTAGAATCTCAAACAGCTATTAGTGAGTGATGATATTAAATCATTTTAATATATTGAAATAGTTGAATAGCTGCTGAGAATAATTGAACACTTTTGTTCAATGAATTGTTTACTCTGCAGAGGTTATTTATATGTTGATCACAATATCCTATGTTGATTCATATTTTGTTAAAAATGAGTTTTTTTTTAATTCATGGGCAGCTCTCTTTTGAGTTCCAATTTATCCGCTTCTATACCACAACAACAACTAAGCCTTCTCCCACAAAGTGGGGTCGACTACATGGATCAAATTACGTCATAGTGCTCTAATGAGTTCTTTTTTAAATTAGGCCTTATTTACTTGATCTTCTGACTTAGAAAGTGCTACTGTACTTTAAATTATACAGGATTTATTTAAACTCCAATAGAAAAACATATATAATAATCAAAATTATTGAATATCAATTTTAGTAAGTTTTGTCATTGTATTTTTGACATTCTGAATCTGTCTGTTTCATATCTGCTATTGTTATATATTACAAGGTACCTTTGAAGTTGTTGTGTGGTATCTGACTGGCTGAATGTGTAAATAGGGTCCTCTTAATAGTTATAAATTGTGATTGAAAATGTTACTAAGTCAATTGAGTTTTATTTTAATTTTTCCATAAATTGATAATATTGATGGGATAAAATGATGGAAGGATAAAAGTTTACAAAGAGGAAAATGAAAATGGGGGATAAAAATATGTTGCTTTATGACTTTATCAACCAAATATTCTTCTTTAATTTTTTAATTATTCAGTAAACTTATTCTGAGCATGATTCTTACTAGCATTGTTTACACTTTCAAGTTTGTTCGCTTTGTGACACATACCCAGAATTTGACACTTTCAATTTCGCTTAATTTTTCTTAAGGCATGTTTCTTTATCTTGATAAAGAATCAAATAGGTCATTGTGCGAGAAACAACTTTGAGAATATGCAGATGTGACCCTGGCTGGTATCTTGATTGTGAGATAGATATTATTAGCATCAACTCTTCATTTTGTTTTTAATGAATGGTTCTTTTGTTTATGAAATTGATTTGGTGTCGACAATAGTTCTTTTTGTGAGAGGTTTCTGAAAAGTGCAATTAAGGTTATGTTGATTTGTGTGTTATTTTTTAATGACTTATTTTTCCAATCGCGCCAGATCTGGAGTTTATTTACGATTGACAGTTCACATAGTCATGGTCTTCTCTTATCAGTTAATATCGGGTTGGATTCTATACTTTTTGGTTGATTTCTTGATCTGCAGACAATGATTATGTTCCTACTGGATGCATCTCATCTGATTAGGTGTAGTCCTTTTGCCTTTGATATAGCCTGTCATCGAGTTGGAGTTCCTCAGTCTGAGTAGCGTGTTCCAGGTTTAGCTGTGCTGAGATATGCATATTGTTCCAGGATTTTGGTTGCTGTATTTTGAGTGGGGAGTTGATGTTACAATAAGTAGAGATGTGACTTGCAGACTATCCATTTCGGGCTATTTTTCTGTTCGCCACATTTGTTTGGACTGTTGCTGTATTTTGTGAGAGATGCCTTATAATTGTGCATCTCATGCTTTTTTGTGGCAGCAATTACCTTTGTTTGTTTAGTTTGCTAAGTTTTAGTGATCAAGTTTCTTTCAACTTAAGCATAAGAATATGTGTTTTGATAAAGTTGTGTGGTTTTGGTGTTATTACTCTCTTTTGTTAGAAAGATTGTAAAGGTGTAATTTGGTTCTCTGACCAACTTATTAGTGTTGAACTCTTCTGTAAACTATAGTTATGTTGTAGTATTTTAATATATTTTTGTTACAAACTATATAAAGAAAAACCATCAATTCTCCTAAAAAAGAAATATTATTTTTGGCCAAGAGCACCACTACCTGATATTTATATCGACTGTTAAGGTGGTCTTGCCTTATGTTTTGCAAGGAGTAAATATAGTTTAGCTTATGAAAAATGAAGATTAATTTTACATGATCATATAATTTAATTTGTAAAAGGTACATAGAATAATGCATATCAGATCATCCTTTACCTGAAAAAAGAGATCATCCTTATAGATTTTGTCAAGATTTATGTATATTTTTTGATTCATTCTTGCTATCCACTTCCTTATCATTAATTTAAATTTCGATTAAGTATTGTTTGTGTGATCTGTCATTAACATCACAGGTTTGTAGTCACAATTTTTATGTTCAATTGATATCCATAACCAATGTCAAGTTTTTGCTCAAGCTGAATATTCATCCTCTGTCTCATATTAAGTGAGTGATACAGTTGAATCAATCACACATATCAATGCATATTTTTTATCTATAATATATTTATTATCTATTAGAAAAAATTATCAAAATTTAATATTTTAAAAATATTCATCGAGACAAATTCAACATCTTATATGAGATTTATATTTGTATATTAGTATAAAAGACATGGTCAAAGAATGTCAATTCAACAATCCACACTGTCTCCTTCAAAAAAACAATCCACATTGTCAACTAAGTCATATATTTTGGAACGGAGGGAGTAATGTGTAACGTGACAAATTAATGAGGGTTGATTACGTTAGTAAATCATTCCTTAATTAATGAGATTGGAGTTTTTGATCATTTAGGATGAATGAAAAGTTTGTTCATGTTCCTTGGCTCGAGGTTGAACTCCATATTATTAGGCTCCCTTCCCCTATGAATTGGTCCACTAAAATATATTTAAATTGACATAGCAATATCTTACTAATTTGCCCACTAAATATCTTACTTATCTTATTAATTGTCCCACTTATGCATAAATATACATAATTATAGATATTTTTTTGAAAGCATACATAATTATAGATGATATGTAAATATCTTACATCAGTATTAAACAATTGCCTTGGAACGTTGCAAAATTCATTAAGTTCCAACAAGTATACTATCACGATGTCTAAGCAAAAATAATCACAATTTCCTCAAGTACAAGTACATAGTTTTAGTGTAAACGCTACTCATTTGTTTACAATGACATCCACTTTTAATCTTTTATATGGATAGGACTTTGGAACTCCTTCTCAAACCCATTTAATGCCTTAACCCTTTAATCATTGGATTGCATCTTATGAAACAGAAAGATGATTTAATGTGTGTTTGATTTATGCTAAATATCACATTAGACCCGTGCGGCGCACGGGTCGATGGTCTAGTGTTTTATCAATTTATTTGCTTCTCACGTGACATGGCTTTAGGCTAAATATATTCAGCATCACGCAATTGTTATTTTTTACATTATATATTCCGACACTTTTTCGTGTATAATTATTGTGTTATCTGTTATAATATATATATATATCATTTTAATTTTAATATAAGGATATTTATTCCCTCGAAAAAAAATATAAGGATATTTATGTCAATTAATAAAATCTTAACTTTCTTTCCTCTCACTTTTTTTTTTCACTTTCATTCTTATCAAACACCTAAAAAATCATCTCACTTTCTTCTTACTTTTCATACACTTGCATTCCTTTCTTTCCTTTCACCTTCCTTTCTCATCCAAACAAAGCCTTAAGTCTTCTTCCACCATTTTTGTGCGTGAACTCTAAATTGGAGCTTTTGTTCAAACTCGTAGTCTATTCGCGCAAGTAATGTAACACCCCGATTTTGAATATTAGTCTATTAGCATTCTTATTGGATAATACTAGTATTGTAAATAGTAATGGTATTGATTGTTGATATTATTAATGAAATTATTCACAGATATTGCGTTATAAGTAACGAGGAAGTATATGGCTTAACTGGTTTGATTAAAGAATGGGAGAAAGTAATTTTTAAGAAGAAAAATAGTGTTTTTGGCAAAAGTAAGGAAGTAGAGTGCAAATAGAGGTGCATTATTAAAACTAGAGCTGTGAAAATGGGTCAGGGCCACCGGGCTGGCCCATCAGCCCTCGACTTTTGTGTGGGTTGAGCCGTAAAAAAGGCACAAAAAAACGACCCTATCTTTTTTTGCCAGCCCACCGTGCCTGTATTTTACATGGGTCGGCCTGGGTCATTGGGCTTGAGAGACGACCCTTTAAGAATAACAAAAAAAATATAGTTTATAAAATAGTTTTGTTATGTATGATTTAATTATTTTATTAGGTAAGACTAAATTTTATCGTCTTCAAGGTTGCACTTTATGAGCTATGTGTGATAGATACTCTCTGCTTTTGCATTGATGCTTTGGTGCTATCTATCCCTTATGGGTGCTAATTTAATAGATGTTTTATATGTCATTTAACTAAATTTAGGGTTACAAAAAAAGGAAAGAAAATAGAAAGAGCAGGAAAAAACTAGGGTTTGGAGGCAAAGGAAGCATGGGAAGAAAGCTTAGGGAGAAATTCAGCAGTAGGATTCACTAATTCTGCAAAACATTGAGGCAAGGGGGAAGTTTTATTCAATCTAAACATGGTATATTCATGTGGGTATCGATGAGCCATTAACCTATAGTGTTTCCTTAATTCTTTTAATGATTCTTCGTTAAATTCGTGTTCTTTTATGTTGCTGTAATTATATGTTTGATTTTCGTTTATGAATTGTGATGTTTTCATGTTGAATTCGTGATTAAAATACGATTATGTTGTATTTTGGAATATATAAGCAAAAGTGAACAAAAACCATGAAATTAGGGATATAATTGATGTTTTAAGGACTAGATGAGTATAAAATCAAAGTATAACAACCTTAGGTAATGTTTACTATCATTTTGGGGTCATAAGGCTAGAAAACGAGAATTTTTGGACAATCTAGAAGCAATCCCGAGGCTTAAAACTTTGCTTTATGGGTTCTTCAAAATCGTATCACAATTTTATAGGTAGGGGCTTCCTTCAACTATGTGCAGAAAATCGTGTCACGGTGGCAAAATCGTGACACGATGCTTTGAATTCATTTTCTTCATTTTTTTCACACCTCTAGGCTTTCCAAAGCACTCTTTGGGAATGATCAAGAGATTTAACTTTTATTATGTTAAATTGAGATAAAAGTATAATTGTGAAGGAACGGGTAATCAAGAGACTTAGCTTTTATTATGTTAAATTGGGATAAAATTATAATGAATAAAGGGTTTTTATTGAATCTAAATTAGTAAATCGAATCGGCTCAGATGAGGATTATTTGAGGAGTGTGCCAGAATAATGGTAGGGTTAAAGGAAATAGGATGATGACCTTAAGGAATTAACTTTTGATGTTAGTTAAGTAAGGATGAGTGTCGAAACTTGACATGTTTGAAATAACATGTTTTAGACGATGAATTGAATTGATGAAATATTAAATGACGTGCAAAGATGAATCATCAACGATGTGTAATGATGAGTTATTCAACGATGTGTAATGATGAGTTGTTAGTAATGTGTATTAATGGGTATTTACGTGGCATTCATGCATTCATTGTCGAGTTTATTTGAAGATATGTATTTAAAGACGAGTTGGATAAAAATAAGTAACATGCCTCTGATATCCCAAATTGATGTGTAGGTTTGGTACCACATGCATATTTGGTCGAGTTTAGGAGCATTGCATACATGATTGTATTCAATTGATGAGTTGTGAATTCGAAAATGATAAATGTAACGCCCTATTTTATTACTTATTTATTTGAGTTTATAGTCTTTTCCGTTATAATTTAATTAATATGTTTGATAAGTGATATTTTTATTATTATGTGTTAATATTTATTAGTAGCCCCTGTTTTATTATTTAGTGGAAGAATATATTTAGTGGAGAAATATAATTATTTAGAATAATGAGGCTTTGGGGCAGAATTGGAATTAAGAGGAAATAAATAGGTTAAGGTTTATATAAAAAGGAGAGCTGGAGTTAGAAAATTATATTACGTGCAAAACTGTTTTGGAGAAAGAGGAGAAACCTAGAGAAAGAGGAGAAACCTAGAGAAGAGAAGAGTCAGAGAAGAGAAGTCTGTAGAAACCTTGCAATCAATCAATCTAAGGTAAGGGCGAGACTAACCTTCTTTAATAAGTATATGGTTCTGAAAAAGGGTTTAACATGTTTGTTGTTGTTTTATTTTGATGATTAGAGAAGTTAGGGTTTGAAAAGAAGTTAGGGTTTTGAATTGCAATTGATTGTTGAAAGAGTAGGTAATCCATTGAATTAACGTAAGGGTGGGATTAGCTTTCTTTAATTTCAGGTTGTATAATTCTGAAATTGAGTTTAGCATGTTGTTGTTTGTGAATTTGTGAATTTGGGAATTAGGTTTTGAAGTCGTAATTGGTTGTTAATAGAGTAGAAAATCCATTGAATTCGTGTATAATTGATGTTCAGGTTGTAGAATAACCATAAGTTAAGTTTCCTATCAAATTTGGGGTTTGGGTAGATGAAATTTGGGTTTTTGGGTGAAAAAAAGGTGTAGAAATCGTAACTGCAGGAGAAAACTCGCTAGAAACTCGCTAATAGCGAAACTGTCTGGAACTTTTTCGCTAATAGCCAGAAATTTCGCTATCTGCGAAATTACCCAGTGACATCATTCTTTGTTTCGCATTCTTGCATCTTTTTCACATGTTTCTGTTTTGAATTGGCCTTTGGTGTAAACATGAAAGTTTTAGATAATTTTGTTAACTTTACAATGGCTTTGGTTTGACGTGAAAATGATTTTTGGTTTTTGAGTTATGATGAAAATACTCCAAGGAGGTCTTAGCGAAATTGCACAATGACAGCATACCCTGTTTCATGTTTTTGCGTCTCTTTCACACGTTTATGTTTTAAATTGGCCTTTGGTGTAAACATGAAAGTTTTAGATAATTGTGTTAGCTTTCCGGTGGCTTTGGTTTGACTTGAAAATGATTTTTAGTTTATGAGTTATGATGAAAATACTCCAAGGAGGTCTTAGTGACAACGTACCCTGTTTCATGTTCATGCGTCTGTTTCATACGTTTCTGTTCTAAATTAGTCTTTGGTATAAACATGAAAGTTGTTGATAATTGTGATATCTTTCTAGTAGCTTTGGTTTGACATGAAAATCTGTTGTGAATAATTTGTTATAATTCTACAAAGATGTATGCTAAAATTATTGTTGTTTAATATGATGAATATATGATGTTGTTTACGATTAATGAATTATAATATTGTCATGCAAATATGTTGCTGTCGTCGTTGTCGATGTTGTCATCAATGTCAGTTGTAAGTTGTTATGGAAGTTGTTTAAATTGTAAGTTGTTGTCCACGTTGTTGGTTGTTGTTGCTGAGTCCATGCATACTCATTAAAGTTGGGGGCTTGATGCCCTGCTGAATGCATAATCATTCATATTTTAAGTTGGGGGCTTGATGCCCTGTTTAATGTATAAAGTTGGGGGTTTGATGCCCTGATGAATGCTTAATCATCCATACCACGTTGAGAGCCTATGCTCTATCAAGTTGGGTGCTTGATGCCCTGATTGGTACCACATGCATATAAAATTGTCAAGTTGATGAAGTTGTCGTTGCATTGTCGTTGAAGTCAAGTTGGTAAGTTGATGTTGAGTTGTCGATGTCGTTGTTGTGTTGTCAAGTTGTCATTATAATTAATGAGATGATAATAAGTAATTATGTAAAGCATTAACGTTGTATAATTGTTATTTATGATGTTAAATTTGTTGTTATATATGTTGTTGAATTATGTTGATGAATTAAATGCTTATTATTATTGAATGTGAATCTCACCCCTTCTGTTTGAATGTTGTCTCTACGTGGGTAACGTGCAGATAAGCAGGAATAACTGTTGATGTGAGTTGACTCCCTCACGCGTCGTCTTAGGGTTGCTCTGATACGTAACGAGATGAAGATCTTTGCTTTATTTCCTTTTGTTACGTGTCTTAATGAATTATGTTGATGAACCTTTGCAAATGATTGTTTAATAAGTTGCTTATGTTGAAGCCTTTTAGTGCCAAGTACTTGTTTAAATATTAAGAATTTTTCTGCTGCGACGTATTTGAATTTATAGACAGATGTTTGAAATAAAGAGTAGATTTTAACTCTATTTATATTTGATTTATATTTTAAAGAAATATTGCATCTTGTTTTAAGTCGAATACTCTGATTATTATGTATTATTTTACATGTTGGGAAAACAGGGTGTTACAATAAATGTTTTGTTTAAGTGTTGAGTGTCCACTTGTGATTATTAAATGATGATATTATATATGAGAGAGTGTGTTTTATGTATGTTATCTTTTGAGTCTACTCATGATGTTTATGCATCCATGTTATTTAGAATATTGCTCACCTCCGATTTTTGTTGGATGTATGTACCCTTGTGTGGCATAGATACTCAGGATGAAGAACATCTAAAGTTGTGAGTCTTGGAGGATGGCGTGGAGCCTTTCTCGTCAACTTTTATCGTTGTTGGGAGTTTATTTTGTGTCAATGCTCTAATTCTGTAACATCGGGGTTTAGAGTTTTCTTTTTAATTTTCAGATTTTGTTTTGAGATTCATGCTTGAGTTCAATTTAATTGTTAAGATATTGTGACTATGTTTTGAACTTATTTCCGCTGCATTAATTTTAATTAAATTGAAGTACTTTGAACGATGAGAATGTGTGACACCCTTTTATGTTTAAATATTGATTGTATTTTTAATTTAGAAAATACTAGTTGGGGTTAGGATGTTACAAGTAAAACTAGCATTCATCTTTCCCGGTCTAGAGTCCATCTACCTTAGTTCATTTCATATGTTACAATAACATATTTTGACAATAACATATTTTTTGAGTGACATGTTCAAAAGAGGGACTAAAACCAAAGAAATTTCAAATTACAAGAACAAATTAAGAAGAAAAAAATTGACATAAAATTGTTTATATATTACAAGGATAAAAAAAAAATATAACCTAATAAAAAAATATAGAAGTTAAAAATATAATATTACAAATATACTAATAAAAAAGGATTCTTTCCTTGACAAAAAAAATAAAAATTCTTTCCCTTGAAAAAAGAAAAAAGAAAAGATTAAAAGCGTTGAAATGGATAAAAGAATAATTTTGGCGTGAAATAGAGGGGTAATTCGGTAGTTGAACTGCGTTCTTCCTCTTTTCTCCCTGCAACAGCAATCGTGTAGGGTTTAGTTTGTTAGACTGAAAAAGAGGAGTCGGAATGGGTGGGAAGGGAATGGGAAATAGAAGTGTGTTGATTACTGGTGTTAGCAAAGGAATTGGTAGGGCTCTTGCTATTGAATTGGCGAATCGAGGTCACACCATTATAGGTTGTTCTCGTGCTCAGGATAAGCTCGATTCACTTCAATCTCTTTTACTTCCCAATAATCATAATCATCTCTTCCTCAATGTCGACGTCAGCTCCAACGACAGCGTTCAACAGATGGCTCGCACTGTTATGGAGACCAAGGGGGGTCCACCTGATGTTATTGTGAACAGCGCAGGTACCATTAACAAGAACAACAAGATGTGGGAAGTTCCCTCCGAAGAGTTTGATTTGGTGATGGATACAAACTTGAAAGGAACTGCCAATGTGTTGAGACATTTCATCCCTCTCATGATCAACAACAACAATGGAGAAGGTATTATAGTTAACTTGTCTTCTGGTTGGGGAAGATCAGGTGCAGCACTTGTTGCTCCTTACTGTGCATCCAAATGGGCTATTGAAGGACTCACTAAGTCTGTAGCTAAAGAGTTACCACAAGGAATGGCTGTTGTCGCACTCAATCCTGGTGTCATCAACACTGACATGCTTGCTTCTTGCTTTGGTGCTTCTGCTTCTCTTTATCAATCCCCTCAATCATGGTTTGTTTGTTTGTTACTTCCTTGTTTACTATTCTTTCATTCACATATGTTTTTGTTTTACTAATAATAATTCCATAATCAGGGCTCTCAAGGCAGCCACCATGATTCTCAATCTTACTCCAGCAGATAATGGTGCTTCTCTCTCCGTTTGAAGTCTTATGTGTGAGTCAGGCTAATCATCAACTCCTCAATCATATTTATTACTATTAGTACATCTTATCATAGGATGATTGCCATTGCAAGTAAACATCATGTTTTCTACTACCATTTCGGTTCTCCTTTCTAAATGAAAATCACCTACAAGCTCAGTTTTACTGTATAATTAGTATAATGCTGGCATAAAGTTGAATAGTATAGATTATAATATCTTTCGTTGGTGTTTGAATCCAAAGGCGTGCCTCAGTTTGCATTGCACTGGTTGAATTGTTGCACAATCCAAAATTCAGTTTTAACTTGCAATGGATGATGTATTTATGTCGCTGTGTTGATTAGTAGCAGGTTTTTATGTTGGCAGGTGTGGTTTCTATTCAAACTGGTTCATGTGCATTCAAAATAATGTGATTGCTGTTTGGCTTAGCAGTATTTTGGTGTATAACTAAGGTTTCACATCAGGTCGGGTCTCCGCATTGTGTGGGTTGAAGTCTGCAGGACATGCTTTTAAAATTTATGACAGGGTGTCTTGGTACTTCATTTATCATTTGACTATTGCTTTTTAGTGCTTCAAAGATGTGTCTTTAGGCAAAACCATCTGATGTATTCCGAGTTTGGGGTCTTCACTTTTGTTTTGGGGAGAGGAGTTATGGTGATTAGCTTTGCTGCTGTATTTTACAGCTTGGTTGTTTTTTGTTCTTCTTCTTACCTTCTCCCTGCATTTTTTTGTGCTGGGTTTAGATCTTTTTCATTAAACCTTTTACTTTGTTTTAAAAAAATAAAATAATATGCGAATCATCAAAACAGTTGACTTTGCAGCCAATGTCCAGTCTATTAACCTTGGCAATGGTTGGTCGGTCAATTGTTCAACTAACAATATGTATGTCAATGAATTTTCTTAAGTTTTTTTTTCTTTCTCTCAGATTTCTTATGCGTAATCTCACCATTGAGCTTGTTTACTCATTGTTTATATTAAAAATCCATCTTACCTTTTCTATTTAACTGTGAGATTAATAACACGTGACAAACTTGAGAGGAAAAACTTGAGAAGATCCTTTCCCAATATACACACGCTCTGTCTATGACCTAATAATAATTATTACAATAGAGCTGTACCAGTTATGTTCACAATGGAATCAAATAGAGCATGAATGAATGATCTTTATCTTACTCTTCCGTCTCCAATTTTGTCATAAAGGATGAAACAAATAGCCCAACGTATCAAATACTATTATTTAATGGCCACTGATTCAACTGTACATACATTTCTAACAAAATACAGTTATTGCAAAATTAAAAAACTATATATATAATATTTACAAATTTCAAACCCTGCCAATGTGTGTATATACTTTCTACAGGACACCTTCCTTGAAAGGACCAGAATCACGCAAGAGTTTCATAACAAGCTTCACCTGTACAGGCAAAAATGTCACATTATCAAGTGCTTTGGAATCACAGTAGTTGGTAGCATGAATGGTAATATCATGACAGAACAAAACACCCAGTAATAATTATAAAACCATTGAAAGAATGCAAACTTTTTTCGTCTTATGCCAAAATGCACTACTGTGCTTAATTCAAATATTAAAATCATTTAAGTTCTTAAGCCAACAAATGGTTACATCCTTGCCTTCAATTCTAATCGAGGCTGCAAAGTGAAGGATTGTTCTGGTGAATGCAATTAAAATGAGACCTTTTGATTAGATGAGAAGTTATAACTACATTAAGGTAATCAGTCGATAGTCATAACTAGGATATAGGTCTAACTATATTTAAGACTCCCACCTTTAACACAAACAAAAACAACACATCCTGGTACTCACAACAGTTCCCAGCTTGGCTTTAATGATTAAGGAGTAATCCTATCAGGAGACAAAACCAACTACGGCTCTGTTTGTGAGTTTGGAGGGTAGGGAGGGCTTTGGGGGGAAGAGAGTAGGGGAAAAAAAAGAAGAGAAATATTCCGTATTTTTTTAGAGATTGTTCTTGTAGAGAATGATAGATGAATGTTAATCATTAAAATATTTTTAATTTTTATAATATCATAGTAACATAGATTATATTTGAAGAATTTATCTAAACCCTCCTTCAATATAATTTTTGAGTTTCTCCATTTTGAGGGGATTTTGTGTTATGAAATAAACCCCATATTCAAGTTGGGAGACTATTCTTTCTTTAACTTCCCTTACTTCCTTCCTTATGCCCAAAGCCTCCCCTCCAAACTTGCAAAGTAAGCATAATGTATTCTTTACCATCACAACAACAACAAGCAAGCCTTTTCCCACTAAGTGGGGTTGGCTATATGGATCAAATTACGCTATAATGTTCTATCATACACCATATTTCGATCCAACTAATTAATTTCCAAATCTTTACTAATAGTTTCTCTGATAGTTTTTCTAGTCTTCTTTTGTCTCTACAAAATCTATAGGTAAGGAGAGTAGATCATCAGATGGAGGATAGTCAGATCACCAAAGGCAGAGGAAGATCTAGAAAATAATAAAATGATTTACAAGTATCGCCTCTATTTGATAAAATGATTTACAAGTAATATCAGAACAAAGTGAACTTAGAAAGACAAGGAACAAAATATAAATCCCTGCTGCACCATACCTGAGAAGATTCACGAACTAAAAAATCTTCTATAGCTTTCCTAAAATCTTCATCAATAAGGTAATGGCAGCTATATGTTGTCACTGGAAGATATCCACGCTCAATCTTATGTTCACCCTGAGCTCCTGCTTCTACTGTTTTAAGATTGAGTTCAATCGCTGCTTCAATTGCCTGTGATGTCAAACCAAAATGCAAATATATAAAATGCTTCCCTAATAGTAAATAGGCCTTTGACAGAAATCACAGGGTCACAGGTTATAGTAAAACTGCAGTGCGACTTTTAAAAGGAGAAACATGCTATTTTTTGGTTTCGTGCAAATATATATTCTTTCATACTAAACAATATTTCCCTATTAAAAATAGAACAAAATGGGAGATAAGGTAAAAATGTGGTATACTTTAGTTCCGCCACTTGGTGGAACTGAAGAGAACATAACAAATATCTAATTCGTTTTGTTCTGCTCATGTCCCAAATACTGTCTATAAGTTAACACCCACATCAAAGCCACACTGAAAAAGGAGTGTGCTCCTCCTTAAGGTCTCAGGTTCGATTCTCCTCGGGGCCGATTTGGGTGGGCTAATTTAGCTTCTTCAAAAAAAAAAAAAAAAAACCAAACTGAAAAGTTTATTCCATAAATGATTTAGATGGAATAAATATCTGATGAAAAACTATAGCATTATTCTCTAATGGTAAAACCAAAGCCCAGCCAAAATGTAAATAATAAATAATTCAACAATATTTGAGGCGAAAGATAATGCAAAGTGTGAACCTGATAATAACATGCTTCAAAATGCAAAAATGGATAGTAAGTTTGTGGATGACACCCCCATAGGCGCCCAAACAAAGTATCTCCTCCGATAAGATTTAGGGCACCTGCTACTAGTTCCTCATTGTCTTCAGCAACAATAAGTAGTACTTGATCTCCCATTTTTGATCCCATCTCATGAAAAAATTCCCTCGTCAGGAAAGGAGTACCCCATCTGTCAAAGACCAGTAGCCATACTAATATTTAGACACTACTATCGTCAAATAAATTTTGTATTACAATATTGTGGTTCAATTAGCATAACATACTTGTTATCAGTTGTGTTCCTGTAAAAGGTGTAGAAGGAATCCCAGTGCTTTGCCTTCCAATACAAAAACGAAATATGCCAGTAATTAGAAAGCAAATAGAATGCATCATAACCCAAGGGCCTGTTTGGTTTGTTTCACCATTTCCTATGAAAATCTCTAAAAATAAGATACAAAGTGAAAACAATTTGGTATTTTTGTAATTAAAAAGTAAAAACAAGAAATGAAAACAAAACTCATTTCCTCAACCCAAATACATCCTAAAGTTTTTGCAATAAAATACTTCATTGTAATCTCTTAAAGGACCAAAAGTGAACTTCTGTCAGAGAGGTAAACATCAGGAAGAGCAGTATTATAAAGAGAGATGCTCTAATGAGTATATCTTCCAAACAATTTCAACTACATAATATGAAAACACTGAAACATTGGTAACTTCTATTCCTAGAGAAGCATTGGTAACTTCCCCACTGATTGTTTGGTGTTACATCATACATGACAATATCGTTCAGATGTTTAATGATTGGAATAAAAAAAAACAGTTTTTTCTTTTTCCATTATTTGAGGTTTAGACTTTAGTCTCCATTGCACCTTTTGAAACTCTAGCATCTACTCTGCATATGGGTCAAAATTGGAAGACTAAAAGCTGTAATTCACCCTTCATTTGGCTTTAACTAACTTATGATGATGACAAATATGCTGCCATTCATTAGAACATGCTGTGTCAGTGGAAAAAGTGCACTGGAATTCTGATATATCCAACCCCGTGGAATTTTTTTTTTCTTGTAGCCAACACCGACAAACATAGAACTATGAAGAAGCACAATTCTGATATATCCCTCCTACTATACAAGACATGACAAATTGGCTTCCATTTGTTCAACAGAAGTTTACTAATATGTAACACACAAAAAAAGAAGAATTTGCGACAGTTAATCTTAATTCAGTATAGACATGATGCAAAATACCTTTATTTCATAACCGCGGAGGCGTTTCATAATCAAGTTCTGAGCTGCAACCTTCTTGCGCTCTTGTCGTATCTTTTTCCTTTTATTATGCTTCAAGTCCATCAAGAAGTCATCAAAATTGGTATAGTTGCGGTTGGTCCAGTGATACTGCATTCCAATCCTTGGGAGGAAACCTTGTTGAGTGAATTTATGCCACTCGCTTTCAGAGGGAAAAGTGACATGGAAGGAAGAAAGTTGAGACATGGCAGTGAGATCCTTGATAGCAGAAACAATGAAGTCAAAAACATGATGTTTGAAAGAAGTGTTACGAAGTAAGATCCTTGGACCGGTGACAGGGGTGAAGGGGACACAGGATTGTAACTTAGGATAATAAGAATTGGAACCATAAAAATGAGAGTAAGCATTGGCCCAAGAATGATCAAAAACGAATTCACCATAAGAATGGGTCTTGAGATAGAGAGGAACAACAGCGAGAATATGATTATGAATATCCTTAGCGACGATGTGGTGTGGGGTCCATCCCTTTTCCTTAACGGAAGAAGAGGATAGTTCTAAAGATGATAGAAAAGCATGAGATAGAAATGGATTGAACTTGTCTGGTCCTCCTGTAGCATCAAGAGCACATGCATCCCATTGGGTGGATGGAATATCTGAAATTGAAGATACAAAAGAAACAGTAATAATCTTATCTTTTTCTTCTTCAGATTCTGTTGTGCTGGTAACATTGAAGCTGAATTGTTGCTGATGCGAAGAAGAAGAAGAAGAAGAAATGTTATTATGTTTGTTGTTGTCCTTAGAAGATCCCCAAAACAATGAAGAAGCATTGATTCTACTTCTTCTTCTGTAATAATAGTAATAATCAGAAGAAGAAGATTTGCGATGATGAGACGGAAACGACAATGAGCAGCAGCACCTCACTCCTATCGCTACTGCTGCCATCACCCCCTCACTCCTCGCCACGTTGCAAATTTACTTGGATTGGATTCCATTCATGCCTCATTCATACTTCATCTTTTTTTCTTTTTCTTTTTTTTTTAAATTTTTTTTTTATATATATTTCGTAATCAAATATTTGTTTTAATAAAATAACGATTTATTATAATATATTTACCATATATACCTTCACTTGACCAATGATTTGTATTACTCATTTCACATTCTAAAATAAATTTACATTTATTTCCAACAAAAGAAAAAAAAAAGATTTATTTGTGTGAAACATACTATATCTTATACGCGGAACTGCTGAGGATAATCGCTCAAACCGAATAGAACCACAGTAAGTTACAAAACTCTCCATCCTTTAAGATATTTATCACTACAAACGCAAAAAAAATTAGGTTCGACAACTTTAACTAAGCTCAAATCCAAAATATTGTAATTGTGTAAGTTGATTTTCGTAGTGTTTACCACTTTTACCTACATTTCCATTTTCATTTTATAAATCCTCACCTTATAATTTTCCCAAAGCGCATGTGGTATAAAAATATGGTTGACTCAAATTCCATTGAAATAAATTTGCATTGGAGAGGATCTACGTCCATAGTTCTTTATGATTGTCAATGCTCATGCTACTTGGTTTTTCATAAACAATTTTTTTAGACTAGCATTGTGAAGGAAGAATATGATGACTTTAGTGTATTTTAGTATTTTATAAAGCAGAAAGATAGATGAAAAATAATTGTAGATAAAAGGAGAGAAATGGCAAAATAATAGAGAGATATCATATCTTTTTCACCACAAAGGTAATCTAATTCCAATCCACATCTTCCTACCTCCAAAATAGCTCGTAAAATTCACCATAACTCAATTTTAAAATCAATTTAGTAAAATACTTATGATTATTAGTAAATAACAAGAGACATTAATAATACAAGTGAACAAATCATTTTGGTTTTATGAGTAGTTCAACTGGTTTAAGCTAAAAAATTAAAAAAACTGAGGAATTTAAGATCCAAGGACTAAGTTATGACAAGAAGAAAAATAGTAACGTAACAACAAACCAACAATTAACATGCTAACATTTTCTATTAAAAAAAATATCTTTTTGGTTTTTGAATGTGTGAGACAACGTTGCTATAATCTTATAACGACGATCGATAGTCGATTTAAGAGAGGGAAAGTCTGGTTGTAGTTTTCATTCTTAAATTGAATAGGTGATGGTATAATTAAGATACAAGGGATAACCCCAACCCACGATAGGATACCGAAAACAACATAAAACTATGGTCAAATGTATCTTGGAGTCCTTTAAGGTTGATGATTGTACCGGATTAGTCTTTTATGTTTTTTTTTTTAATATCAAATTGGTCATTTAAGCCACACAATGTTTGTTTGCAAGGGTGCCTTTTTTCATTTAACTCCGTTAAAGACTACTTATATGACTATTTAATGGTAACGCGAAAGGTCCAAATCTTCATTTTTTAATGACAAATGTTAATATGTTAATTGATATGTTAGTATTTTTCCCTTGTTAGGATTCGAACTCCGAACCTTTCATTTTTTAATGACAAATGTTAATATGTTAATTGATATGTTAGTATTTTTCCCTTGTTAGGATTCAAACTCTGAACCTTTAACTTCTTTAATCATTTAGCTTAATCAGGTGAGTTACTCACCCCTCATTCCATTTTCATCTTTAAACCCAAATATCCATCTTTTTCGTTCTTATCATTTTAAGACTAAGAACACTACAAAAAAAAAAAGACACTTGTTATGAAAACAAAAATAAAAATTCTATCTTTCTTTTTAAAAATGTGGTGTATTCAACTCTTTGAAATCTTTTCGCAATTAAATTAGCTACAGACAATGAAAATATAAAACAATCTAATGCTTTCTGTCGAAAAAAAAAATAAAACAATCCAGTGCTTAGTAAAGTTCCAGGAAAAACATAAAACACTCGTGCTATATGCGCATTGATAAAATGCTGGTAATCACATGGGATACAAAACAATTACATCTGAAAGAGGAAAAAATAGTCAGGGAGACACAATATTATCTCACCCAACAATGCCCCCACCCCACATACCCAGTATGGGATTAAAATTGGACACATACTGCATATGACCTTCAGATATCTGCAATAACAATACTTATCTACAAACCTATAACATTCCGACTAAATCACTTGAAAAAGGATGTGGAGCAGTCTTGTTATAAGCTGAAAAAACTGAAAGTATCCATCTGACGAGTATGCATAGTTGTGGTTAAAATCATATGTAGCCTTATCTAATATCTTGAACTAGACTGTGGAGGAGCAGGAGGCAACCGATTCGGTGTCCGACGGCTGCTAGAATTTGATCCTGAACTCAGATCGCCATTTTGAGATGGATCACTGTAACGTCTACTGTGACCACCAGAACCATACCTAGATGATGAATCACTTGGACCATTGGCAGCAGCATCAAATGCAGACCTCCAATCATCACCAGATGCTGGTCCAGAGCTTTGTGGGCTACTTTCTGTATTAATTTGTGTCAAAATAATAATAATAATAATAATAATAATAATAATAATAATAATAATAATAATAATAATAATAATAATAATAATCGAGTTTTTCAAACTCTCGAGTTAACTCTTTATCTATTACGAATATAAGATTTTAAGTCAAAAAAACGAGTTAACTCGTCGCATGTAAACTTACTTTTTATAAACTCTTGCGGGTTAAAGTACACTCTAATTGGTAAACTCTAGATTTTATTAGTAGTTTACGAGTTTACAATTCTACATTGATTTGGCCTTAAAATGTAAAATTTTCTTATTCTATGCTAAATATTTATCTACATCGAAATATTTATGATTTATTATGGAGATTAAATGTTGAATTAATGTTATTTTAACGGAATAATATTATCTATATATGTCATATAAATGTTATTTTAATATTAGGTTAACTGTTATGAGTTTACGAGTCGAGTCCTTGATAAATTATAAAACTTCAAGTTCTTCCCAAACAACTAGCACACCAGCTAAGCTTTCATGTATAATGTATAAAATGGTATGTTATAAAATTCCAAGAATGCACCTCAAGAAAATTTGTAGATAATACCTGCTGCACTCCCTCTATCAGACCAATTGGATGCGGCAGCTGCTCTGTTGTCGTGGACACTTAGCTGCCTAGTAAGTTTTGACAGAAGGGAAGACTGTTTCTGAGCACGCTCCCTTCTACGCTTGACATTTTGATCCTCCTGGAGCAGTTCCTCAATCTTTGCTGAGCTTACAGCACTGCCAAAAACAACAGGAAAAGGCAAAAAAAAAATAAAAAATCAAATGTTCCATTCCTAAAGAATAATTGTAAGCAAATGAAATCGTTAAGATAAAATGAATATCTCAGATATTAAGTATTAGGGTCATGTTAACTTGTGCCCTTGGGGCACATGTTAAACAACCTAAATAGAGCAATTTTGCATTGGAAAACATAATATAACAACTTTTAAGAAGTTGAATGCACGCCTTTTGATATGTGTATTTCTATAATGAGTATCTTAACATGTGCCTTGAGGGCACAAGGTAACATTAGCCTAAGTATTATTATTTTTTGGAAATAAAAATAAAATTTATTAGACAGACTAAAGGGAAAGTAAAACTAGGGAAGGGAAAAGGTCACAACAATTAACAAACAAGAAATTATATTTAACAGAAAAATATAGATAAAAGAAGGAACTTAGAAAGAAATTCAATTTAAGAATACCCAAAATCTACGAAGTCTGTCTACATAACATAAATGCAACTCCATTGGGATAACCATGAGCAAAAACATCATACAGAGACACCAAATTTATAATCTACATCCCAGAACATGTTGAAGGTTCACAAGAAACATCCTTAAAGATGCAAACATTTCACTCCAACCAAATAAACTGAGCATTGGCATAAACTACTCACATAGCCTCCTTGTATCTAAACAATGTCTCTTACTACTCTCTTCCTACTTGACAAAAAAATAAAATAAAATGCACAAGAGCATTTACACTATGATCAAGTATGTATATGCGGTATGATATCACACTTAGGTTGCATGAACATTAATGTTTTGATGAGTTAAAGGAGGGAATATGAGAAGGATGCCAGTACACCAAATAATATTCATTAAGAAAAAACGCACTTTGAAAATCATCTGACAATAAGGTAAGAAAAGACAGCACTAACCTGATGGAACTGTATAACTGGTTAAGCATGTCTTCTTTAGCTTTCTCGACTTGGCAAAGAACAACTGCCTGCTCGCCAAAACCAACTGATCTCACAAACAACACCAGATCTGAACAAAAGAAGTATGGAAGTCAATAAAATTAACTCACTTTTGGAACATTGGCACCAAGGCTGTTGAGAACAGCTTCAACATAACCACGCACTTCCTGAGACATCCATCTCAGCTCTTCTTCTGGATCAGCAGGTTTTCTAGCCATAGTATCCTATAAGCATTTAGAAGCATGAATAAACTGTTATGAAAATTGTTTCATGATTGTAACTTTTGAAAAACTAAAAGCATAGGTAAAGGATTCTATTCTATGTTCCAAGGCATCATAATTCATTTCAATGTAAGTATCTTCATCATAAGGAGACAGTCAAGTGAAAAAGGTATTCAACAAATGAAGCCCAAACAAGCAACAAAACATGTGTGAATCATTGATAGGGGAAGAAAACAAAATTCATGTGTATAATTGGCTACTTTTAAATGAATCACACAAAAGAGAACAAACACATAAAATAATTACTTACAAGGGAGCCATCAGAAAGACTTTGTCGCATGGGAAAACTAGGTTCACCAATTGCTTGACCCCCTTTAGCCTGTGCAACCTTTCTCAGCTTGTTGATCCACTCAACCTTATCTACCATGCTTTCAGCCTTCAACAAAACTGTACTTTGAGCTGCAAAATGCATATTTCAAAATTGGCACACGCAAAGCATGGTTTATATCTGGTAATGGATTTGAGAGAGGTGGGGGAGGATATACACAAACTAGAATACGGGTGACTACCTTTCATAATTGTCTTATAGGGGACTTTGCTCGTTATCTTGAAGATAAGGTTTGATGCTTTCCCAGAATCCAGTCCATTGGACTTCTTATCCTTGGAACTCTTTGCAGGGGCTTCATCCTCATCAGGAATCTCATCAATATTGCATTCCTGATTAGACAATAGACATTATTCAAAATCAACTTCCAAGTTCCAACCCTTCAAGTAAGCATTATGTCTGAACCCTGATTATATGCCACCAAAAATATGAAGCATAAAACAGATATGAAACCTCACCTCACGTGAGCCAATATCCATAAAAGGATCAAATCATCACACAGTACAATACAATGATTTTTTTTAACTGATTACACTGGTTATTTGAATCTTTTTCTAAACTATAAATTGTAGTCAATGGCGGATAGTGAAACATACCAAAACACGATAATGAGCAGTGGTATGGCCACTACATTGAAAGCTTAGGGAAAGAAAAATAAATAAATTTATACTATAGTACCCAAACGCATAAAAGCTAAAAAGTAAAATACACAAAATTATTAAAGACATTTTTATAGCTAATAATCAAATCTCATTTCAATCCCAATATAAGCAAATACGTTTCAGGGTGAAACGACCAAAAAGTCTAAAAACATAGGAACGGCTATAAGTTGAAGGGCTATCACAGTAGCGGTCACTACAACCACTATTCGACCGCTACAGCCACTACTAAAAAATGCAATGCAACAGGGTTTTGTGTAGCACCTAGAAGCTTCCATGCTATGCAATGCTGCTATAGTAGCTGCTATTGACTAGAGGTTCTTAATTCTCTAAAAAACTGTAGATGCTCAAGTTCATGAGCTTTCTAACATAAATTCAAGACATTCATACCTCTAATGTAATTGTTCCTCGAAAATGTCTCTCTTCTTGTTTTTTGGTATATCCAAGCTGGCAAAAAAACACCGTTAAACCATCAAATTTCAGAAAGCATTAACCATCGGCCACCCATCAAATCGGTCCATGTGATATAGGGTATCTAGAAAGAGTTATTCAATGCCTGTGTTTATGGTGAGGGCAATTATACTCAAGGTCAAGGTACATTGCAATATGATGTTTACTCTAAAAATAAAGGGTCAAGGCACCTTCCCTTAATACATGCAACAAATTTATTAAAATATTAGCACAACAGACTGATGGGACAATATATTCAAGATTCCTGTCATTGTAGATTTTGTGCAACTTAAAACAGGTTAAAGGATTTTGCACAAAACTTAAAACAGGTTAAAGACCCTATAAGATATATTAAATTAATCACAAGCTTTCATATCTAAAAGCTTAAGCTTTAATAACATGGGAGTAAAGTCTCTATGAACAATTCGTTAAGAATGTAAATCTTGTCACCCTGATTCTCCTTAATTAAAAAGTTGAATTTCAACACAAGATCAAGAGTGGATTCATTTATTGTGTCCACGCTTCAAGTTCAAACACAAAAGTTGTTGCATGAAGGGGCATATTGATTGCAATTATATTTATCAGTTATTCTATTTGTTTATTAATCTTGAGAAGTTTCCTTTTGTAGTTTAATAGTTTCCTAATATCCCTTTTACTGAAAGATAATTTGTTGCATATAAATATTTAGTCTAATTGTCTAAACAATATACAAGAATCCAATATCAATCTCAATCCCAATTTCAACTGCAATAGAAAATCTAATATGAAAAATTTAGGGTTAATTATGTTTTTGGTCCCTACAAAATTGCGACCTTGTAAGTTTAGTCCTTACTTAATTTTAATAGCATTTTTAATCCCTACAAAAAAAAATTTACTTATAATTTTAGTCCCTGCTAAAATAAATTTTGTTTAATTATCCTTAAACTCTTAAATTTTTTAACGATTCTTTTTATACAAGTTTAGAACACTATGAAAGGTTCATTTACTAAAATCTATAATTTTTTAACATGAAATAAATTAAATATGAATTTTTTAAAACGACAAAAGTTTAAGATATAAGTAACAAAAATATGGACGTAGAAATCAAATTTTTGCGATATTTTTTTCGGAGGACCTTTTAATAACGTTCTTAACACGCCTGTAAAAAATTGTTGAAAAACTTAAGAGTTTAAGCATAAATTAAACAAATTTGGATTGAGTAAGGACTAATATTGAGTGAAGAAATTTTTTGTAGGGATTAAAAATGCTATTAAAATTAAGTAAGGACTAAACTTACAAGGTCGCAATTTTGTAGGGACCAAAAACATAATTAACCCAAAAATTTACTAACCTTGCCACTCTTTTCGTTTAGAACAAACCATCGTTTAGTCCAACCACTACCTTTGTCGCTTTTTTTAAACAGATATCCTGCATTTAATTTTAAAGGTTACAGAAATTCAATTAAAATACTGTACTTGAGAACTAAAACAATATGACTCCTTACAAAAGCTAGGTGGAGATGGTCATATGGATCAAACTATGCCTCTTGTATTGGAATTCTTCAACTGGAAGAATTTACACACAGAGAGAGAGAGAGAGAGAGAGAGAGAGAGAGAGAGAGAGAGCAATTTTGGGTATCTGAAAACACAATTGTATCGATTGATTTTGCTAGTGTAAAGAACCTAGTAATTTATACATTGAATGAGTTCAACAATTTATAACAACTTCTAACCAAGCTTAACTGCCTTAACAGAAAGTCAGTTAAGCTTTCCATTTTACATGATCGAGATACTAGATAGTAAACACTAATAGACTGTATTCTGTCAGGAATTAATTGGAAAACATAGCAAGGGAATCCTATTTTTTAGAAACAGAAAAAGAAACTTCTGAAATTTTTATCTGTATGCATCATCATCATTCATCAAATTAGTGACTAAGCTATCAGCCATCACTGAGATGTGCTAAACAATATTTGGAAATATTCCACGATTGCAGGTGATATTTGATAAGCATGAATCGAGCAAATGAATGTAACTGTTTCTAAAAATGTGAATACTGAAGCTCCAGATCTTGATAGGAAAATTGATATCAGTTAAATATTTGGAAATATTCCACGATTGCAAGTGATATTTGATAAGCATGACTCGAGCAAATGAATGTAACTGTTTTTAAAAATGTGAATACTGAAGCTCCAGAAATTGATAGGAAAATTGATATCAGTAAAATATGAAAAGGAATCCACATACTTAATAATGGGATGCAACACACTGAATGGAGATGCCACAATGAAATTAGACCTAGAATACAAATTTTAGGATGAATGTCAAAAACCTGCTGTAATCTCTCCATCGGGCCCCGCAACCTTCAAGCTAGAAACCTCTTGTGTATCCTTGTCTTGTTGACCGGATTTCTCTTTCATTGATTTTAAGTTTCCTCCACTGTGTTGACCCGTCTGAGGACTAGTAGCCTAGAAAAGGAAACAGAACAAGCATCCCGTACATAAAAATCCAAAATCTAAACACGTGTGGTATGATTTACAAATTCAAGCCAGCGGTTTTTAAAGTAAATGATCCCACACCCTATTTAGAATCGACTGTTCTGCATCAAGTGCCTTTTTGGATGACCGGTTCTTTAGCTCATCTTCTCGGCGTTGCCTTTCCATTCTAATGAAATTAGTTGACAGTGTTAAAGCAAAATAAATTAGAATATATGCAGCCGCAGTCGAATAGTTAAAGATGTTAATGAACATATGTAGATGCTAAAATATGTGATCATGGCATCAACATAGATACAGAACTCAAACCTCATTTAATCATAACTGTCCATTAGCCCAACAAAAAGTAGATTTAAGAACTTTTCAATCTATGCCCTAACTATTTAAGTGGAAGGACAAACTAATAATTTTCCTAAATATTTAAAAAGTCAACAGAAAATCCATTCACAAATAATTTATTTTCAGATAGGTTGAAAATGGGGTAATCAGTCCAAGAGCTATCAGCTTTTCTTTAAATGTTTGACCTTGTAACATCAAGGGACGGAGTTCAAATCCCCACAGGGACATTGTAATATGGTCATTAAATAATAATTCTATTCTTCCCCAATTTTTTTTTTAACAAAAAATGAGTAATAAAAGAACCATGACAAATACGGATTAAGATCCTCTCCATTTATAAAAATAAATGGAAGATGCAATTTGGAGAGAGAGAGACACAAAAAATAGGTGGTGGGTCCTATCATTAAGTGGGTCCCACCATCATTAATTATTTTTTACTTTTTATGCGTCTTTATCTCTCTAAATGGAGTAAATGGAGAGGGAAATAAATGGAGAGGATCTTGACTCGACAAATACAGGATATTGAATTTATACTCAAACCAATTTGTTCAAGATTTTGATGATAGTAAAAGCTTTTACGCCATTAACTTTTCTATGTATTAACTACTTCCCATCACTTTATAACAACCGACCAACATGGTTTGGTTTCTAAAGAAATTAATGGAACGATACTTTCATGTCTTGTTAGTTATTACTAGAGTCCAACACTGTTTATATAGGAAAAGAAATAACAATAGTAACAATTACTAATAATGTCAGAATAAAAAATAAAAATAAAGAGAATAAAATAAAAGCATAGAGAATCAAATATGATTTCCCCTGATTCTTCTACAGTTTCCTAATAGCAGAGAATGTGATGAATACCATAGTGCTCATTCAACACAGCATTATTTTGTACAAAAAACCAACGTCAAATTGATAACAACTCAAATAAAAGAAATGGAAAGTTGACAGTGAAAAGAAAGGCCAGTTTTATTGAACGAATGATTAAGAATAGGAGAGCTCCAAAGGTTTCCCCTTCACAAAGAATTTCTCCTTTTATGCACCGCAATCAAATTCAGAAAATGAATCTATTTACTATTTTTCCCTATTTATATAACCAAGCCTCCTCATCTAACTAATTGTTTGCCCTAACTAATTCAAACACTCCACTTTATCATTTATCCTAATCCTAACAATGCACATTATAGTGTTTGTGAAGAAAAAACTATTCATCCCACTACTAAAGAGAAAAGGCTAGCTGAAAACTTTGGCGACAGTTAATAATAAAGGCATATACTCAAGATTTCAATCAGGTAAAATCACATAATGAAGCTACTACAGAAATTCAATATTAAGAATCACATACATTTACTTATTCATTATCATTAAAATATATGTAATCGTATAATCATAACTCATAAAGTCCCTGCTGGTTCTCAAAAAGTCATATACCAATATCAAATCAATTCAATGGTAGAGATTCTAATGAGTTTCAAATTCAACCTCAGTTTCATGTATGACTCCCATAAATGACATTAAGATTCTAAAATTCATAAAATTAAGATGCAACAAGAGTCGCATGTTAAGCATACCGCCTCTGCACTAGACGAATAAAATGTTGGGGCGGAACAAAGGCACGCTCCATATCAACTAGTGCAACCACCATTTTCTTGGATTCATTTTTAAAAGACTCCAGGGCAGAACTTGCAATTGCCACAATCTGAAAATGTAACAAATTAGCTAAGTAACTCCTAAAAACAGGCCAAGTTAAATATAAATTACGTCAAACATAGTTACCTCTCTCTTGAATGGAGGATATCTTCCAAGACCGGGAGTAGCATTTGCAGCAGCAGAAACTAGATCCACAAGCACGCGATGTACCTAATTTGGTAGTTGTCAAAACAATTTGTTATAAAGAAATACCACTTCATATCAGTATCCAAAATATACTTTGTGCTATTCATTTGTGGGTTAGAAACCTTAGTATCTTTTGAAACAAAACAAACAGCACATTTAGAATCATACCTCATCGACACACAGGCGTGATGGCTCCTTTGCCAGTTCAAGAACGCCTTTTATTAAGGACCTCAGACCTTTCTCTGGAGAGATAAGATAAGGTTGATATCCATCTGCTTCTAGGACAATCTGACATAAGCCAAAACAGAAATATAAGAAACGAGCATCTCAAGAGAATGTAATGAATTAAATTCCACCTAAACAAGATGACAACTTCAATGAAAAATAGTTACCCTCTTGACATTGTTTATATCAAAGTGCCTGTCAATAGGAAGTTGCTTGATCCTATTGGGAAAATTTCCTTCAAAACTGGCTACCACTTTCCAACCATTACCCTGCGCAAGAAAATGAATAAACAAATTAAAACTATAACAAATAGTATTCATGTGTTATACAATATGGTCTAACCCCCATCTTAACATCTGAGTAGTCGACTTCTTTAATTGAAATAAATGGGGAAAAAGATCTTAAGAAGCAGGCGACCAGCCCAGTATCAATTTAAAGATTTCAAGCATTTGAATAATTTTCAGAGCCAGTTTGACAAGTTTCTGAGTTCTGACACATATTTATGTTGTTCCGTTGTGGTTAATTTATGGAATTCAACATTCAGCATTCTTAGTGAATGGTGGGCGCATCATAGGTCCCTGCTACCGTTCTTAATTATTAGCTTTTGTGGTTTTGGTAGAAATAAAGAGGCTAAAAAATTGTGAAGCAATATGAAACCTATGCTACAGTTTGGTGTATTAGATTAGAGCAGAGCTCTTTTATTTTTAAGGACTCTTTGGAACACCACTTGATTAGTGATAAGATTGAGTGTTTGTTCTGTTAAATTATTTTGCTTTGGAGGATTCTGCATCCTTCTTTAACTTTGCAATCCTTCGTTTAGTCTAAATAAATTTCTTTTAATGAAGAACGCCTAAATAAACTTCCTTTAATTAAAAAAAGGTGTATCACAGGTCAGTTATTAGTTGTTCAACAGTTTGAACACCTAATAACTGATTTGTGCTACACCTTTTTTTTGCATCAAGAGTTGTCATTACTCATGTTGTAATATTTTTATGATGTTAGTTAATGCTTAATTATCTCTTGCTCGTTGAGGATATTCCTCATCAAATTTTAACGATAAGAAATTATGTTTGAAAAGTCTAGCTTATCTATAACTAAATAAAATAGACCGTCTCACGACATAGATAGTTGCTGGACCATGCAAAAATAAATAAAAAATACTGACCTCGCCTCCAGTGAGATGTTGAAGAAACTTTTCCTCAAACTCACGGCATAACTCCAAGCCTAGAGCTCTTGTACCTTCAGAAGTACTAACCATTTGTCCACCGAGCTTCACTAACTCTTCTTGAACAATTTGAGACTTACCCTGAAGGCTGCAGCATTTTAAATGAAGGATTATGATGGGTTGTAAGATCATTTAAACCTCCACAAACACAAAAACATTATGTGTGAACATTAAAGACAAAGAACATATAGATGATTTAAAAAAATGAATGCACATTGATGTTGGCAAGATCATGAGTGGAACCGTCAACTGCAAACAATGAGAAATACCCGGTGAGGAGTGTTGGAAGTCGTAGCTTCATACGATTGCGGATCTGTGCAGCAAGAGAGTCAACCAAAGCAATTCTACCAAGCTTGGTTTGAGGGGCTCCAGTGAGTATTGATTTCAAAGTTTCAGTTTCGGCTCGCCAAGCAGTTTCCAAGGAGGTGTCGGGTGCAGCACTCTGGGAAGCTATAGAAACAGACTGGCCGATCAAAGCAACCCAGGGAATATCAGAGGTTTTTGGTGGTCCCTGGTTCAATAGGAGTGCCTGCACAGCTGCAAGGGCTTTGGGTTCTGTGGCTGCTTGATCCATTTTAGTGATAACACCAACTGTTCTGGTGGCTACACACAGTTGATAACACGGAGGAATATAAGTGATTGATTATTGATTGGTATAAAAGGAAAGGAAAAGGAAAAGAAAAGTAAAAAGCTTACATTCTGCATCATATTCCTTTGCAACTCTAAGGGCTCGTGATGATGAAATTTCTGGTGCCTGAGCGGCAGGAACAACTACGAGCAAAATAGCGTCATTGTGCTCAAGATATTCAGAGATGATTTTGTCATTGACAATGCGCTGGTCCAATCCAGGTAAATCAATCAAGTTGAAGGGAGGTGCAGTAGAAGTACGAAGTTTGAGATAGATAGGGTCAGGTCTCTTAGTGCCGGATGAAACTTTGCTGAGTCTATCCTGAAGAGAATGAAGAAGGGAAGAAGCAGAAACTAGTTGGGATTTATTATTGATATGAAGGAAGATAGAATTGGTGGTTAAAGATGTGTCTCTGTTCAATTCAATGTTAATGGGAGCTCTGGTGGCACCATTTTGACCTGTGGGCTGCAGCAGCAGTTAAGTGAATCAGATAATAACAGAAGATTTGATTAGATTGAAAGTTATAATAATAATAATAATACGAACCAAAATAGGATGTCCAATGAGGGTATTCAAGACAGCAGATTTTCCAGCACCCTGCAGGATCAATCAAATTACAATTACAATTACAATATAGGATAATGGATGGAAAAAGAAGAAGAATAAGAATAAGAAAATGAACATACGACATTGCCGAGACCAACAACGTTGAGGAAAGTAGAAGTGCGTTTGGATTCATCAATGTCTTCGTCGGCGAGGAGGGCAGAAACTTGCCGCATTGATTCAGACAGTTCTACCAATTCCGATATTTCTTCCATTTCGATCTAAATTCTGATTCTAAATCAACCAAATTAATAATATCACTCTCGCCATTGCTATTTTAACTTTTCCTTTCAATTTCCCATTATCAGGTTAATTGCTTTCTCTACTCTCAAACTAATCAATCTCTCACTCTATTAATTAACATTTAAAACTAATCCTTGTCTTTGTAATACCTATTTAAAAAAACTTTTGACAAAACAAAAAAAGAAATAGTTTAAAATATTAATAAAGCGAAGGATGAATTTAAGAATGACTTATAAAACACAGAACAATTTGATGATTTATTTGTTATTACTTGTATATTAAGTTTTTTTTAAGGGTCTAGAATATTAAAAATTATTATTTGAATAACAATTTCTTAAGTCAACTTGTGAGACAACGAAAAATATATAAAAAAAAGATAGGTATTGACACAATGTGAGTATAAGTGAGAAAGTTGTTATAAAAGTTACTTGTGGGACAGCCAAAATATAAAAAGAAGAGAAATGATATTTGTACAACCATTTTTTTTACAACTTTTGTGACAACTTTCTCTTTCAAACTCACATTATATTTTTCCTTTCTCTCTATTGCTTTAATTTTTATGTCAATACCTTATTTTCTTTGTAAATTATGATTGTCTTATAAATTGTCATTGAAATGGTTGTTCAAATAACACAACTCATCAAATATCATTTCTCTATATTAAAACTAAATTGATATCCACCAAATTGCATAAAACATCTTACATTATAAATATAAAAAATAATTTACTCTCATCTCTTTTGATTTCTTAATCTTATTAATTTGTATATAAAAAAAATATTTAATAAAAAAATACTATATTAATGTTGATAGAATTTGGTCGCGAACTTTCTCAGATTACTACATAAAAAATATTTTTCGCATGTATAAGCACATAAAATCCGCAACAAGTGTAGTCCAAGTATTTGATGATATTTTACATATAAAATTTTCAAAATTTTATCATATTGATACAAATTCAGTTCTTTAGTGATTTATTGCTAATATCTTTTTAACTGTCATGTGATCCGGAAAAAAATTAAAATAAAAGGATTAAATTTACTTAAATAGTTTCATTTCATTATTAAAAAAATTGTTACATTTCACATAATGTAATCATTAATGTCATACACTAAATATTTAAAATATACATCCAAAATAATTTATATTTAAAATAATTTGTATGATGAATAATATATAAATCCAAATAATTTTATACTAAATGTAATCAAGTAATTAGTTTACCCTTAGTAAAATTATTATCAATATTTTTGTATTTGATTTTTGGTCTTTTATTACCAAAAAATATTATTTTTGTTTGATTATGTTACTTTGTGATACTATTAGTTATTTACTACGATTAATAAAATTAACATATATATATTTTCCCTTAAAAAAGCTACTATTAATACCCAACAATCCTAACCCTTGTGCTTTAAAAAAAATAACAACAATAATTTTTAATTTTAAATGGAGGGAAAGAAATGAGGAAAATTAAAGAGAAGAAAGGAAGAAAAAAAACGAGGAAAAAAATTTAGTAAAATATGAATCATGCAAAATAACAAAAAAAAAGGGAATAACTTGAAGGTGCGATCATACTGACACTAATCAGGGGCGGACCTGAGCAGGGCAGGGTGTGGCTGTGACACCCTAAATCCCAAAAATGATTATTACTATTATTTAATTAAAATTAGAGTTTGATTCGCAGCGGAAAATGTCAAATAAAAACTTCTCTAATGATATAGAAATTCTTCCACAAAATTTAGGATATCACATTGACTCATAACAAACATAATTCATATTTCACTTCATTAAAAATTATAGTAATAATAACATCGAATCTTTTTCTTTTGAAAATATTTCATTTTACATCATAGACAATGGTTTTCTTGCACAAAATTAAATAAGTAAGCATATCCCTTTTCCCGTGTCACTATCAGAGCGGTGCTTTTCCCCAAAATAACCGACGACACAAGACAAGTCCTCACGAAAGGCATGCACTTGACTCCAAGACTCATAACCTATATAACTACGGTTTTGCAACCGCAGGGCCAAGCCAGCAAACACAAACAACGAAGGGGTGAGTTCCGAGAACATGTAATAGTATAAAAAAAAAAAAGAGAAGAACACGTAAGCAATTAAGTCAAAGTCGTTTCACATCACAAACATAATATTCAGAACCTTGAAGAATATATTATATCATCTCAATCTATATTAGTAGAAAATATCATTACAACTTAAGAACCAAAAAAAAAAGCTTCACAAACACATTGTCACAATTCAATTCCAACTAGTCACAACACATGTAGCCACCAATAACCATCTTCATAAGAACATCAACATTAATCACCTTCATCGTCTCACACAATTACATTAATAGACATCACAAAGTAATTCGTTAAAACATCACAACTTAACAACTTGACTCGACAACACGACTCAACTTGACAATGCACTCTTAACAACTTAACAACTTAAATCATCGTGAAACTTCTTGATATGCAAATGCATGTGGTACCATTCAGCAACGTAAATGAGCGTAATTAGGCTCTCGACATGTGAGCACTAAGGCTGCCGGGCCTAAAGCCCCCAACTTTAATGAGCACAAAGGCTGCCGGGCCTAAAGCCCCCAACTTTAATGAGCACAAAGGCTGCCGGGCCTAAAGCCCCCAACTTTAATGAGCACAAAGGCTGCCGGGCCTAAAGCCCCCAACTTTAATGAGTATGCAATGGACTCAATCTTCTTACAACTTAGACAACAACGTGAACATCTTATACAATTCCATAATCATGGACAACTTCTTAATTCTTGCAACTTAGACCGACTCATGCAACTTCAAACTTTTAAATGATCAACATCATTAAACAGCACATATTAATTCATAGCATATCAACATCATAATATAACAGTATCAAATGATAATCAATCAACATTTAAGAATATCAAAAAGACATTTAGCAAAATACATATCATTCACACATGACCATTTAGAAGCACATCATTGAATATCACATCTTTAAATCACACATAATCATATTCCAATAGTTATCATATACATGTAGTATACCAATAATTACATTCAAATACATAACATCACATCTATATCAATCATTAAATAAGTCATCAATCTAAATAGTTGCAGCAATTCAAGCATAAGCACCCACAAATTTATCCATGACTTCAAGTACCACATATTCACATAATTTAAATCAAGCAACACCTTAATAATGTTTCTAATTCTTCTTTTAACCTCCCACATCTAAATTTGCACATTAATTAATTATTCTCTCAAAGGGCTACAACCGTCGCGGTGAGCCCCGAATGAACTTTGGGAAATACGGCTTTCCCGTTCATCTCAATTAATTTACACTCATGATCTCGAACTCTTCTCTCTCACCCCATACCTGGATTGAAGCTTTCACAATACTCAAGAGAATAAATAGGACTCAACGGTGACAATGAACTCGAACAACCGGTTGATATGCGTCTCATCTTCATCAATTACAAATAAAATAAACACAAATCAATACAAAATAATTCATTTTATTTATCATTGATATTATGGTCTAAACTCTAAAGCCTATTTTATAATACGAATATTACGTACAGACTGATATAGATTTAGTCAAAGCAACTTTAATTGGTTTCATGCCTATTTCATCAATTGCATAACCTATAATTTAATCGATACATTTTTTTTTAATTAAAATACAAATAGGTCAAATATATAGGACAAGTACTTTATTTTGAAGGAAACCTAAAATCAAACATAGTCATAGCCACAAAAAGATATTGCCGTCAACTACCATTAAATCTTTAAAAAAAAAGCATTACTAGCTGAAAACATTCACCATATTTATATCTTTATAGCTTAATGGAATCTTAGGAAGAATGTGAATTACTTACCCTATGAAACATAGAAATTGCGTGATGCCTTTTTCCTCTCAGTGCTATACTAACGTTTCACTAGTATATCCCGTGATAGTTTCTCTCCTCTATGTTTACCAATTCGTCTTCTCGGTTCTCACGCGGTAACGACGCTAATTTACTTTCAATTTTCTTCTCACTGCTAGGTTAGGGTTTTTAAGTCTCTCTTAACCTAAATACATTGTATAATGACCAATCAACTCTAACACTGATTGGTTCATATCTTCTCTTCTACTAATTACGTCCACTCGACTATATACACCCATTCATTTATTCTCTTCACCCACTAATGGTATAAACTTTTATTTTACTCACTCATAACTAATATTATCCCCAAAAATACTCATAGTACACTACTATCTTTTTTTTTAAATGATTAAAATAATAAATCTATAAATAAAATATAACATTTTATATTATTTATAAATCAAATAAATACGTATAACATTATCACATCATAGCAACTACGCATATAAGGAAAAATAATCAAAATACTACTAAGACACCAAGATAATTATTTATAAAATAAATAATTAAATAAAATGATAGTTAAAAATAGTTAAAATAAAATATGCACACAATTCTTATTAATTCACACGATGTCCCAATAATAAGCATCATACATGTCAAATTAAAACCGCTTAAAATAATAAATAGAGAATGAACATATAGAATATATATTATGAAAAATTTAGGGTGTTACAACTCTACCCCCCTTAAAAGAATTTCGTCCTCGAAATTCAGAACACAAGAAAAAATGAATATAATTATTTCTTATATATCTTAAACTATAAATTATTTCAAACACCAACTCACCATAAGCCTCACAATAATATAACAAAATATCAAAACTAGTTTTTCCCCAAAGACTCCCATCAACGAAAAGAAGAACTTCAAAATAAATCAACCATAAAGCCCCAACACCAAGCTCAAAAAAAAAATAAAATCATGACAATAGCAAACAAGTAAATGAAAATAAGAATTATCAACCCGTCATAGTTCCACTCATAACAACATAGGCTATAACCCAAATATAAATTATGAATTTCAACAAATAAAGAACCAACACCAATAACTCACTTTCTACATTGAAGTAAATCGTGACACATAGACTCCTAATACTAAATTATGGAGAGAGAACAATACATATTTACACCTTAATTAAGATAGACACTCATAAGATAAAATTGATTGATACTCACACTAATTTTTATTTTATTTTTCGAACAAATATATTTGACAAAAATAAAATGTTATTTCATTTTAACACATGTAACGTGCATTGTATGTATATTCATGGCAGCACAAGGATCAAACAAGAAAATATCACACAATAAAAACAAAATCATTATTACCTTTTGAACATGGCTAGCACAAAGTCAAGTACAGTAGTTCAAGCAGCATTTTTTTTTTTTTAATTCTAAACATTATAACCAATTTCTTCTCAAAATAGGAGGTGATCAAATACCAATTTAAGAAACTAAAATATTCAAAATAAACAAGTTTAGGAGGGGGAAAAACAATATAGATGTTCCAGTTATTCAAAAATATAGATGTTCCAGTTGGAAGGTTCTACACAAAAGGACGAAGAGTATGTTGATAATGGAAAGAGGAACCAAATATCGTTTTTTTTTTCTTTGAAGGAAAATGTCATTATTTATTTATTTTTATTTTTTTTAACACCCAACATACTCATATATATAGAGGAGATACCATTACAAAGAATTGAGTACCTACTCTTATAGAGATCACATAAGTACAATAATAATCAATTCACGGGTCACCAAGACATGAAGTTCGCACAAGCATATTTGTTGCACAATAACATTACGTTAACACATACATATCATGCCCTTACTTTAATTATCAGGTAGGTCCATCAATTAATCAAGTTCAAATCATCATCCTGAGAAATTTTATAGACTAAAAAGAAAAGAAAAAAATCTCCAAAGCAACAAGAATGGTGTAAGTTAAATTACACAGGGTCAGATAGTAACTATGACATAAAATACACTCAAGGGAGAGCTAAACTCGGTACTAATCTAGTAACAAAACAAAATACGCAAATCATAGAAAACTTAACATAGTACACACGAGAAGTACAATGGACACAGATAAGCAGAATACACACGACTGACACAAGATCCACACGATCTATTTGGACTACCTTAGATTTTTTTTTGGACATACTCGTATTAGTTTCTTAGTCTTCAATGACAACACAATGGAAGGAAAATGAAACTAAATTTTTTTTACTATTTGCTGTTCTTTACTTGCAGTTCTTTAATGATCTGAGGAGTTGACTAAAACATTAATTTACTACAACTTAAAATTAAAATGAAAAAGATAACTCTAAGGGACTAATTAATTGCAATTTTATCACAGTAGCCTCACATGAACGAGGCAAGAAGAGCTAGCACTTATCATTCAACTATGCAACAAGTCAGCAAGAAAGCAGAAACATGGATCAATACAAAAATACATTATCACAATTCACTTAGTCAGTCAAAACACAATCTTTGAGTGGAAATAAAAGCAAAAATAAAGAAACAAGACTCGCTAGTCACTGGGCTAAAGGACAAACTGAGATAATCATAAAAAAAGTAACTCAAAGAGCACATGAAGACTAAATCAATGCCAATGTAACATCTTAATAAATTGTATGTCAAGAGCAAAATGATCAAATAAAATAAAACAAATATGACAGATAAAACTGACACCTTAGTGACACTGCACCCCTCGATTGGACAGACCTGCTCTGATACCACTAATGTGACACCCTAAATCCCAAAAATGATTATTACTATTATTTAATTAAAATTAGAGTTTGATTCGCAGCGGAAAATGTCAAATAAAAACTTCTCTAATGATATAGGAATTCTTCCACAAAATTTAGGATATCACATTGACTCATAACAAACATAATTCATATTTCACTTCATTAAAAATTATAGTAATAATAACATCGAATCTTTTTCTTTTGAAAATATTTCATTTTACATCATAGACAATGGTTTTCTTGCACAAAATTAAATAAGTAAGCATATCCCTTTTCCCGTGTCACTATCAGAGCGGTGCTTTTCCCCAAAATAACCGACGACACAAGACAAGTCCTCACGAAAGGCATGCACTTGACTCCAAGACTCATAACCTATATAACTACGGTTTTGCAACCGCAGGGCCAAGCCAGCAAACACAAACAACGAAGGGGTGAGTTCCGAGAACATGTAATAGTATAAAAAAAAAAAAGAGAAGAACACGTAAGCAATTAAGTCAAAGTCGTTTCACATCACAAACATAATATTCAGAACCTTGAAGAATATATTATATCATCTCAATCTATATTAGTAGAAAATATCATTACAACTTAAGAACCAAAAAAAAAAGCTTCACAAACACATTGTCACAATTCAATTCCAACTAGTCACAACACATGTAGCCACCAATAACCATCTTCATAAGAACATCAACATTAATCACCTTCATCGTCTCACACAATTACATTAATAGACATCACAAAGTAATTCGTTAAAACATCACAACTTAACAACTTGACTCGACAACACGACTCAACTTGACAATGCACTCTTAACAACTTAACAACTTAAATCATCGTGAAACTTCTTGATATGCAAATGCATGTGGTACCATTCAGCAACGTAAATGAGCGTAATTAGGCTCTCGACATGTGAGCACTAAGGCTGCCGGGCCTAAAGCCCCCAACTTTAATGAGCACAAAGGCTGCCGGGCCTAAAGCCCCCAACTTTAATGAGCACAAAGGCTGCCGGGCCTAAAGCCCCCAACTTTAATGAGCACAAAGGCTGCCGGGCCTAAAGCCCCCAACTTTAATGAGTATGCAATGGACTCAATCTTCTTACAACTTAGACAACAACGTGAACATCTTATACAATTCCATAATCATGGACAACTTCTTAATTCTTGCAACTTAGACCGACTCATGCAACTTCAAACTTTTAAATGATCAACATCATTAAACAGCACATATTAATTCATAGCATATCAACATCATAATATAACAGTATCAAATGATAATCAATCAACATTTAAGAATATCAAAAAGACATTTAGCAAAATACATATCATTCACACATGACCATTTAGAAGCACATCATTGAATATCACATCTTTAAATCACACATAATCATATTCCAATAGTTATCATATACATGTAGTATACCAATAATTACATTCAAATACATAACATCACATCTATATCAATCATTAAATAAGTCATCAATCTAAATAGTTGCAGCAATTCAAGCATAAGCACCCACAAATTTATCCATGACTTCAAGTACCACATATTCACATAATTTAAATCAAGCAACACCTTAATAATGTTTCTAATTCTTCTTTTAACCTCCCACATCTAAATTTGCACATTAATTAATTATTCTCTCAAAGGGCTACAACCGTCGCGGTGAGCCCCGAATGAACTTTGGGAAATACGGCTTTCCCGTTCATCTCAATTAATTTACACTCATGATCTCGAACTCTTCTCTCTCACCCCATACCTGGATTGAAGCTTTCACAATACTCAAGAGAATAAATAGGACTCAACGGTGACAATGAACTCGAACAACCGGTTGATATGCGTCTCATCTTCATCAATTACAAATAAAATAAACACAAATCAATACAAAATAATTCATTTTATTTATCATTGATATTATGGTCTAAACTCTAAAGCCTATTTTATAATACGAATATTACGTACAGACTGATATAGATTTAGTCAAAGCAACTTTAATTGGTTTCATGCCTATTTCATCAATTGCATAACCTATAATTTAATCGATACATTTTTTTTTAATTAAAATACAAATAGGTCAAATATATAGGACAAGTACTTTATTTTGAAGGAAACCTAAAATCAAACATAGTCATAGCCACAAAAAGATATTGCCGTCAACTACCATTAAATCTTTAAAAAAAAAGCATTACTAGCTGAAAACATTCACCATATTTATATCTTTATAGCTTAATGGAATCTTAGGAAGAATGTGAATTACTTACCCTATGAAACATAGAAATTGCGTGATGCCTTTTTCCTCTCAGTGCTATACTAACGTTTCACTAGTATATCCCGTGATAGTTTCTCTCCTCTATGTTTACCAATTCGTCTTCTCGGTTCTCACGCGGTAACGACGCTAATTTACTTTCAATTTTCTTCTCACTGCTAGGTTAGGGTTTTTAAGTCTCTCTTAACCTAAATACATTGTATAATGACCAATCAACTCTAACACTGATTGGTTCATATCTTCTCTTCTACTAATTACGTCCACTCGACTATATACACCCATTCATTTATTCTCTTCACCCACTAATGGTATAAACTTTTATTTTACTCACTCATAACTAATATTATCCCCAAAAATACTCATAGTACACTACTATCTTTTTTTTTAAATGATTAAAATAATAAATCTATAAATAAAATATAACATTTTATATTATTTATAAATCAAATAAATACGTATAACATTATCACATCATAGCAACTACGCATATAAGGAAAAATAATCAAAATACTACTAAGACACCAAGATAATTATTTATAAAATAAATAATTAAATAAAATGATAGTTAAAAATAGTTAAAATAAAATATGCACACAATTCTTATTAATTCACACGATGTCCCAATAATAAGCATCATACATGTCAAATTAAAACCGCTTAAAATAATAAATAGAGAATGAACATATAGAATATATATTATGAAAAATTTAGGGTGTTACAACTCTACCCCCCTTAAAAGAATTTCGTCCTCGAAATTCAGAACACAAGAAAAAATGAATATAATTATTTCTTATATATCTTAAACTATAAATTATTTCAAACACCAACTCACCATAAGCCTCACAATAATATAACAAAATATCAAAACTAGTTTTTCCCCAAAGACTCCCATCAACGAAAAGAAGAACTTCAAAATAAATCAACCATAAAGCCCCAACACCAAGCTCAAAAAAAAAATAAAATCATGACAATAGCAAACAAGTAAATGAAAATAAGAATTATCAACCCGTCATAGTTCCACTCATAACAACATAGGCTATAACCCAAATATAAATTATGAATTTCAACAAATAAAGAACCAACACCAATAACTCACTTTCTACATTGAAGTAAATCGTGACACATAGACTCCTAATACTAAATTATGGAGAGAGAACAATACATATTTACACCTTAATTAAGATAGACACTCATAAGATAAAATTGATTGATACTCACACTAATTTTTATTTTATTTTTCGAACAAATATATTTGACAAAAATAAAATGTTATTTCATTTTAACACATGTAACGTGCATTGTATGTATATTCATGGCAGCACAAGGATCAAACAAGAAAATATCACACAATAAAAACAAAATCATTATTACCTTTTGAACATGGCTAGCACAAAGTCAAGTACAGTAGTTCAAGCAGCATTTTTTTTTTTTTAATTCTAAACATTATAACCAATTTCTTCTCAAAATAGGAGGTGATCAAATACCAATTTAAGAAACTAAAATATTCAAAATAAACAAGTTTAGGAGGGGGAAAAACAATATAGATGTTCCAGTTATTCAAAAATATAGATGTTCCAGTTGGAAGGTTCTACACAAAAGGACGAAGAGTATGTTGATAATGGAAAGAGGAACCAAATATCGTTTTTTTTTTCTTTGAAGGAAAATGTCATTATTTATTTATTTTTATTTTTTTTAACACCCAACATACTCATATATATAGAGGAGATACCATTACAAAGAATTGAGTACCTACTCTTATAGAGATCACATAAGTACAATAATAATCAATTCACGGGTCACCAAGACATGAAGTTCGCACAAGCATATTTGTTGCACAATAACATTACGTTAACACATACATATCATGCCCTTACTTTAATTATCAGGTAGGTCCATCAATTAATCAAGTTCAAATCATCATCCTGAGAAATTTTATAGACTAAAAAGAAAAGAAAAAAATCTCCAAAGCAACAAGAATGGTGTAAGTTAAATTACACAGGGTCAGATAGTAACTATGACATAAAATACACTCAAGGGAGAGCTAAACTCGGTACTAATCTAGTAACAAAACAAAATACGCAAATCATAGAAAACTTAACATAGTACACACGAGAAGTACAATGGACACAGATAAGCAGAATACACACGACTGACACAAGATCCACACGATCTATTTGGACTACCTTAGATTTTTTTTTGGACATACTCGTATTAGTTTCTTAGTCTTCAATGACAACACAATGGAAGGAAAATGAAACTAAATTTTTTTTACTATTTGCTGTTCTTTACTTGCAGTTCTTTAATGATCTGAGGAGTTGACTAAAACATTAATTTACTACAACTTAAAATTAAAATGAAAAAGATAACTCTAAGGGACTAATTAATTGCAATTTTATCACAGTAGCCTCACATGAACGAGGCAAGAAGAGCTAGCACTTATCATTCAACTATGCAACAAGTCAGCAAGAAAGCAGAAACATGGATCAATACAAAAATACATTATCACAATTCACTTAGTCAGTCAAAACACAATCTTTGAGTGGAAATAAAAGCAAAAATAAAGAAACAAGACTCGCTAGTCACTGGGCTAAAGGACAAACTGAGATAATCATAAAAAAAGTAACTCAAAGAGCACATGAAGACTAAATCAATGCCAATGTAACATCTTAATAAATTGTATGTCAAGAGCAAAATGATCAAATAAAATAAAACAAATATGACAGATAAAACTGACACCTTAGTGACACTGCACCCCTCGATTGGACAGACCTGCTCTGATACCACTAATGTGACACCCTAAATCCCAAAAATGATTATTACTATTATTTAATTAAAATTAGAGTTTGATTCGCAGCGGAAAATGTCAAATAAAAACTTCTCTAATGATATAGGAATTCTTCCACAAAATTTAGGATATCACATTGACTCATAACAAACATAATTCATATTTCACTTCATTAAAAATTATAGTAATAATAACATCGAATCTTTTTCTTTTGAAAATATTTCATTTTACATCATAGACAATGGTTTTCTTGCACAAAATTAAATAAGTAAGCATATCCCTTTTCTTGCACAATGGTTTTCTTAATAACATGCTAAATTAAGAAATTATTCTTTAAAAATGTCAAAGTTTTCAATTTTCAATACATTGATTACACAAACTTCTATAAAAAAAATTACCATTTGAGGTCCTTAATCAGTGCCCCGGGGCACTAGTCAACATTTCCAAAAAAAAAATCCTAACTTGCAACAACAAGTAGCAACATGGCAAAGAAAAAGGAGAAGGAAAACAATACAAAGTTGTAAAATATTTTTCTGTAATCCTTGATTGTACCCTAGATTATTATTTTTTTGACAAATGATTGTACCCTAGATGTGAGCCATCAAAAACAAATGATTATACTCCACACACATCTGATCATTTCATTTATTTCCTCTAAAATTTCCTCCTGCGTTCTCTCTCATCTCTCTCTTCCTTGTGGGTGTCAAAACCATTCACATCTCTTCAATTTTGGAAAGAAAAAAAAAACTTAGTGAACAACATGAGTGGTGATCTATCTCAAACCCATAATTCAAACCGTAGTAATCATTGGTTCAACCAAACTAGAAAACTTTTCATATGAATTTCGATCGGTTTAATTTCAATTCCATAATAACAACCATATTTATTCCTAATTCTTTTTTATGCAACAATTCACTTGTTATTCCTTTGACAATATTTCTACAAAGGTGAGAAGCTACAACAACACTTCAAAAGTTAAAATCTACAAAATCTGAAAAGGAGAAAGGAGAACCGCCCTTAACGGCGAACCACTGATGTTCCCAACCACCATGAACGACCACCCATTGGGTTTAGGGGAAAAATGAGAAAATGAGTATAACTTTCTTGCATACAACTAAATCTGAAAAAGAGAAAGGAAACCAGGAGACGAAGCAAGAGAGATGAGAGGGTTCAATGATGGAGTTGGGGTGAGATTTGATATGAGTGGATCATGGTAAGGTTTGATAGATAATCCAATCTAACGGTGGAAAATAAGTGGTCCATGATGAACCAATATTTTTACTAGTCCATTTTATACATAACCATTGTTGAAAGTATGCAAGTCTTTTATTTAGTTTTTTTTTTTTTTTTTGAGAGCAAGTCTTTTATTTAGATGCTGATGATGTGAGGGGTCAATGGTATGATAGATGTTCTAATATATAAGGAAAACACCAAGACGTTCAAAAGAGACTGCTTGAAGTAAAAGTTATCCTCTTCAAGCTAATTATTTTCACACTTCAAAAATTTAATTTTTTTTATATACTCATTATTTAAGACCTAAATTGTAGGTTCGTCCTAGACCACCAAAATTACATTTTCGTATCTCTTTGAAGAATTACACCCTCCCCCTCAAATATGTACCATACTACGTTTAATTCTTCGATTAAATATACATATACATTGTACTACATTAATTAGTCCTCATGTTATTTTTTTTATTATAGGCATATAAATTATTTATACTAAGGAAGAAATATTTATAACAAGTTGACGAAAGATTCAAGTTCACATTCTAGATGAAAGATAAATCTAACTAAAATAAGAAGAGACGAAACCAAACAAAATATATGAAAATTAATATGAGGTGCTTCCAATTTGAGGTATATATTGTGGCACATCATCACATCACATATCATAGAACAACAAGGTGGTTCTTTCTAGTAAAGATAATTTAGTATTGTAGAGATATAACATGTTTTTTGTACTTTGTATTATAGACTATAGATGAGTATGTGGTTGGTTGATGGCGAGTCCCCAAAGCTACTGCTTACTTGCGGGAGTTGCAGTGGGGGTATAGTCCCAATATATGCTCGGACATGAAGTCGTGCCTTGTCAAGATCCCCACAATTGGAGGTCTCTGCATAACAACCACAAATATTAGTAATTGTTAATTAATACTCACTCCCAACCAACAAACAAGGATAATAATAATTAATGATTGCAAAGTCAGGAAATGTATACTTAAATGTATGTATGTATGCATGGATGGATATGTTTATTCAAGATTGTAATAGTATATTGTTTCTTACTCCGGATGTCTTTGGCACCACCAACAAATGCCTGAGGCCAAGCTCACGGAAAAGAACTGCTGTTTTAGCTAGAGACATTGTTTCCACAACTGTATACGATGACTTGTTCGTAATAGGATGCATATCAACATACATTTCCATCTCTTCCTCTGATATCTCTAAATCATCCAGTCTTATCCCTTTCCCCGAACCTGGCTTTCCAAAGTCATGTGCCCTCAGCTTGTTCATAATCAAGGACCTCTCATTTGGCCTCGTCGTAAATGCCTTATGTTTAAGAATTACAAGCAAATGAGACCTCAAAACCAACCCGCATAACTCTGGAGCTTCTGAGAATGGAGGCTCGTCAATCACAGGAAACCCATTATGTCGCGTCACCTTTAAAGTGTGCACAATATTCCCCACTTTTTCAATACCAGAGAATGTAAACAATGGACCAGAAACAACATCACCCGCAACTAAATGCCTCATGTACGGTTCTGCATGCACTTCCAAATAAGGCAACCCCTTCATTTCCACTATTTGATCATAAACACCTTTGTTAAAACAATCTGCCACAGACTTTGAGATGAGGAGAACCAACATGACCAATGGTAGCATGAGAAGGTTGTTAGTAAGTTCAAGAAGTATGACACACAGAGAGACGGTCATTCTCATTGTGCCACCAAGGAAGGATGCAGCTCCCAAGAGTGCAAACAAACCCACATCCAGAACTGTAAATGGACTTAACAGACTTCCAGCAACACGCCCATATGAAGCCCCTGCTAGTATCACTGGAATAAACAACCCTGAGGGAATTGCGATGCCATAAGTGATGATTCCAAGGAAGTATATTGCCACAAAGAATATCAAGAGACTGGAGAGCTGGAATCTTTTGTGAGAGCCAGCAATAAAGAGGTTGCGGATAGCATCATCGTTGGTAGTAAAAAAGAGAGAAGCGAGGTCATTGTAGTGATTAGGAGGACACTGGAAATTCTTGTAGTGTCCAGAATGCCCTATGGTTGGGCACTGATCCCCCACATTAGGAGGACAAGGGATGCACTTTGATAGCCATGGAACCCCAAATGAACAACAAGAGGTCAAAAATGATATAATCATCACAAGTATTATTTTAAATATAGGGCCTTTCCTGCAATAAATATAAATAATCATTCACACCGGGAATGCTACAATAAAAAAAAATAATTTCGAAATGGGGCGGAGGGGGAATGGCATACTCATTAATGATGTTGTAAGTGCGAAGGACCTTATCCACAAGATAATTATAAAGGCTTCCCAAGAGACCTCCAATAACTCCAAGAAATATAACTACTAGTAGATCAGGTATGCTGTATGCAGGCTTTACTGAATTAACATCAAACATTATCAAACCTCCTTCCCCAAAAAGACCGCAGGTTCCCCCCTTGCAATATTCCATAAAACCTCTCAGCACCACAGCTACTACAGCTGTAGTAAAAAATGTTCTCCACATAAGAGCACTTCTCCACCTGCAAATCATATATGCAGTCTCAGAAACATAACAAGACATAAATTGATGCTACATGATTTTCCATGGATTGTTTGTGAAGTAGTCTAATATTATATATATGCTTAAAGGGAATGACAAACATAAACCCTTTAGACATTGTATTTTATTTATGAAATTTTTTTCCCCCCAAAAGTTAGTTTCATTGATGTAGTAAATGTTCACAATTATAATATTTTATCTAGACTGTCCAAGTAGAGGCGAAACAGTTAGTCATATAATACTAGTTATCATATGTATACAAGACATGAGTAGATACTTATTGGAATAGTCATGATGATATTGCTGTTTGTTGTCACATATGAATTGCAATCTAAGTAACAACTATGGAAGTGCAAGATAATAGAGAAAGAAAGGGGACCAAGAAGCTGCTTCTTCAAGTGCAAAGAGGACACCACCGACTGGGGCACGGAAGGCACCAGCAACACCAGCAGCCGCACCACATGTGATCAAATCCCTTCGATCTCTGTCATTTTTAAAATCTCTGAACCCTTTCCAGGTCAGTCCATATTTTTTGGAACCACCTTGTCCAAGTAGATTTCCTATGCAAGCACCGGTATGCACCATAGGTCCTTCCTTACCCACAACAAAACCAGCTGCAACCCCGAAAATTGAGCCAAAAATCTGAAAAACTCAAGCCATTTTTCCACGTTAAAAACTATAATAAATGTCATTTAAGGATATGCATTTGTAACAGGAAGTAAAAGGGATGGCACAACCCCCACATATAATATTGCACCGAGTAGTTAATTAACCAATAAACTAACCTTTACAAAGAGAGTAGGTGGAGCCAATATAGAAGGAGCATCAACGCCATTAAGATATGCCTTGACCTCGGGTATGCCAGATCCTGCTGCTGCAGGGGCGACATAGGCGCATAGGGCTGCTGCAGCGATGGCTAAAACCATGTTACAACCAGCATACAGTGCAAAGGCCTGATGATACCTGTTCTGCAGTAAAAATGACAGCGCAGTTATTCCATTAACGTAATGTTGATTTAATTATTATTATTAATAAAAAAAAAAAACGAAGGAAACAATAACACGATAGAATGGTGCATGTATGCATATATACTTGTGGTTAAGCATGAGATGGTTGGTGAGGAGAAGCTTGAAACCAGCAATATTCTCAACACCAATGTTATTGAAGAAGGCAACAAGACCTGTGCCTAAACCAATAAGAAGTGCAAAAGTCCATTTGAGGATGGCATACTGCACAATCTCGGCTTTTGCTCCAAGCCTCCAGTCTTGCTTGAATAGATCATTCTCAACAATCCTACATGAAGGTTAAGTTAATTAATGAATGAAAAATTGAAACAGAAGCGATGATCATATGTCATTATCAATACATACTCGTAGTCGAGACTTTCAATTGGACAAACATTGGCTCCAACAATGGCGACCTGGGAGGTAGTATTGAGCCTGTTATTATTCTTCACAAGGAGAGGCTCTCTCAACGTCAACCCACCAGATGAAGATCTTGATGATATTATTATTCTATCTTCCTCCTTACCCATATGTTCCACGTCCCTTCCATCGTCTTCCATTTCCATATTTTGCCTCCTATCTTATCACAATTATTATTATCAATCATCTATCAGCTAACAAAGATAATTACCTCACAAATTAATAATGATATATCGTCATTAAAAAGACAGAGAAAGAATTGTTTGGAAGATGCACATAGTAACAACCGAAGAATGCGCACATTCTCATACTTATTACTGGTATGATTAATTTAATAATAAATAAATAAAAGAGGATGGAAAATAAGGGTTAATTAGTTAACGGGGAGAGAAGCTACCTTTGTGAAAAAATGTCAACCATTTGATTCTTCTTATTAATCTGGAGTTCGGTCGTGAAGCAAGTATAACATGATCAAAAATTGTTTCATTTAGGAATTGAACTCGGTTCTCTCGAACCATTCGTCCATTTGCGAAACTCATTAACCACAATTATCTGGTTTGTTCCCTTCCTCATTTTCGTATAAGTGGATAATGTTTCTTTCATTCCACATCATTAAAGGATCTATTTTATTTATTATTATTTTTTGTGCACTCGTAGGTTGTCACTCATTTATGGGTTGTCCGTCTATCTTTAGATGAGTAGAATAAATGTGTCTACCTTTTATTTTTATTTTTGTGTTAACACTATGATTCATGAGGCAAATGGACCCTAGTGATCCAGAGTTCGGTAAAAAGATATTTAAATACTGGTCAAGACTTGTTACGCACATGAATCAATCAAGACTTGTTACACACATGAATCAAACTTAGGTTGTACCAAGCCTTAGGAGATATTAAATTGGAAGTGGTGAAAATAATATTAATTAGGGAGCATTGTCAGAGGAAAAAAAAATTAATGTTGCATTGCAAATTAAAAAGGATTGTTTATTTTTTATTTTTAGGGAAAAAGATCATTTATTTTTGAACAACATATCTTTTAGGGTTAAATAATATTTTCCCCCTGTTTGAGGGAGTTTTGATTTACCCCCTTGTAATTTTTTTTTTGGGATCCCCATCGCCATTAGAAGATTCTTTGATTTTAAATCCTAATGACATCTCAATGTGTAAATGTGATGACATGACACGCAAATTCTGTAAATTATTATTTTTTTCAATTTTTTTGTTTACACGTGTATAATGAATTTAGAGGCCATTATTAAAAAAATTAAAATCAAATTTCATTAAACTTTTTCACAAACTCATAACATTCATTTCTCTTCATCTTCTTGTTTACTTCACAGGCCAAGGCTAGGGTGGGAGAGCTTGATAAGTCTCTCACCGTGGGAGAGTAAAAATATTTATTTTCAGTTGTTGGATAGTGAAAGCTCATGATTACTATCACACTCTAACAACACTAAATACATTTTATTTCATCTCACGTTCTCTATTCTCTCTCCTCTTGGTTCTTCCTTGTCCAAATCCACCCTTGTAGAAATAATCATCTTCCATAAAGGCACTGTTGAAGATTTGTGGAAAGAATCATTATGCTATCAGCTAAGAAACAAATCCAAAAACATCTTTGTCGCCATTATCATCGTAGCCCTTTATTGCTCATTCATCAATTGAAGTTGTTTAATTGAATTTTAAACATTTCTTATTCTAACTATGGAAATTTCTTTGAACATTTCAATTGAATTTGAAACTTATTGTCAAATTACCCTACTGGTACTTTCCAGTAAAGTTCAGATTCATACTTCTCTTGAAGAAACAATTTTGCCTATTTGATAATATATATAATGGGTATCCATCTGAAGTTTAGATCCATGGTTCTCTTGAAGAACCGTTTCTTATTCCAACAGTGAAAAAGTTAAAAGATTTTTTGCTGAAACATAAGAACTAGAAAAATTCTAGAAAAATAATGCAGTAATTGATATAAAATGGTTATGTTGAGAACTCTGTTCGGAAAACATTTCCATGTGTTGCTGGAGAAAAAAACAGGGAGAGAAGTTGAAGGAGTTAGAAAGGAGAGAGAGAACAGAAATTGATAAGGTGTGGGAGGGTGTACGATGCACTTGCTGCTTTTTCACTCACTCACGGTGGGAGACCTATTAAGCTCTCCCACCCTAGAAGGCGCCTTCTTCACAAACCCAAACATTCAAACCTTCACGCCACAATTCTAAAAATTCATGAAAAAATGCAACACAATTCTTTGACAAATAATCTTCAATCATCAACAATACAATTCTTTAACAGTTAATTACAATTCAATAAAAATCGCCAAATCTAGAATCAAGTTACACTCTTTATCTTCATCTTCTCAAAAAAAAAAAACCTAAGATAAACCCATATCTTCACCGTCCCACGACCATCATCATGTTATGTTCCTTCCCCTCTACAAAATCACCTCTTAATATTCTTCAGATATGACAATTTGGGTTATATGACCACTGTCAGAAGCATTGTTATCTTCTATTGTAAATCATTGTCCATCTTATCGCTATAACAACCCCAACAATGTTTAAAAAATCATTTTCCAACAATCCCTCTTTTCCCCCCACTCTCGGACTCTCCATTTTTTTGGTCTCTCTCAATTTTGTTATGTTAATTGTGGGGTTTTCTACGAGCGATACGGTGGAGTAAATTGAAGTTTTAGTCTATGATTGAGGTTTGAGTTTTTGTGGTGAAAGTTTGGAATTTTTCGTCATGAATTTGGGGTTTTTGTGATTGAAGAGAATGAATTTGATTGTTGATGTTGGTTTTCAACTCCCTAACACCTTAATTTGAATGTGGATGTTTGTTTGAGTTTTTTTTCTATTAATTTTTCTGGGTTTAAGTTTGGAGATGAATATGATGAAGTGTAAGGAAGAGAAATTAAAAAATAAATATTGAAAGGGGGGAGGGAAGAGAGGGATCAGAGAAAAAAATGGAATAGAGAACATAAAAGATGAATAAAAGGAAGATCAGAAAACAATCGAGAGGAAGAGAGAAAAGATTGATGTTTTGGTCATGTGTTGTTGTTGTTATTATATGTGGGTGAAAGGAAGGCAATGAGATAAATAGTAAAGTGATGAATCAGATGAATTTTGATCTACATTATGAAGAGATTGATATTTTTTACTTGATTTAATATGCAATTGTTTTTTTTAAATACTCATAATTAATAAAAAAGACACATGGAAAAAAAATAAATGGAAAAGAATAAAAAAACCAACTCATTGTGCAATGTCATCAATTATACACAATCAAATCCCAGTCAGCATGTCACGTTTTCACTTTTGCACAGTCAGATGTCATCAGATGTCACGTCTTCACTTTGAGTAGTGATATTTGTACAATTCTTTGGTACAACTTTCATGACAACTTTGGTTTTCTCTCTTTTCATTGGTCAAAAATAATAGAGAGAGAAAAAGGAAGAGAGAGAGAATAAGAAGATAATGTGAGTATGAGAAAGAAGAGAAATGTTATCTACAACCGCTTTGTCAATCACGGATAAACACACGCTCCTTTATTTGAGCCACGTTGCACTTTTACTAAACTTGGTTACAGGCTAACTGGTTCTCTAAGTTAAATTTATTACATTTTTTTTTTCATTTGGAAAATTACTTGTGCACATCAAACTTTAAACCTTTCACCATCTTCCTTAAGCTTTCTCCTTTGTCCATGACCACCATATGTACCTGGAAGCATCCTTTTGAAAAAAGACCACCATGATAACTTCAATCTCCACCACTCATTAACAGGGACGAGCCTCACCGCCAACATCTTCTCTGCCTCCGTGACCAAGTTGTCTAACAACTTCATCGGCGAAAAACCTTCGGGCCTCACCATAACCATTCCAACAGTCAACACCTCTTCCACATCCTTATACCTAGCAACCAGAAATCCAGAGTGTCTCCGATTAAACTTTATAAAAATGCAAATGATCAAAATTGCTAAAATGAACATAGTATAGTAGTTGCTATGAATGATCAGTTTTATTAATTGAAATATGAAAATAATAAGGATCTAGATCCAACCAAATATGTAGATATCATGGAGTTTTGATTGATTCACAGTTTTATAAAAAATTACCAACATTCTCAAAAAACCATCAACAACACCTCATCTCTTCAGATTTATAAAAACAACCAAGAACAAAAAGAAATAGAAAAGATGAACGCATCAACTATGGGATGAAGACAGGCCTCCACCTTTCGAGATGAATCTGGGTAAACACACAGTAATTGGGAAAGTACGGAATTAAGACAAAAAAGGGGGAAAGAAGCATTTTAGGATCGATGTTTTTAAGTGGTAGACATTACCCTTTAATTCTTTAATTAAAAAATAAAAATAAAAAGGAAAATGATTCATAAACACCCCTCTCCCATACCACTTTGTACACATCCTTAGGTGACAGGGTATTTTAGTAATTTTGCAAACCCTTTTTTTCAATCCGTTCACTCTCTCCAAATCCTCCTCTGCAAAACACACCCTAACACTTTAACAAATCTCTCTCACTTCCCTCTATCTCATCACCACATCATCCACACTCCTTCACCACACCACTGCAGCCGCCGCCTCATCCTTGTCCTTAGCCCCACCCCTCCCTTTGATGGCCGGCCGTTGGTGCTCCTCTCTCTTTCTCGTCGGCCGCCACCACCACCACCTTCATCACCGGTCACCACCATAACGGTGACTGTAACGCCCTATTTCTATTAAAGCGATAAAACAAGCGAATATAACAAATATTCAAGAAATAAACGCTACGTCATCAAATAACAACAGTCAAGCATATGTATATAATGTCTCATTTGTCACAGCGGATATAATCATACATCTCCAAATCAAAAACAATACATCTGCCATGGTTAATAATCTGAAGGTGAGAAAAACACAAGAAGGGGGGTTGAATTGTGTTTTAGAAAAATTCTTCGTTTCTCCTAAAAACTGAACACACTGATCAGAAGCTAAGCGAGACAGCTTCTGAAGTGATAATCAGAATCTAAATGCAGCGGAATAAAACAGAGAGAGAGAAGAAGAACGACACAAAGCAATTATACTGGTTCCTTCCACAATCCGGAAGTAGTCCAGTCCCCCTTGCACTTCCAAGGAGATTTCACTATGAGTAATATCTGATTACAAATGCTCAAGCACACAAGCAAGAGACTTCCAATGCTCAAGCACACAAGCAAGAGACTTCCTTTGCTCAAGAACACAATCAAGAGACTTCCTGCTCAAGCACAACTGCAAGAGACTTCCTAACTAAACAAAATTACACAGAAAATTGTTTAAGGTTGAACACTTGATATACAATCAGAGGTGCTCACAATACAAATCAGATACAGACTCAATGGACTTAAGAATTTCTAAGATATGACTTTGAGACACAGAAATTCTAAGTGAATGCAGAACAATTTCAGCAGAGGTTTGGTACTTGTGAAAATCTTGTGAGTCTTTCGTTCAGCGTTCTTGCATTACCAAATCTCTAGGTCTTCACTCCTTTATATAGAGGTGTGAAAGAGACGTTGTGAAATTGCCAGCACACCAAAGAGTCGTTGTTGAAGCTTGATCTTTCACCAATGATCTTTTGCCTGATTTGGTTGTTGTCCTATGAAGAACAAATTTGAAATCCATTCCTTATCCAAAGGAACATCTATGCAGGCGAAACCGTATTCTGGAGCTGTTTTCTTGTCCTGTAGCACGGACACAAAACAGAGTAGTGGAGAACGTGGTTGTACAATTCGTACAAAGTACAATGTCAACGCTTTCGTCCAAATTGCAAACACACGCCTTCAAACACCTTTGAAATGACCGTTGCAAACTCCACTAATCCTTTGTTTGTGTTTTCGAATCCAATAGACAGCTTTTGCATTGATAATTCTTCAATTCTTGATTCTTTGCAAATCCAGTTGATATTCAGCTTCTGGTGAAATGGCTTCTGATGATGCAGCTTCTGATGATGCAGCTTCTGATGACGCAGCTTCTGATGATGTGGCTTCTGGACCTCTTGTCTTCAGAAGCACTATTCTTCAGGAGCAGCCTACTTCAGGAGCGCTATTTTTTCAGGAGCAGCTTGACTTCAGGAGCGCTTTTTCTCTTCAGTAGCAAGTTGCCTTCAGGAGCGTCCAAGCTTCAAATTTTTGTTGTTTCCATAGCTCTTTATTTGCTCATTCAGAACCAATGATGATGTAACTTTATAATTATGGTCCTGTACACTTGAACAAATATTAGCTAGTCCAATTTACAATTTTTAATACCTTGTTATCATCAAAACCCTTTAAGGTTCATTGTTAAACACATTTTGTTCCAACATAATCAACACCAACATAAAATCCTCCAAAGTCTCAACAAAGAGTACATCTCAACATAGATAAAATCCAACAAATAAGGGACACTGACTCGACATAATCAGAGCCCTAAACTAAACTCCAAAATGATAGCGGAGGCTAACTCCAGCTATCCAAGCACTCACCGCAAGTGAACTACTCCTGCACAGCGTCTGCCCATCCATACAGACAGGTAGGCGGTCAAAACCACCGGAGGTTAGCATTACATTAATCATAATCAATATAATTAACTTGACATAAATAAACGGTTCAATTTTCAATTATTCATCATGAGCATTTAACCTCCACATCCACATTCATATAACAACTTCAATCATTGCAAGTGTATAATCATTTAGCACACTCATCATCATCATTCAATGCAACAATCCAGACTCATGCAATGTGATATGCCTAAACTTGACACATACATGCATGTGGTACCAAATCTCCTCAAGGTCGTCACCCATGATGCAACAAAAACATCATTATCAACGGCTATAGTCAACGGCAATATGGATATAACATCCGACACGACATATGATGCATGAACATATGACTCAATCCACTATGCATATGTTCACAACGATTCAACGGCTATCATCAACATTTAGTATATATGCAATCAACAACAATTCACCACCACTTAACCTATATATAATCATCAACAACATTCACCATTCAATCAACATATAGTTGTCACATATATACACCATCAATCATCTCCACATAAGTTACATCAACTATCCATAAAGGATTCATAAGGCAATCGACTCTTAAAATCATTTTCAACAAAGTTCGTCTCTCAAAATCACAACATTAGAAATAATTGAGCATTTGAGCCAAAACCAAGTAGTCAAGTTCCAATGCCTCAACTAAGTATACCTCTAGGCCACATATGAGTGCAGTAGAGGATACCTTGGCGTTTCACCGGCCAAATACGACGAAATCATGAAAATCACGAAGTTCGTCTCACTTTATCGTTTTTCAAGAAATTTCCATTTTCAAATCAAAACAAGTTAGATCCATCACACCATAGTTTAAATACCATTAAACACATTAATTGAACTTAGAGAACATAAGTTTGAAGTTAAGAAACATTCCATAAAGTTTGGGTTGACTTAGAAATAGTTATGCGGAATTTTCGTAAAATTTCCCTAAGACCTCCTTGGAGTATTTTCCTCATAACTCACAAACCAAAAATCATTTTCAAGTCAAACCAAAGCCTCTGGAAAGCTAACAAAATTATCTACAACTTTTATGTTTACGTCAAAAGCTAAATCAAAACAGAAGTGTGAGAAAAAGACGCAAGAACACAAAACAGGATGTGCTGTCTGAACAGTAGCTTCTGAACAGGATCAGCTTCTGATCAGTAGCGCTCCTGAACAGTAGTGCTGTTCAGAAATTGAACCTTTGTTTTCAACCCATTTTCACCCAAAAATCCCAATTTTGATCATTCGAAACCCCAAAACTTAATCTCAAAGATGTTTATAGGTCATATAACATTCAAAACACTTAAACATACACAAGTTTTGAGATTAAAACATCAACACAACAAAATTCATCAAATCACCAACTTCCACAACTTTCAACAACAAAAATTCTCCTCACCAATTCATCAATTCATGATACCCAATGCATCAATTCATCAACAACACATGTTAAAACAACAACAACAACATTTGAACATGAATCCAGCAACAATTCAACAACCACAACTTCATTCATCATCAATTTCATACAAAAACATATCATGTTCATATCTACCCATTTTGACATACAAATTCAACAATAACAACACAATTAACATTCAATTCATGTACATAATCATGTCAACAAAATTAAGCACGAAATTCTACAACCAAAATCAAATTAAGCACTTAACCACAATTATGCAACGAATTAGGGTAGAATTAAACTAAAGGATTATGATTAAAGTCTAACCCCCTTACCTCAATTCTTCACAATCAACACTACGGCTTCACTTTAGCTCCAATCCTAGCCCCAATCCTTGAAGCTTGACCTCCCTCTAGCATTCTCTAGATCTCCTCTTCAAACCCTTGTCTTCTCTCTATCTTTATCTCTATCTCTTCTCAATTGAAAATGAAAATGTTGGCAAAAAAAAAAAACCTATTTCCTCTACCAACTAGAGCTTATATAGGTTCACCTAATTTGGCTCAACTCACAACACCTTAATGGGCCTAACCCATTTCTATTCTAACCCAAAAATGTACGACTCACTTAACGGTAAAATGTAATACTAACGGTCACCTACCGGTAATAAAATAATTACTACACTCTCTCTATCACTTAGTAAAATAACCACTCTCACTAAGTACTAAAAATGATCCTCAACAAAATTACAAAATTACCCATACTCTCAAAACGACCAAAATACCCCTAAGTCCAAAATGACTAAAATACCCTTCTAACACTGAATTCTACAATTCCCGACCAAAAATACACACAGAGGCAATTAATCACATAAGAGCACATATAACACACATAAATAAATAATAAAATAAATCTAGCGAAAAATCGGGCTGTTACAGTGACCCAGAACAAGAAAAAGAGAGAGACGCCAGCAAGAAAGGTGGGAGGAAGAGAGACGCCAGTGAATGGAGGAAGACAACGGTGGTGGTGGTCGGAGATGGAGGAGGATGATTGGTGGTCAGTGGTGGTGGTTGTCGTCGCCAGTCCGGTGGTCGGGGTTGAAGGTGGTGGTCGGAGATGGAGAGTATGTAGAGAAGGTGAGGGAAGGATTAAGTCACATAGAAGAGAGAAACTGAGACTGGACTGAAACTCAATTTTTTTATTTTTGAGTTGGCACTTTGCAGGAATATTTATATTTTGTTTTACATGTTGGAAGGTGTATGAAGATGGTTTGCCACCTAAGGTGGTCCATCTATAACTACTCAATAAAAAAGAGGTAAAAGAAACAACCGGTAGCCAAGAAAGTAACAACTACATGGCCCATTAATTGGGCAAGTGTTGGTTAGCGAGTGTTATAGCGTTTGTCGCTAGCACAACTCGAGAAAGAAAGTTGTCAAAAAGTTGTTAGAAAATGGTTGTACAAATATCATTTCTCCTTCACTTTTGGCCATATATTTAAATGAGTTGTGTTATTTGAACATCTATTTATATGACAACTTTTGAGACAACCAAAACTTTACAAAGAAAGTGAGGTATTGACACAAAAACCAATACAATAGAGAGAGTAAGAACATAATGTGAGTATAAGAGAGAAAATTGTTACAAAAGTTGTCGAAAAATGATTGTTCAAATATCATTTCTCTATTTAAATCGTGTTAACCATGTAATAAAGCGTGAATAGTAAAATATGATATCTCATTTCCGAGTCAAAAATGTGTGTCTGAATAACATTGCGGTAAAAGAGACTCGATTGTGTTATTGAAACGCATAATTTGAGACATATACTTGAAAAATGGGTAGCTTCGTCATTTCAACGCAATGATAAAGACAAATATGTAAATTTATCAGCCCTTTTGTCATCTTCCATCTCCTTCACGTTTTCTCTCCCTCTATGTGCTTCATTCTTTTTCCCTTACCTCCGTCCACATCTCCCTCTCTCTCTCTCTCTCTCTCTCTATCTCTCTCTCTCTCTCTCTCTCTCTCTCTCTCTCTCTCTCTCTCACACACACACACACACACACACACACCTCACATAAACTACAACACAACCTCGACCTAACCACACCATCTCCGTTCTCACCACACCATTGTCTTCAATCTTTTCAGATCTGACCTCCACCACACAACCTTATGCCGCCCGCGACCTCCACCTCCTCTTTTTTTCCTCATACCCTCACCACACAACCTTCAAGATCTGCGTTTTTGAAAGATGGAAAGAGACGAAACAATGTTGCAGGGAGTGAACTTTGGTGATGGAGTCCGTGACAATGCGGTGGCCAATGGCATGTTAGAGAGAGAACTAAAATGACGATGAAGAGAAGAGAGTGTTGCAGGGAAGATGAAAGAGAAAGAGAAAAATGGAAGGAAAAAAACCGTATAGATATACGGTCTTGTCCCATATGTGTCTGAAAAAATATGTGGAAATAACACTTTTAAAACTAAATAAACCTTTTTCCGCATGCTTCTGCATTTATTTATGAAAAATGCTAAGTAAGCCTACAAAAAAATTATGTTAAAAATGACACTTTTTAAACTTTTAAAGAGTTATCATCACAACTTTCAATATTATACTATATTTGATTCATTAAAAAGTGTCACATAAACACTTATTAACATGACCCTTTATTCTTTCTTTTTTTAGGGGGTGAACCTTTATTTATTTGCATTTGTATATTAAAAAATATAAAATAATAATAATAATAATCATAATAAATATGATGTGAGGTCTCATCTCTAACCAACAAATTAAATTTATCAAAAGAATGAATAAAACGAGCTACAATTAAGATATGAAGTTTTCTTCTCTCACCCTCTAAAATAAAAGTTTTCTTCTCTAAAACAAAAAGATATGAAGTGTTTTTTTAAAGGAAAAAAGATACGAAGTTTTCTCCTAAAAAACAAGTTTTTAGTTATAAAAATGAGTTTAATTCTCAAAAATAAAATTTTTAATTATTATACACTGTCGATGTAAAAAAGTTTTACTTATATATCTAATGATGTATTGACATTATTTAATGAGTTAAAAACACATTATTTGTTTGCTTCAAAAAAAAAAAACACATTATTTGTTATACCTCATTAATTAATGAGTTGACATATCATTAGATGCTTGTGTAAAAATTTGTACGTGGTGTGTATAAATTAAACTCATGATCTTGACCCTGCATGGAGACTTTATCTCCGGTGAAGAGATTTTCTGCTATGACTTTATCTCCCGTGAAAATCTAAGCCTTTGAATACTTTCTTTCTCTTGCTTTTAATATTAAATGGTTTTTCATATTTTATTTTGGATGGTTGAGATTTCGCTAGTTCACCTCATTCATCGAAGAAGATTTGTACCCGCTACAAATATACATTTTTCTTTTTTTACTTTTCAAAACCACACACTTTCATCATATTAATTTATATATTTATTTTAGAGATTATATTTAAAAATCAGGAATTACATAACATAATAAAAAAAAAAAAAAATCAATTGCCTGGTACATGAAAATGAAGTAGCAGTGTAATAGTAGTAATTACTAAAAAAATATGGTAATGTTGGTCAGTTTAGTAAAACCACTCAGAATTAACAAGGAGTGACAACAATATATATATTACATGAAATATAAGTTGCATTTTGTAATGGTAAACATGTAGACATATATTTAGATAAACAGTTTAATTTGAATCTCACAGCATAAGCGTATATTATGATAAAACACTTACGTATAAGCTGGTTCCATAACAAAAGGCAAAATAAAGTTAAATTGTTTATGTATAAGTTATAAGCTGTTTTCATAAACTATCTTGGAGAGCTTACGAAAATAAATTATGAACATGCCGTAAACTGTTTTCATAACTTTTCCAAAGTGGTCTCACAAGTGTTTATGTCGATAGATAAATTTCAATAAACCAATCCAATCAGGCTCAAATCCTACACAACAAGGATATGTCATCTATTTCAGGTCATATACCTCTTGCAAGTAAAGTCATATATAACCTGAAATAGACTTCTGGATCCAGTCTCCTCCTTCAACTTTAGAAGGTGAGCTACTTTCAAAAAACCAGCATGGGATCTAGACATAATATCGTCCTCGTACACATCAGATTTATTACTCTCATAATGTCGAGCGAGCTTTGGTTTTGATAGTGCCCACTGCATTGCCCATATGGCTAATGGGCGCATGTAACATAAAGATCTATATTCATCTTTAGCAGTCCAAGCTTCCGGAGTTTGGAAAGAATAACTGTTGATGAGATATAACAAGAAGCTTAATTAGCTATTAGTGGTATAAAGAAAGCAGATACATGGATCTGTGAAGTACTAAAGGAACAAGCTATTATTAGGAAACTTTACCCGAGACCATCACTAGACCATGCAGCTTCATATATCCCACCAGCAGTTTGAAATGCCATATCAGTCATGTTTTCCTGGATCATTGTTGCAGCTAAGGCATATGTCACTCCTGACCATATTTCTCGTGATTGCATTGATGACATGTCAACATTCCCATCAGGTAACATCCCATTTACAGCTCCTCGTTTCCCACCCTTCACTTTCATAACGTTGTTATCATAAACCACCTCAAGTGCACTTCTAATCTTCTCTTCTCCAACAATTGGCAAAAGACCACATGCTCTAGCATACCTGCAAAACAAGAAACAGGAAGTTCCAATTTTGTTTTAAATATTACCAAGATCTATGAAGCCTGGCTACATGTGCAAAAATTCGAGGTACTTATTACATACCATTGTCCAGCTAATTGATCAGCTTGTATGGATGATCTTGAACTTCCACAACTGCTATCATAATTGAAGTAAGAACCATTCCATAATTTTTCAAACACAGCCTTTGCTTTTTGAAATTTGTGCCAAAAATAAACTTCAGAACCCTTGTCTCCAACCTCATGTGCTAAGGCTGACGCGGCCTGAAGTGCTGCTACCCACAATCCACCACTATACGCACTTACACCAGATACAGACCATGTGTCATAGGTTTGATCAGGGAATCCTTCATTCTCAATCATTCCGTCACCATCCTTGTCAAATTGGTCCATATAAGCAATTGCAATATAAACAGATGGCCAGACAGCTTGAGCAAACTTCTTGTCACCAGTGGCAACCACATCCCTGTAAACCTGAAGAACAAACTTTGGATTCAAGTCTTTCCACCTATCTGTATTATAAAGATTATAGCCATTTACTTCAGACCACGGGTCACTGATTCCAATATCATGAGGAACAGCACCAAGAACCTTCCTTGATACCAATTGTCCATCACACAAGAGTTTCATCTTTCCAGGATCATGCATCAGTACTGCTGCAGCGAAGTCCCTTTGAACACTAAGTTCAAGTTTTGGAAATAGTGTGACTAATGAAAAAGATGAGTAAAAATGGACATCATAGGTATTCCACATTTGATACTCGATTCCTTCAAGATAAAGAAACTGGCCAATGTTTTCTTCCCCTTCTTGGAGAAGACTTACTCCATATGCAGACTTTGATGCAGGTGGAGTTTGTATTTGCTCAACTACTGTGGTAAATCTTTCAAGAATGTCAATAGCAATATCATTTTGATGTGATATATTATTGTTATTCTCTAAATCAGAAATGAATCCATCCAAGGAAAATTTTCTTTCTCCTATATTAACTAAACTATGCACAGGAGATGAACCATCTGCGCAGAAGAAAAAATTATGAAGAAAAATCGACAATGGTACATACCGTTTTATGTGAGGTTAGGATGAATTTAAAAGAAATATAGACTAGGGATAACTATCTGATAAATAGGATTCAAACTTTAAGAGATAAAAATACCTGTCCAAATTGACCCCCCAGAATTCAGGTAGTAAAGTTCATTCAAAAGGGTAACAGGGTACCTGCACAGAACTCTGAAAGCTTGAGATTTTGACTGTAGAAGCAGGCAGTGAATAAATAACTGATAAGTACCATTCAGGAAATCTCTTGTCCTCAAGGATTGGTCTTTGCCAATCTTCAATCTGGGACTCCCACTGACAATGTTCTACATCACCAATTCATAGAAGTTTGAGTAAGTAATTTTCTTATGGTATAAACAATCACAAATAAGCATGCATCTGCATGGTTTTGCATATATGGTGGAAACTTCATCTAAAATTGACGTCAAGAAAAACTATATCCATACAGTCTGCCTCTTAAAAGTCTATAGATGGATATAGTTATGCTTGATATCAAATTTAGATGCAATCACCATATTACAGATGCAAAAGTTGATGGAGTTCAGCAACGAAGATTACCAATAATAGCATCATGTGCAATATTTGCAGCTGCATCTCCTTTAGTACCATAAAATTTAGTGTAACGCCTGTTAATCCAGTTTCATTAGTTATGTATAGTCTTTAAACAATAAATCTTCTTATACAGGTTTCTATCGCTAACCTGTAATAAACCCTTCCTCCAGGGAACTTGACTTCAGGGCAGTCCCATGCCAACGAAAATGTCACATTACGCTGAGCATCAGATGGAATAGTCACAGTTGCTGCAATAGCTGCCCCAATGGATGATCCTGGTTTTGAAGGCACAGGTGTTTCAGTAAAATTCAGATGGTCAAATGTCCCATGCTGAAAAGAAAATGATTACCATCATTCAGTTTAGTGAAATAAACATATGGATCACATGAAGTCTGATATCCTCAAACTTGTATCATTATAAAAATATATATTCTTAGACCTATTATTTTATCCAGGGACATGGCATCACGTTTAACTAACAGGAAGAGGAATTTCTTAAAATTCATTACTACTCGTAGAATTTGAGTGTCAAGCCTAATCCAGGAAAATAGCATGCTAAGCAGAAAAGGTAATCACTGTCAGTGATGCAAAAGGGTTTTATTAGTAATTTAGTAGTATTTATTATTTAGCCAAATCTTAGTAATTTTCTAGAACTCTCTATTATTATTACGTTTTATTTTATTTTGGCCCACAGGTTTGTTATTTCTTTCACTATATAAGCAGAACTTATGTAGCCTAAGAGGCACACTTTTTCATTCATTAATAATATTCGAGATTTTCTCTCAATTTCTGGTGGATTCCGGAACCCTTATTTTGATAGGTTTGTCGCTTGCAACCCTATTTTCACAAGTTTGTCGCTTGCAAACTTGTTCTTTTCTATCTAGGTTTAGCGCTTGCTAACCCTACGCTTCCGTACTGCGTCAGTTGGTATCAGAGCAGGTTTCTCCTGTTCTTTTCCTAACGGATCAGCCATGGGAGATCAACTAATGACGAGGGAAGAGTTTGCCGGCTTAACCGCGACTCTTACCACGGACATCAAAGCTCTGTTAGATCAGATGGCGGCGTGGACAGCTAAGGTTTACAACAACGCCAACAACAACAACAGAAACAATCCGAATAGAGGAGGAGAACCAATTCCGGTTATTAGGGTTTGTAATAACATCCCTACTATTGTTACGTACCGAAAATCAAAATATGCCAATGAATCTGATTTGGAATATTATGAGCGTAGATATTACAACAAGTTGACGGATGATTACTACGAGATTGAAATCTCCTATTCGGTATATCGTTGTCCGTTTTGTTACAACAAAGATTACTCCTTGTCCGACCTTTTGAGACATGCTTTCAGAATTGCAGGTTACCCGTGTTCGCGTAAGATGGTTAAAGATATTGCTAGACACTCTGTTTTGATAACGTATATTCTAAGAATTCTTACGCAATTGAAAGAGAAGATCGACGTTGCTCAGACGACCGAATCGTTTCCAACGTCTATGAAACCGGTCGAAGAACATTCAGTCACCGAACCTGTTGTTAGTATTGTGGAGACTGATGAGCACATGGTTTCACTTTGTGATGGAAAAAATAGGAATGATGTACAACCGAAAGAAGAACTAGAAGAAAAAGAAACTGAAGAGCCTGAAGTAATTGAGGAACAATTTGAAGAAATCAAAGAGGAAGAACCTGTCGAAAAGGAACAAACAGCGGAGAAGTTTGTTTATGACGCTGTCTTGAATGAAGAGGTTACGAATGATGAGGTCTATCATGAAACAGTACCCTTAGTTCCAAATAACATACCAGCTGTCAACAACACAGAAGTCCCACTATCGGAGGAACGTGAAGAGGAAGTTCACGACATTGTCGAAGTTTCTCAACCATCTTCTGTTTCGACACCAATTCTCACTGATTCAATACTGTTTGGCAAAGACGACATTGAAAATTCACAAGGTGATTCCAAACAATCTCGGATCCCAGCGAAACAGGTAGAAGATAATGAAATTGTTGAAGATTCTGAGGAATCTTTCATTTGTAAACAACAAACGCCGAGGTCAAACTTCAGATTCACCCATCAAGAGATTGCCAACACTCTTCCAATAGGAACGACTGTCTATTCAGAACAACAATTGGGTGAGGTAAAATTTCAATCACTCTCACCTAACCACTTCAATGTGTTTGCACAATCAATTCAACTGTCTTGAATGTTTCGATCCCGGTGGATCGATGCCACTGTCGTTTCTCCCACAATTTTCTGTTTCGAATTTGTTGTTCTCATTGCCGTGTACAATGGCTCCGCCGTGGGCAGCTTTTGAATGGTTGAATTTTTATGATGCTCGTCTATACACTCAAGCACCGAAGCTACCGCCGAAACCTCCGGATCGACGTCTTTTGACCATGCCTGGGGAATTTATGGCGACAGGGAACTTCAACTCACCTTCTTGTGTGGAAATAGCTGTTTATCTCGCTGTCAAAACTTTAAGAGTCATTATTTTGGAGGACAACACAATTGTTTATCAAAATGGTATTCGTTATGAACTAATGGAAGTGCATGGTGGACAAGGAGGAGAGTTTGCTAGAATGATAAAATTGCCACAAGTCACAACTAAGAATGATGACTCCAAATATGCCAAACTTCTAATAGAAGGAATGAACTCCACCGTGTTGGGCAAGTCTATAACCTCAGGTGTTAATTTCAGCTCTGGTTCAAGCACTTCAATGTTGTATCTCTTCAGCCGGGTATTTTCTATGGGGACGCCTTCATATTCCTCCATCCCATATGACCCTGATGGTCATATTTTTGAAAGTACAATGAAAATATCAAGTTATTTAAACCCTTCACAGTGGGGATTGTTTGCATTTGAGTGGGGAAACACAATGGGGAAACACGATGAATACATTTCTAAGGATCCATCCTTTGCCTTCATTTTCTTAAGATGTGATGTTTTTAATCTCTGCAATCCTATTCTTCAACATTATCACCTTGCTGCTATGGGACACCAATTGACTACAGGACTTAAAGAGAAAACAATATCAAAATTGATGATTTTTGAGATGAAATGGTGTGGTATTAAGGAGAACATAAGTACACCCAATTCAGAAGCCAATTTGGTAAGTTCACTTGTTGGAGATATGATGTTTTTATTGGTAACTTATGGGTCTGTATTTGACTACCCTGAAGGACTTTTGCTTATATTGAGGATTTCTCATGTGATGGATTTTATATCAGTTATTGGAAGCATGTATTCAACAATAGTATTGTTGAGGAATATACTATTCTATGAATCACAAGATAGTTCCTTAATTTTTGGAGGAGGACAACTAGAACCGAATTTGAGTGTTGGAAGTAATGTCTCTGTGCAATCCTATTATGTCAGTTTCTTGAAAAACAAAGCCTCCACTCTTCATCAATATTATGCATATCTCATGAATGCATTTTTAAGCTTTATTAAAGGCTTATATAAAGTGGGACCAAGAAACGTTAGACTAAGGGTACTCTCACCATTTGATGTTCTGCATGTTATTAAACCTTTACTTGGACTTCATGAAAAAGGATATTGGTTATTCGCTCAAATAAAAAGGAATTCATTTACTGTGTTGGTTTCATTCATTCCTATACTTCAAGTACAACAGGGTCAGGCATCACTCAACAATGCTTGTATAGAATTATCAAGTGCGTCTGCAATTGTTGGTACATTGCTCGGTGGCTGCTTTGTTCATAAAAAGGGACCCTCACAGTTCACTCAATGGGATCCAGGAGGATGTTCTCTTGTTTATTGGAGGAGCCAACATGCATGGAGAGCTCTTCATCAGAATGAGAACTCGAGGTCGAGTTCTTCAGAGGTGGAGGAGACTGATGCAGGAGGGTTTTATTAGTAATTTAGTAGTATTTATTATTTAGCCAAATCTTAGTAATTTTCTAGAACTCTCTATTATTATTACGTTTTATTTTATTTTGGCCCACGGGTTTGTTATTTCTTTCACTATATAAGCAGAACTTATGTAGCCTAAGAGGCACACTTTTTCATTCATTAATAATATTCGAGATTTTCTCTCAATTTCTGGTGGATTCCGGAACCCTTATTTTGATAGGTTTGTCGCTTGCAACCCTATTTTCACAAGTTTGTCGCTTGCAAACTGGTTCTTTTCTATCTAGGTTTAGCGCTTGCTAACCCTACGCTTCCGTACTGCGTCAGTCTGCATCAGTGTCATCTTCATTTAACCAGCTTAGTCATCTCTATCTTAAAATGTTCGTCGGTGGAGATTAAACCATGAACTGACAGTAATGTTGAAACAAGTTTCTTGACAGTATTCATACTTCAGATGCACAAAATATGATGAAACATGATGAAAGAGTGACGTCCAAAGAGACCTAAGTACTGATAATTGTCATGATAAAAAGAGTTTCAGATGCACAAAACAAAAGGAAAATGACAGAAAGGAAACTCCAAGTACTTGTGTTATAAAATGCTTAATAGAGCACGATGGTAGCTTATCTGGGAGAAGACAGCATGGAGGAAGGATGAATAGCATACCATAGTAGTAATACCAAACAGAGACATTTCAAAAAAATAAATAAAATCTAAAAGCAGGTCCATAACCTGTTTAATTTCATGCCACATGTCCTTCGCTGAGATACCCTCGTGAGAACCAGATATAACAAAGACAGGGCATTCTGAGACATGAACATGTTCGGTCTCTTCAGCTGCAATTGCAAATGTGACGGGAGATTGCTCATTTGCAGTCCTGTAAATGCATATATCAATTTATAAATTCAAGGATTGAATTTCTTTTCATCCATTGCCTAAAAAGATATTAACAAGTTATAGTTACTTGTGATGTAGAAGCACACCATGCACCCCATCAGGCATCCTAGCATGAGACAATATGTATCTTGAATGTTAGAATAAAGTACAGGCAATCTGTGGGGAGGGGGAAAGCAATCAAATTGGAACATCTTCATGTAGAAGGTAAACCAACTGAAATTTTTCTTACTTTATGTTTGAATTGAAGTGATGACCAGTAAATTCTGATTGTCCTCCAACAGAATTCTGAATGCACACAGAAATTTGTTTGCACTCAATTCCTCAACAAAAAGCACAAGTATTTAAAACATATCACTTACAGTCCATGTGAAAAGCAAGGTGACATCTGCTGTTGTTTTGCCAAAATTATTCAGCTGCATATCAAATGAAATTGACTTATTATTGTTAACTTGATATGTATAAAACTGCAACCCAAATTTACATATAAGTGACCTTTGCCTACCGTAAAAGTAAAAACTGATACAGGAAAGCTACTCTCCTTGTAATTATGGGGTATAACAGGTGAAATCTGGCGACAAACTATTTTTAATGCTGGATCAGGTTCTGCATTTGAGCAATAGAGATGATCATTATAAGAGATGTGATACAGTATAAATATCATAATGGACTTGAAAGTATTCCAATTAGCCTTGCTTACCCTCATGTACTGTCCATGCCCTTGGGTATAATGCATGATATGTAGAACTCTTTCCATTCATATTCCAATCCCATGTTTCAATTCCTGATGCTGGATTTTCTCTAAATAAAGTTCATTAATAAGTTTTCTTTTTTAAAATCAAATGAGTAATGATATTTTGACATCCATTTGATGACAACTTTGTTGACAACTTGTTTTTCTCACTTCTTATTGGTCAAAAACAATGGAGAGAGAAAAAGGAAGAGAGAGGATAACAACATCATGTGAGTATGAGAGAGAAAGTTGTCCAAAAGTTGTCAAAAAGTGGTTGTCAAAATATCATTTCTCAAATCAAATTCAGAGATTCTAAAATGATGAATTAGTAACTGTAAAATTACAAGACTATCTATAATGGCCTACTTCTTTATATCTGGCTTCCCTGGGCATAGTACGCTTGAATATTTTTCACCATTTGGACGTGAAACGAAAACCTGAGACAAAAATCTTTTCATGTCAAAAAGGGTAATATTATTAGCAGTATGAAGTAAAGAGGATATAACTAATTATGAATGTCCTTTTATCTATAACAACTTCTATATATGAACCAAAATTAAGTTGCAAGACATACTGGAACTTCAAGAAACATTCATCCTGAAACAAGTATTTTTGCAATCTGGATGAGATAGATAAAACTTACAGAAAACTGATTTGCTAAAACTGGTTTCTCTTCACAAGTTAAAGGCAATAGTTGCCAACGCTGAAATTGACCTGTAAAACTTCTTCCAATGCTTCCTGAACTGAAGAAAAGAAGAAAGAAATAATGTTGTGGAATGAAGGAAATATTAGAAAAGAGAGTGAAGAGAAGACCCACCCAACACCACCTAAAGGAACACCATGAGAAGAAGTTACATGACGCTTAGCAAAAGGATCAATCATTCCAATCTGAGAAAGAAAAGCAAAAAGAATTAATAATGGTTTGATATGATAAGATAGAAATGAATTACAGCTTATTTTGTGAAAAGAAGGTCTAAGATTAAGTACCCTTCCTTTGGCAGCTTCTTCACGAACATGGCGCCATAGACGATAACCAATGGGAGCCTATATAGAAAATAAAAGAATAATTGTAAATGTATGTATGTATGTATGTATGAAAATGAATGAATGAATGAATTACGTACAAGATGAATCATCTCTTTGAAAGATAAGGTGAATTCCGATGGAACATTTGCATTTGCATGATTGTTTAATTTGCGCTGCCACGTAAGTTGTGGAGGTTTCCCTGGGTCAACAACCTTAATCCAAATAAAAAACAAAGGCAGTGACAGTGAGTGTCCGACTAAAATCATCATGATCGATCCTAGACAGACAGTCACATGTACTTACATATATACGTACCTTTATGGCAACATCAGCATCAGCAGCAGAAGAGTTGTTGTGGCCATGTTCTTGTTCATTTTCTTCTACCATCTTTCCTGCCAACATTTATGGATTGATTGATTAGATCAATATGAATGCAGCAAAGTATATATATTAATATTATTAGTGATCGATGAATGCATTAATTAATGGAATTGATTTGAAGAATAAGTCAATGCAACCACCTTCCGATCGATCCAATTTGAACCAACAAACACTACAACATCATCATCATCATCATCATCATCAATGAATTATGAATGAGTTAGTTAATTGAAGTAATAAAGAGTATATATATAACAAGTGGACGAAGAAGAGGTTTGCGTTTTGTAGTCCCTAAAATTGCGAAAGTTGGTAAGTAGGTAGATGATGAATTGGAATTGGAATGGTCCAAATCTGACTAATTTAGTAGATTAGATCCAATCCACCTATGGCTATGTAATGCATGCCACGGAAATAAATAGTAATTCTAACATGGACATATCACCAACAATTCACGTGTTTTTTATTTTTATTTTTTATTATTTCTCTAAGATGAAAAAACAAAATAGTAGTTGGTTTTGTATTATCTACTAGAGGAATGTTAGGGTCACATCCTCTAACGAAGCCTTCTAACACACTCCAATCACAAATAAACATGTCATCTATTTTTTTTATGCATTTACCTGCTGACTGGTAATTTTTGCATTTTTTTTTTATTATAATTAACTGTCATTTTCAAAGTTCAATACATAATTAAATGTTGTTTTACATATATTACCCTTAAATATTTATTGTAGAGAAAGAAATATGTGAAATGAGATATTATATGATTAAAGTTATTATAGGAAAAATATACTAGTAAAAGTATTTGTTGTCTTGGTTATAATGTTAAAAGTCAAAATGTGACAATTACAATTAAAAAGAAATAAAGGGTGTATCTTTTTAATCATTAGATCAGATAATTTAATGATGAAATAATTGATACATTTATAAATATTAATTTGTATGTAAAACATGTCTCATTTATGCAACACATAATTAATCTTATTTTAAGTATTTGCCGTCTTTTGTACAAAAAAGAAGAAGAAGAAATCGACCTTATATTTGTATTTTATTTTTTGACAAAATTGCGGATATATAGTTTTGCTAGTATGGACACCCGTGCCAATCACGGGCTGGAATTTCGTCATATTTGAGGGAGAGAATGTTGTGATGTAACAAATGTTAGTTAACAAAAATCTTATAGGCAAGCCTTAAAGTTTTGGATGAAGATGTGGTGGTATCATTTTCTCTAACCATATTTGACTATTTTTATCATATCATAGACATAGAGAGTCTCATACTTAAGAGAAATGTTTATGTGTCATGTGTGAGTTATAGCTCTTCATTGACAGCAAGATTTGATATTTACGAACATATAAGTGAGATCAGGCACGGATGCACACTGTGTCAATTGGGGTCAGCTGACCCCACTTCATTTATTTTTTTATAACAAAAAATATGATATGTTCATATGATGACCCCATTTAAATTTTTGTGTTAACCCCACATGACAAACACAAATCAATGGCATGCATTTTATAGGAAAGGATGAATGGAGTTACAATAAAAAATGGGCATGTGTCTTAGTTTTTAAAATAAAAAGAAAATGCTCTAATAAAAAAAAAATTAAAGTGGCAAGTAGATGATAAAAAGTTTAGCGTCAATATTTTAGGGAAGGAAATCATACAACAGAGAGAGAACTTATGATAGGTGTTTAATTTTTCGATTTAAAATGGTACATTTTTTCTTATCTTCAATTTTTGTTTACCGATACTAATATCAGGATGGCACTTCAGTGCTTTTCGCCACCGAAGCCAAAGGCACTGAAGTGCTACCCTTAATATCATCACTTATTTTAAGGTTAAATATGTTTTTAGTCTATAAAATTATGATTTTTTAAGTTTAGTCCCTCAAAAAAATTTATTCAGTTCGAGTCTCTATTTGCATATTATATGAACTATTTTAAGGACTAAAAATATTCATTTTTATAAAATAATTCAAAATATGAATATTTTACAAATTACAATATTATGGAGAACTAAATTTTCTCTACCAAAAAATTATCATTAAAATTGTAATAAGATTAGACTTGAAAACTCATAATTTTATAGACACTAAAAAAGTATTTAACTCAACATTTTATCAGTTTTGAATTTATATATTTTTATATAAATATTATGATAAATGATATTGACCCCACACGTTGAAATTTCTGGATTCGTCCCTGAGTGAGATGCCCAATATTTATTGTCTTTAAGTGTTTTCAATGAAGATGTTGGGTTTCTCTTAACCAAATATGATGATCCAACAAATTGTAGACTCTCTTGGAACTCCAAACGTTATGATGAAATGTTTTGTTATTTTTAGGTGTCATTTTCTTATTTGTATATATTAAATATAATTTTTTTTAATTTTTTATAGTATTTTAAATTCCTTCACTTTTGGTCTTTGGTGGAAACTAATCATAGAAAGACATGAATGTGTTATGCTCAGTTGACAAAATGTATGTTTATCAGACATTTTTATGATTGATGAATTATGAGAATAATTTCATACTGATAAGTCACATATGCATGGATAAAAAAACACAAATTTTGGTATGAAATATGTGAGATGCAAATAAAGGAACTAATGGTTAAAGTTTTAAATACTATAAAATTGTAATTTGTCAAACAATTTTTTTTGAAATCACCTTAACAACTTGGTCATCTAATGAAGTCTTATACTTCCTACCAACTTGTTTCAACTCTCATCGTCTCTCTATTTCAACATTTATTTGTTTCTTGAATTTGGTTGAGTTTTCTTAGACAAAATACTAATAAACATCTCTACAATTTGGTCCGCAAATTGCTATTAAAGTATCAACTATCATGTACATTTACTTATCTTATTATTGATAGAAAGTTTCTACCGGTTAATAATGATTAATCTTAATTTACAAATCCAAAAGCACTTAAAACAATTTTTTTTTTTTGAAACAATTTGTTTATAAGATAAAAAGAAGAAAAAAGAGAAAAGGAAATAGAATGTGGGGTGGAAGTGACAACGGTCTCTCAATATATCAAAATTCTAAAATAACATTTTTTTTTTTGTGGTGGTTGGAGTTCGAACCCCAGACATTGCATATATTATTAGGGTCTTATTAACCAGTGCCCCAGAGGCACTAGTTAAAGAACCAAAAGTAGAAAGAAAAGTTAAGTTTTGCATTGAAGAAAACACTTTTTTAACATTCAAAAAGTAGAATACACAATTTCCAAGACAAAATTCCCTTTTATAATTCCTTAACTAGTGCCCCGGGGCACCGATTAACATTTCCCGTATTATTATTATGCATTGTCCATACCAACTGAGCTAGTTATGTACACCCTCCGGTCACTATTATAAACAAAAATTCACTTTTTAGGTTCATTCAATAAATGATGTAGGTGGTCTATCCGAAAACCACGTACATAAAAACGAAAATGAGTATTTGTAAAAAAAAAATAAAAAAGGAAAGGAATATACTAGTACTAGTAAATCGCATAGCAGTGAGAGGAACTGAAACCCTAAATCACCCCGCCGCTCAAACTAACTGCCTCTGTAAGTAAAATCTCTTCGCGGATTCGCTTTCTTTTCAGTTTTCATCATCATCATCTCTCTCTCTCTCTCTCTCTCTCTCTCTCTGATTTTGATTTTGATTATTATTTGCAGCAGCAGCAGCAAGCAGGTTCAGTCCAGATCGACCCTAATATGGCTTTGGTAAGTGACTCCCTACTACTCTTTTCATTCATCCACTTCATCGATCTGATCTAATCTAACCTAACCCTAATTATCAAATCAATTAGATTCTTCATTCTGGTGAAATCAACAAAAATGCTTATAAGGCACGCATTGCAGCTGAATATGCTTCTGTCCAACTTCAATTGACCCCCAATTTTGAGATGGGTGTTTCTAACAAGACACCTCAATTTCTCGACATGAATCCTCTTGGCAAGGTTCCTGTCTTGGAAACCCCTGATGGTCCTGTCTTTGAGAGCAATGCTATTGCTCGTTATGTTGCTAGACTCAACAACAACACCTTGTATGGTTCTTCTTTGATTCAATATGTAAGTCTTGTTTTCTTCTTTTAATTCTATTCTATTTTTTTTTCTTTCTTTTTTTTATTAATTGCTGTACTCAATTATTGATTCATTCTCTGCATTCAGGCTCACATTGAACAATGGATTGATTTTTCATCCTTGGAGATTGATTCTAATATTAACAAGTGGCTCTATCCAAGATTGGGATATGGGGTTTACCTTCCTCCAGTAAGTCTTCTCTCCTCAACATTTTCCATACACTGAACTCGATTTAGAATCAATAGATGATAAGACATATCCACCCAATCCATGCCACACCGTATCCCAAACTTATTTTAAAATTAATTGGATATTACTCAGATGTGTATGTCAGACAGCGGCGAAGCTAGCTATGTTTCCACAAGGGGGCCAAATTTAAATAAATGAAATAAAATATAATTTAACTAGCTTTCTTTGTATTTGTTTAAGAGATCTGAAGTGTCAAAATAATACAAAATATATCTATTAAACAAGTGAATATATTTTGGTTTTCCTATTTCTACTGATTTTTGACAAATAAACTCTTTTGCGGTAGCTAAATATATATTATTGGGATAGCTAATATCAAAATATACTAACTTAGTCAAAGAAAAAAATATTTGTTGGGGTAGCCAAAGCTACCCTTTGGCAACAAATAGCTTCGCCCCTCATGTCAGAGAATCTTAAGAGTGTCAGATATGCACCGACACATATACTTCACCCAAGTTGGTTTATTTCTATGAAGCACGGACACTGACACATTCCTCGGACCGGGACACACCAAATCTGACACATATACTTTACACTGAATTATATGATTTTCGCACATTGTTAGCGGTGTCAATGTGTCAGTGTCTGTGGACATGTGTCCGTATCCGTGCTTCATAGGTTTATTTACATCTTCAATATTTTTGTTCTTGTTAACATCTTGTTGCTATGATATTTTATCCTGATCTTAATTATTTGTCTGGATGAAGGCTGAAGAGATTGCAATTACTGGCCTGAAGAGAGCTTTGAATGCTTTGAACACTCACCTTGCCTCCAATACTTACCTAGTTGGCCACTCTGTCACCCTGGCTGACATCATAACGACATGCAATTTGTATGTTGGTTTCACTCGTCTCTTTGTCAAGAGCTTCTCCTCAGAGTTTCCTCATGTCGAGAGATACTTTTGGACCTTGGTCAATCAGCCAAACTTCCGCAAGATATTAGGCCAAGTCAAGCAGGCTGAAGCTGTACAACCTCTTCAATCTGTAAAGAAGCCTTCCCAGCCTAAAGATTCTAAGGCCAAGGTAAACGACGAACCCAAAAAGGAGGCCAAGAAGGTGCCAGAAAAGCCCAAAGAAGAAGCAGAAGAAGAGGCACCCAAGCCCAAACCCAAGAATCCCCTTGATCTTCTTCCTCCAAGCAAGATGATACTGGATGACTGGAAAAGACTCTACTCGAACACTAAAAACAACTTCAGAGAGGTTGCTATCAAAGGTATTGTTACTGTGTCCCCCTTTGATGTTATTGTTTTCAATTTTGTGATTGTACGCAGGGGCGGATCTGGACTCAAAATATTGGTGAGGCACAATTTTTTCGCGGTTAAATAATTAAATAAAATATACACATAAGTAGCGAATGTGAGTTAATTGCCGTTTGTAGCGAGTGAATTTTGGATGTAAATGAGCAATTTTAAAAATGAGAAGAGTGATTTTAAATAACATATGCAAATATAAGGCCCAAGCCCATAACAACAAACACACATAACCCTAAATATTTGGTACTCATAGTCACATTTATCACAGCCGCTGCAATACTTTTCTTTTCTGCTTCTTTCTTCTTACAGTTCCATGGTTTCTTCATCTTTTTCCTTTCTTACCATGGTTTCTACATATGATTTCTTCTTCTTTTCTACTGGTACTCTGCTTGTGATTGATGGGTTTACATTAAGTTTATTATCTCAGTTCAATGTTTCATATATGGAGGGAAAAAAATGAAAAAAATCAGCTTGGGCTGGTGTGGCACTTGCCACACCAGGACCTGTTCAGGTCCGCCCCTGATTGTACATTGTGAAATTTGCGGTTCTGGATATTCTCTCAAAGAATGTCAAAGATTTTTATAAGACATACATAGGCAAGATCTTTTTAAATCCTTCTATCTTGCAGGATTTTGGGACATGTATGATCCTGAAGGGTACTCTCTCTGGTTCTGTGATTACAAATACAATGATGAGAACACTGTTTCCTTTGTGACATTGAACAAGGTTGGTGGATTTCTTCAGCGGATGGATTTAGCCCGCAAGTATGCTTTTGGAAAGATGCTTGTGATCGGTTCTGAGCCACCTTTTAAGGTAAAGGGGTTGTGGCTTTTCCGTGGGCAAGAAATCCCTAAATTTGTGATGGATGAATGCTATGACATGGAGCTGTATGAATGGACAAAGGTCGACATCTCAGATGAAGCTCAAAAGGAGCGTGTCAGTCAGATGATTGAAGATTTTGAACCTTTTGAGGGGGAACCTCTGTTGGATGCCAAGTGCTTCAAGTGAATTTTTTTGTCCACAAAAGTGAAATTTGCAAGGATATGTCTGTGTTCATTTTTGATATAAGTGTAGTTTCTTTCCTATCTCAGTTTCATGGAAGAACTAGCTGAAATTTCATTTGAGACATTTTTAAACATTTAAGTGCTTGACAAAGACTAGAAGTACTTCTTTTTAGTATGTATGAAAATTAAAATTCATGGATTCATGTTTTTCTCCCGCTCCCTCGTTTGATGGGTTCGAAGGTATTTTGTTAAATTAAAAGCGGCAATAAGACAAATAGATAATTCACGTTTAGCAATATCATAAGGTGGCATTTAGGGTGGGTAGGAGGAATTCTTTCCCACCATGAGAAAGTAAATTTTAACCATTAGATTAAATGAAGAGCACACTTTTATCATACTCCATCAACACTGGATTTTTGTTCACTATCTTTCACTCTACCCTTTCTTCCATGTTCCACTCACCTACAACCACCACCACCACCAACATCAAACTCACTTCTCAATTGCACTGGTACTGAAGATCCAATTCAGCAGCATGTTGATAGCTAACAAAATAAACCCTTAAATATTTTGCCAATAAACCCTTAATTAAATCCTTAAATATTTTGCCAATAAACCCTTAATTAAATATTAAAATTCAGAAGCAAAAGAAAAAGTAAGCAAAAGTATAAGATCTACAAAAGTTATACTGCTGGAATTTATTCTTCCTTTCTCTCGATAAAATGAATTTTTTTGCAAACCCAGATTTATGTATTATTCTCTTTTTTGCTGGATTTTGTTTCTCTTTTTTCTCTTTTTTCTTTTCTTTGAAAGGTGATTAGATCCTTGATTTCAATAAAGAAGTTTGAAAAATAAGAGATTAAGCCATGTTGTTATGGGAATTGAAGAAATTAAATGTGTAAGAAATTTGGAGTGATGGGTATGAAAGAATATTGAGGAATATGCTTCATATGATGATGAATGTTGTTGTTTCTTTGAGATTGCTGATGATGCTGAACAATTTAGTTGATGTTAAATCACCCACCGTTTCCCTTTTTCTTCTTTCCTTTTTCAACAAAAAAGTGTTTTATTTTTGTTTTGAAAAATAATCTAGTGTTGAGGGTCCATGATAAAATTATGCTCTCTATTTGATCTAGTGGTTGAAAAGTAACTTTCCTATGGTGGGAAAGAATTCCTTCTACCCACCCTAAATGCCACCATATCATAATAAATGATTAAGGCCATCTCCAACGCAGGTTTTACGTTGTTTTCTTAAAATACTAAACAATTTGTTTTGTTCTAAGCGTTGGAGAGAAATGACATGGAGCTGTGTCAATAAAGCCAATACTTTATCAAAGAAAGTATAATTTGTGGGATTAATTGTAGTGACCATTTAAAATAAGTTAAGAACAAAACTTTGGTTTTTGCATTAGAGTAAAATATAATTTTAGAACTCAATTTTGGTCTAGCATTTTAGATATTCTAAAATGTGATATTTACTGTACATAAAATATTTAGCAAGGGTTGTTCACGTTAAGGTGCGAGGAAGATAAATAGATAGATATTGTGGGAAAGATAAATCCATTCTACACATTATTTTGCGGAAAGATAAATCCATTCTACACATTATTTAGCAAGCAAAGTCCTATATTTAAAGACAGGGTTCACATGTAGAAATGTATTGCTACATTTTTTTAAGAAATATACTGAGGTAAAATATGATTAACCATTCATATAATATTTTTACGTAATTTTTATGTTTTTATATTGGATGTTGAGTCAACCACGGATCCATAAATTTTAAATAAGTGGAGTCAAAGTTATATCATAAAAATTTATATAGAATTGTATAATTGCGTAAGCGTGTAAAAGTTATATAAGTTATGTTTATAATTGCTCTAAAATGTTGATTTTTGAAAATATTTTTCCATTTGTAGCAAAGTATAAAAAAAATATAACCCTAATTAATTATTTTTTTTATTCACCAACGTCAATCATAGTCTTTTTCAACAAATTTTTTTCATCCACCAATGTCAATCAGAGTCTTTTTCAACAAATATAAGAATAGTTTAGAATAAATAGAAATGTTATAGTCTTGCTAACGAGATGCTATAAGAGAATTGTTTAAAGATTTCATAAAAGAAAATTTTATCTTAAAAATAAGTGTTATTTTTATCGATATAATAATTCCAACAACTTTTTATAAAAAAATTACCTCTTTTGATTTCTACACAAGTGCTCTTAGAATACTCATTAGAATCCTTCTTAGTTTTGTAATTTTTTGTAGTATTATGAATGGACTATGTGAAGACAATAATACTATATAAGCGGGGTTAAATTGCATAAACATCTAATTTTGGGTTAAAAATACAATAAGCAAGTGGAACAAGTGGGGTCGGCTGACGCTATTGCCCCCACATTGAATCTGTCCCTGTGTAGAGTAGAGTATAAAAGTCCCCGTGAGTTTAACTTCTTTGGTAATACATTGAAAAATCCATTTTTTTTAAATAAAGAGGTAACGCATGAACAAGTCAATTTTTTTCTTTTTTAAAAGAGTGATTTTTATAGGTGATAAACAAATAGAAAATAGCTTCAGATTTTTTAAAAATCTCTAAGAAAATTTATAGATTTTTTTTAACACAAAATATAATTTTTTTTCAAGTTTAACACAAACGTACCACATATGGTGCATTTGTTTTATTTTTTTTTTTTAGAAAAAAAAATCTATTTTTTTAATTAAAAAAGCACCTTTTCATTTTAAAATGTTTGTTTAGAATTAAAAAAAATCATATTTTTCATAAAAAATATTTTTTACTCTATCCTAAAATCATAACACATGAAACAAGTTAAAAACCATTTCATTTTGTTTTTAAAAAATTATTAGGAACACTAAGCAAACATAAATAGCTTCAGATTTATATTAAACTCTTTTTAAAAAAATCTATGAATTGTATAATCTCATGTCATATGAGATTTAGTTCTTACTCTAAATAATATAAATACTTTTAACACTTGCATACAATTATATTTCATTATTTTATCACAATTTAAACATGAATCAAAATTAATAACTTTTTGGACTGATAAATCATTTAATTGTTAAAACATTTTATAATCATATTAGAATGTATTTTATGTTTAAATAATATTATTCTCTCGGGTCATAAGTGTAAATATTAGAGACAACTGATTGAACAAAAGTCATATATTAAAACTAATTGGATAAAAGATTGTCTTTTATATTTAAGACCGGAGAAAGCATTACTTTAGGTGAATGTTTTTGAAGAGGATATTGAAAGAAAGGAAATTGGGTAGGGTAGTGACGTGGCTAAACTGAAGACAGGAGTTGCAACTTGAAAAGAAACAACAACATAATATTTGATTTGGTGTTTGGTTCCCATGCCATGCCATGCCATGAATGCGATGAGGGGTGTAAGTGTTGGTGTGTTTCCTTGTAATGTAATGAGAGTGAGAAGATACTGTTCAAGAATTGATGATGATCATCATCATAGTCATAGTAATGGGAGGATTAGGAAAGGTGGGGTTGTGGTGCGAAACAGCAGCAACAAAGTAGATGAAACAGAAACAGATGTAATTGTGATTGGGAGTGGTATTGGTGGACTGAGTTGTGCAGCACTGTTGGCAAGATATGAACAAGATGTTGTCGTTTTCGAAAGCCACGACCATGCTGGAGGTGCTGCTCATTCTTTTGATGTCAAAGGCTATAAGTTTGATTCCGGTCCATCATTATTCTCTGGTTTGCAGTCAAGAGGTCCACAGGCTAACCCTCTTGCTCAAGTTCTTGATGCTTTGGGAGAGTCCGTCCCCTGCGCTACTTATGATTCATGGATGGTCCATGTACCTGAAGCTGATTTCTTGTCACGCATAGGTCCTACTGAGTTTTTAAAGGACCTTCACAACTATGCAGGTCCTGAAGCTGTTCAAGAATGGCAGAAGCTTTTGGATGCTGTACTTCCCTTGTCTACAGCTGCAATGGCTCTTCCCCCTCTATCTGTTCGAGGAGATTTCGGTGTTCTTTACACCGCTGCTGCTAGATATGCACCTTCTCTTTTCAATACCTTTTTCCAAATGGGTCCTCAGGCTGCTCTTCGTTCCACACAACTTCTCTCACCTTTTTCCCAAATACTTGACTCTTTGCAACTAAAGAATCCTTTCATACGCAATTGGATTGACTTACTTTCTTTCTTGCTTGCTGGTGTCAAATCTGATAGTATATTGTCTGCAGAGATGGTACTATATTTCACATATCTCCAATTGCCATTACCACTCATCAACGTGCAATCATTTATTTATATCATTACATTATTTACGACCACAATAACTAGTTTCTATCCTCTCTCATTTTTTTGTGCAGATAGATTATTAACAGTGTGCATAACACATAAATCTCTAAAGGGACTTTTGTTAAATTTTGATTCCTGTTGTTTACTTAGAGACAGTAGTAGACTAATTGACCAATTTCATTTCTTAAAAATCACCTAAAAGCAGCAGTTAAATGGATAGAAAACTAACGAAATAGTGCTGGTTGAAACATTAGTGAAACGTCATTGCTAATATTCTATTGATGACAAAACAGTTGCTCTCCCTTCCCTCAGGTTTACATGTTTGCAGAATGGTACAAACCAGGGGGCTGTCTTGAGTACCCCCTTGATGGAGCTGCAGGTATTGTTGATGCTCTTGTACGAGGACTAGAGAAGTTTGGTGGGCGGATTTCTCTTCAAAGTCACGTGGAAAAGATTGTTGTTGAAAATGACAGAGCCATTGGAGTGAAGCTGAGAAGCGGCCAAGTAAGTATATTAATTTTGAATGAATATTGATAAGAAAATATCGACTTTATCATGTGTTATGCTTGCTGCAGTTCGTACATGCCAAGAAGGCTGTTGTGAGCAATGCATCAATGTGGGATACTTTAAAATTGCTCCCTCAAGAAGTTGTTCCAAAGTCTTACTCAAATAGGATTAACACGACTAGTCAGTGTGAATCTTTCATGCATCTCCATTTGGGATTTGATGCTGAGGTGAGGTTTTGGTGATTAATTTTATTTAGTCTTTCACTTGCCATGCATCTGTTTGAAGTATTCAACATCGAGTGAGCAGGGTATACGCAGCGATCTAGGAATTCATCATATAGTTGTAAATGATTGGGAAAGAGGAGTTGACGCAGATCAGAATGTTGTGTTGATATCAGTTCCTAGTGTACTTACTCCTAATCTGGCACCTACTGGGAAACATGTGTTACATGCTTATCTTCCAGGAACTGAACCATTTGAGTTGTGGGAAGGACTTGATCGTAAGAGTGCCGAATACAGAAATCTTAAAGCTCAAAGATCAGAGGTATATATGAAATTGAATGAATGAATAACAGCAAGCAGCGTATATGCGTTTTTAATTAATGATTATTATTTCAAACAACAAATAGATAATGTGGAGAGCAGTGGAGAGAGCAGTGGGACCAGGATTCAGCAGGGAGAAATGTGAAGTGAAGTTAGTTGGAAGTCCACTCACACATCAAAGGTTTCTTCGGAGGAACAGAGGAACATATGGACCAGCTATACAAGCTGGTACAGATACCTTTCCTGGACATTCAACTCCAATTCCACACCTTTATTGTTGTGGAGACTCCACTTTTCCTGGCATTGGCGTCCCTGCAGTTGCTGCCAGTGGTGCAATTGTAGCTAATTCTCTAGTTTCAGTGTCTCAGCATTCCCAGCTGCTTGATGCAATTGGAATTTGAAAATCCCGCATGATGCAATTCTCACACATAAAATAGTACATAAACTTTGTATGGATCATTCTACAGATTTTATCTTGAGCAAGAATTTATGCCTTTGCCCATCTACCAAGTATTAGAAACTCTTTTATTTAATACTTATAAATTCAGAATTGCGTCCTAACATTTATTTTTGATGAACTTTTCTAAAACATCATATTTTGTATATATACATGGTTCTCTTATTGTCTAACCGTAAAGGCGAGCATGAAAATGATTGAATGAATAACTAATTCCCCATGCACTACTGTTTATTAGGATAATATCGTAACAAAACCTTCCAGCTAGGCAATCACATTTTTTGTACGTTCTCTTTCTTTTTCTTTCTTACATATGCTCTCCATTGTTTAGGCCTTGCATCATTCCATCCCACTAACACATCACCTTCTTCTAAGTGGGGATCAACCCTCTGCCTAACATCACCTCCACCTTCACAATTAGCGCTCAAGGCTCATATCAGGGACGATAAGGTCCAGATTTTGGTTATTTTACCTATTTATTCAAAGCATTTATTAACTTGTTTGGCAAGTAATTTCAGGAAAGACCCCAATTTCATATGTTTTTTTTTATACTGTATGATATTATGAATTTAATTGGTATGCACCATTAGTATAAAGTTGTTTACACCTGCATCCAACCACATCTTACCAAATAAGATATTTACGAGTACAAAGATATTTTCATGAACAAAACACCCTACACAAATTATAGGTTTGGCATCAAGGTTAATATTGTGCAAAGAATCACTTTGTCTATGCTTGAATAAAATCTCTACTCTGCCTACCTAGAAAATTAATATGCTATCCCTTTACCACGTTTAAAGTGCAGACATGATTATTGTTGAGGTCCAGTTCATACTCAATGGTCCAAAAAAGGGCTCTTGTTTGTTTTCAGGGATGAGAAGGCTCAGCTCCCTTTACTCCTAAGAATGACCGAATCTCTGAAGTGCATAGCAGATACAGCTTTCTTCCATGTAACTCTGACACTCAATCATTTAGGCACACTGCCTTCTTCTAAAAGAAGATTGATGATAGACTTGATGATCTCATCATTTAGAACGATCACATTCTGAAAACAAACAAACAAAAAATAACCGTGTCGTTACTACAACAAAATAAAACAAATAGCATTAAGTTACCATACCATACAAATAACAGAAGAATATAAGCTTTAAGTTAATATAACTGAAACAATAATACGATTAAGGTAGATTTTGATGCATTAAAACAAACGAAGAGGATAAGAGAAACATGACGGGCAACGGGAAAGCTTCAAGACATTCAAAATATCATTAGAAATGGAATATATCTATAAAGTGGTACCTCTGGTTTTCTAATAAGTTCCTTCAAAATGGAATGTAGAGTCAACCGTAGCTCCTTGAACAAGACAGCTATTTGGGCAGGTGCATTCAATTTTAACCATCCATCGATGATGACCAGTCCAGTCTATCATGTAAAGGAAAGAAAGTTCAAAACAAACAAGAATTTCACACTTGAAAGAGCAGCATTAAACAATCTAGAGAGAGAGAGAGAGAGAGAGAGAGAGAGAGAGAGAGAGAGAGAGAGAGAGAGAGAGAGAGAGCTAACACATGGTTCTGTTTCCTCCGATTAATAATTAGCCACAAAGATCTCTTTTGGTTCCATGTCAGAGATAGTAAATATTTTTCAATTAGGCGTTTTGTTGCAAGTTATTATTTTCCTATTTAGTTGAATTAGTAAATAGGTGAAAATTAGAAAGCAAGGTTCTAAACCCATCAAAAAAATATGATTCAAATGTGGGGATTACCTTAGAATTATAAAGAATTTTTTAGAATAAGATTTGAATGTCAACAAAGTCCCCCATGACTAATTCAACTACGAATACTTACATAAATAGATAGTTTAGAGGAAAAAGCATCAAAACAAGTCTAAACTAGAGAACAGGCACCCAAAAACGAGCATTAAGAACAATTATTACCCCAAAATTTTGAAGGCAAGTTGGCAAATAAAATAAATGGTATCAAGAATTTCAATAATCATGGTATTTTTCTCAATAATTCAGTTTTATTGACTGGTTTGTGGACATGAGGACCGACAAACCGTGGCATAAAACACCATAAAACGATAAAAGGTGCAAAAGAGTATTTTTTCCGCAATAAAAACTTATATAAAATGGTGTATTGTTTCTGAATTTCATTGTGAAATTTCGGAAAAATAGTAAACAACTTTGAATGGACAAGATCACAGTCAAGGCTTAAAAAATATCAAATCTAGTATTTTAGGAATGATTTTATAAATCTAGAAAACTAAAGAATTTCAAAATATTAACGAAACTGCTATAATTACCTAGTTCATGGTGGACCACCAATTGAGGTATAGGTAGTCTATCTTAGCCATTGCCATAAGTATAATTTATTTGGGAATAGAGTAATAGAATATGTACCTGATGCTGAACATTGATTGACCCTCCAAAGAGCAAAATTGAGTATGGAGAAATGACTGAAGTATCTCGTAGAAATATTTTGTTCGTTTCAACCTGACAATTTTAAAATTTACGTCATTGACATGTAAACAGACTGATTACAAATGTACAAGTTTGATGTATATATTTTATATATTATTTGAAGGGGTGTTTTAGAATTAGTGTAAACAGGATAATGATGCAATTACATTAATTAGGAAAAATATAAATCCTTATATTTACGTCTCTTTATATATTCTCCTGTATGTAACTGATGTATGCAATTGAGACAAAAATTCACTTTCTCAAAATATTAAACTGAGGAAGAAAATTTAGCCATGCACATAATTTCTCTAGAAAGAACAACCAAAATAGTTACGGGGTTATTAAATTATTTTAGAATTGTAAACACATACTGCTATCTGTTTTAGACAAAAGGAGCAGGGAAAAAAAATTAGAACTTCGAATATTATTACTAGTAACTTGATAGCTTGATACTAAAGACTGAACGCTAATTCCTATTTATAGCGATACATAGTCTCAATCTAAAATAAACAGGGAAATCAGGAAATAAACGGACTCGTAATATCAAACCAAGCTGGAAATACCATGTTGAAATTATGCGTTTTAGACAAAAGGAGGAGAGAAAAAAAATAAGAAGTTTGAATATTATTGTCAATAACTTGATAAATACTTTTTTTCTATAATATACTTGATACAAATGGTGAACGCTAATCCAAATTTATAGTTAATAACATTGAATATTATTGCTAATAACTTGATAGGAAAGACTGAACACTAATCCCCGTTGTAAGGATACATAGACTTAATCCTAAATAAATAGAGAAATTAAGAAACAAATCATAATATGTAATATAAAAAACTAATCCAAAGAGATAATCTACGATACTCTAAGATTATAAACAAATTGTAAGAACTAAACTAAGATTCTCTAATATATTATCAAATATATTCTAAGATATTTTATAATATTGATATACATATTATTACATTACATTGATTTCAAAGCAACAAACTTAAAGAGATAATACATTTCCAAATTATGTTCAAGCAACATTTTAAGCAAAAAAGGAATCTTAACAAAGTTCTGCAAAAACTTTACAAACCTTTTCAAGGAAGACAAGAAAGGGGTACTTGAATGCTTTTGTGCTACTGTTGATAGAAGATGGGTGGACGTGAACTTCTCTTCTTCCATCAAACCAGACTGTATGACTAGAATTCGCAGTGCTAGGAGACTGCTTAAGGCTGGTGAGAGCTGCTGAAACAATACCTTGTTCACCAGCTGCTACATTGGGGTATAAACCTGCACATAGTATAGCCTGCAAGGGTACACTCAGAGATCTTTGCTTGAAATAACATCTGATCGTGATATTTGGTCATTATTTTTTCAACATCACTTCTATACCACTTCTAATTTCTGTATAGGATAGATAGGTCATGAAATAGGAGGGTTTAGAGAATGAGTAATCTTGTACAAGGACTGACTCTTGGCCCAATTTTCCCAAGAAATACAAATGGATTACTCTTTCAAATGATATGTAATAAGACTATTATTTGTATTCTAGACATGGAAGACACAGATTGCATAAAAAATAAAAAAAAGAAGTCCGATAACAATTAGAAAATGTAAGATGCTTTAGTTTTGCAGAATCTTGGGTCAAGCCTTTCACTTAGGTGGTAAAATGATTACTCATATTTGTTAATCAGGAATCAATCTTAGTCTTTATTGTAAATAATTTACTTTCCTAGAATAGGTTAGATAAATTAGACAATATATTTGCCATTATGAATTGTAATTACTTATAATCAATGATACTATTGTATATAGTATAGAATGCAATAGAGAAAGGCATCAATCCAGAATTTCTGACAATATTAATCACTACATTTAGTCGTTATTTTCCATTCAGTACATGCGGCAAAGTAATAACAGTTAAAGCTCAGATTTATATTGGGGATATTTGGAATGGTAAAAAAGGAAATATACTTCCGATCTCAAGGTATCAAGTGACAATTCAAACAACCTCTTGGATGAGTATAAAGATTTTAAAGTGATAACAAAACGAAAAACATAAAATGACACTACATCAGGACACTACAAAAGAGATAGAAAAAGTCAAGGCATAAACTCAACTAGGACACTGCAAAATGAAGGAAATGACATCATATTTTAAACATAACTTGGAGAACAGATACAAATGGCTAAGTGAGAGAATCACAGAACATCCCCTTAAAGATTTGGTGAAAAAGATGCAAGCATTGTCTAAAAGTTATAACTAAATATACTCAAACCTTACCTTTAGAATTGACGGGTGATGTGCATACATATTAAATGGTTGTGATGAATCAGAAAGCCACCTGTCAAGACTTCCTATCTTTCTTCCATCCATCTGAAGTGGTTGTCCAGATTATACATCAGAGAAAACAACAAATAAAGCATTCTCACTTGCAGTTTTATCAAATTTTTGACATACTGCTTACACAAATATAATGCTATCCTATGTGCAGTGCACTATAAGCTAGGTATATCCTTAATAGCACTTAACATAGAAAACATATGTAGGAATATTTGTAATAATGTAAATAGTCTAAGAAAAATGGTATTTTGACATCAATATTTTGATGTCAAATATGGTGTACTTTGTTTTTGTCTATTTCTGAAATGCGTGCAAGTTGTATATAAATATGTGTATATCCTTTTGCCATCAAACGAGCTTTGAAATGATCAATATGATCATTAGGTCCAACCTTCATTATATAAACCCCACGACAATCAATGATAGTCATTTCAGAATGCAAGGGAACATGTTCGTAAGTGCCATTGGACAGTAACGCTGCCATTTAATCTGTTTCTTTTTAATTGTCACTTTTTGACTTTTTACACAAACCAAGACAACAAATAGTACATTTTACTACTTTTGATACAACAATTTATCTTTTTCCTATAATAGCCCTAATCATTTAATATCTCATTTCATATATTTTTCTCTCTCTGCAATAAATAAATAAGGGTAATATAAGAAAAACAACATTTAATGTTGTATTAAACTTTGAAAGTGACAGTTAATTAGAAACAAAAAATTTCTGCAAAAGTGAAAATTAAAAGGGAACAGAGGGAATGCTTAATAAGAAAAGGCCGCAAACCTGATTTAATTTTGGAAGAATGATGAGACCAATATCTGCTAGCAATGTTCCAAACTGTATCCTCATCTCCCTGGCATACATATAAATCGTGTACTTGAGAAGTGCGGATATAGAAAATACAATTCAGAAAAATAAGCTTTGAGCTATGAAGCACGGACACTCCTCTGATTAGGCATGTCCTGGTGTCGGACACGTGTCATGTCCGACACCGACACGACACCGACACTTATAATTTCACTGAATTATGTGATTTTTTCAAATTATTAGCGGTGTCGAAGTGTCAGTGTCCGTGTCCGTATCCGTGCTTCATAGGCTTTGAGTAACATGCCTTTTGGCATGTCCTTAACATATATTAATGCCTGCCAATATATATCCTACATATATGCATTCATATAAGTAGGATAAAATCGAAGTAAAAGGCTGATGAAGCCTTGGGGAAGACATTAGAAGACATTCACATTGAATACTAAATTACCCTGACAAGACTCTTATGTGGCTTCTCTACCCACGTAAACCCGGAGTTAGCTGGATCCAATTGAGATACAGTTGATGATTAACGTGCTTATTGTATTGCCATGCATACATGATAACATATTAAATGAATGTTTACTTATTTATGATCATTGCATCGTTAAATAATTTTTTCATTGCATTTGAAATATCATACTCCGCTCATTTTATGCTTGAGTATGATGACTCAGCTTCGCTTGTTTCCCCTGTGACTGCTTGCACATTAATCGTGCGAGTAAATGATGATCTGGCACGATAAGATGAAATCAATGATGATTCTGATGAGTGATCATCAGGATGTGATCACATTAGTTTCCTCTGTGTTGGCTGGCTTTTGGTTAATTTTGAGATTTATTTAGAATCGACTCTTATTATAGTGATAATTAGGAGTTTAGATTCTTAATTCGTATGATTTGTTATTTCTGCGGTTATGGTTTTGTTACTTATTTATTTTAAATGTTTTTATTATACCTAATTGTCTGGTATTTTTACTTATTTAATTACGATAATTATTTTTGTGACAAAGGATGTCACATATAAAAAACTTGGGGACAACAAGGAAGGAACCCAGGAGATAGGAGGTCTACATCAGTTTATTGCACCTTTGTTTGGGGTAACTTAGTTACATGTGCAGCAAAAGGCAATAACACCTATTGTATCTCCATTCTAATTTCATTGAGAAAAATACATTTTCTCTAATCCTAGAATATATAAATATGCTAACGAAACAAGGATCACAAACTGTATTGTAGTATTCACTATTCATTATGTCCATTCTATGTAAATTCAACCTATGGTGTGTTGAAACTTAACATTTCAGCATATTTTTCTTTTTACTTGGACCAAGAGACATGTCACAAGGAACATTACTACTTAAAGGATATAATGAAAGGGAAGATAAAAAAAAAAAGAATTGTTAAGTAATGAGAGACGAAAGAATACTTAGAGGTACCTGAGAGATGTCTTAAATGAAAAATAGTAAAAGGGATAGATGCAGGAGAAAACATATAATAAAAAAAAAGACCCCTTTAGAGTTTAGTCCCTATTTTAAGAAGCCAAACTATCCCACCGAAATTTCCCCTCTGGAGTTTAGTCCCTTGAATAAGATGAAGTAAAAAATAGAATACCTTATCATAAACATTACAGAGCTGCTCAGAAAATATGAATTGCAGAATTGCTGTGCAGCTTTTGGTCCTTTCTGCAGATGTAAATGTAATCAATATTATTTTGAGAGAAGGCAATACTATGACGAAATATGTCTTGCAAAATATGATAGTTCTCTTATAATCTGGGTTGGGCCTAACTCAACTCTTACAAAACCAGATGGTAAGATGAGGACCGCCCGCATTTATAAACACATTTTTTACAGCTAATAGTTAAGTATACCCACAGCTAAAGTTTCATGATGATTATGATAAGCAAGGGCAGTTTCTCTATTCATTTATTTACTCATTTTCCCTTGCAAGCAGATACATGGTAGCCATTTCTACTTGTAAGGTTACTTCATGTGCAATCCCATTTTCTGAGAGCATTAGTAATACTTAGAAGGCAGCATACCATAAGATATTGCATCCCTCAACCAGGGTAATCTTAAAACTAATTACACAGGGCGTGCCTAAAAAACAAATCAGAATCACATACTGACCTCGTTCAAAATAGTCTCCCATTTTTTGTAAGCTATAATCATAAGTAAATGATCAGATTGTCTATCAATATCATTTCCGTCACCAGGCCCATCTTGCTTATCATTCAACAATGTTAGTTTCGCTCTTTCAACATTCTGCCTCTGAAGATAGACACACAGCATTTAATTCAAAGTCAAATTAGCTAACCAGAATAAATATATATATATATATATATATATATATATATATATATATATCAAAGAATTTATAGTATAGAAGACCTCGTCCTTGGGATACACAAATGGAGACTTGTAACTTAAAAATGCAGAAACTGAAAGAATCGGTGACAAGCAACCGAAAATTGCACCATACAACATCATCTGCAGTCACAGAAACACCATTAGTGGCTGGCCCAGCAACCTTATATCACATGAAAAGAAAAATAGTAGAAAAAAGGTCTAAATTTTTTTCTTTCCATTTTTCGGTATTTAAGGTGTAAATAAAATATAAACCGTATCAAATCTACCCTAAATAAGGAAAGGGCATTTACTAAAATAAAATTAAATCAAATCTATTCTAATTACAGGAAACTAAGAGCATGTTTGATGGTTATGATAGGATAGAGACAAGATACGATATAGAGTTCAATAAGGATATGATAGGATAGGGGCAGGGTAAACAATTATCCTATCATGATAACAAACATGATAAGAGTATTTTATCATATCATTTTTTTGGTACACACCTAATAAGGACATGATATTATATACTATATCATATTTAAATGACAAAATTACCCTTGTGAAACAATTACATATATTCTTTTGAAATTAAATTTTAATATTTTTAAACTTATAAAACTAAAAAAATTGAATAAGTAATTTAACAATTCATATAATTTTTTAAAAAAATCCATTGACAATACTAAAAAAAAGTAAAAAAATTAATTTTTATTAGAAAACAAAATGAGTAAATAAATAATTACACTATATATGTTTAATATGCTAAATAAAGATACAATATATATATATATATATATATATATATATATATATATATATATAATGTATGTATGTATGTATGTATGTATTATACGTAAATAACAGAATTACCCTTGCAAGAAAATTATATTTAATGCGTCAAAAAAAATAAATTTATAATCATGTTTTTGTAATTTTTAATAATAATTTTATTTTAAAAGATTATAATTTCAATAAATTAATTATTAATATTTTTATTTATTAATTTCATATCAATTTTTTTGTTTATCTTTTATTTATATCTATATTTTATCAGATGACAATTTTCACATAGTTATATATTATAGGAATAAATCAATAATTTATATTTTTATCCTATCTTGTTAATTTCTAACCCAACTCATATTCAAGATAAGAATTTAATCAGACAGACAAGATAGGATAAGTTTCAAGATTAATTTACCATATCTCGTTGCCTCAACAAACACTGGATTGAGACAAGATATGATACAATAATCATATCTTGTCTCTTATTTTGGGCATCAAACAGGCCCTAAGGAGACGAATCTATCAAATAATAACAAGAATTAAATCTGCTTATTATGGTCAGAATGAGTTATGCTTAATATGAAAACCTAATAGAACCTATCGATTTGAGCCATCCAACATATAATTTATGACCATGGAAGTTACAGTGATAGTAAATGAACAATGCCATTTACATGGAGTAGTTAAGCTAACCCCTAAGATACATTGCTTCCTATACGATGAACCTTAGCTACATGGAAATGGGAGTGTGTGTCGATGTTTTAATTTGAAACAGTTTTAGTTTAGGTGAAGAACATTGAATAGATAAACAAAAAGACAAACATCATATATAAAAATAAATGAATTCTGGAGAAATAAAGCTGCATTGAAATGAAAATAAGAGGAAATAATAATTTGTGTACACCTTCCCAATTAATACATCAACAGGTAGTTTTGCCAGATGATGCCCAAGAGGTGTCAACTCTTCATCCCCTTCAAGAGCACCGACCTGCAACATTTTGGTTTCATTATAACAAAGCAGATACATAAATCAGGAAACATTTGATCTATCATATTACATAGTTCTACAAACATGTTATGACTATATAAAAACATATTTCCACACACAAAGCTAATAGGGAAGGGAATATTTGTTGTTGGAGAAAAAAACTAGAAGGATGAGAAAACATAGTAGGAAAATGTCAGAGTACCTCGTACAATAAAGACATTGCTGAATCAATTGCTTCGATTTTCGGAGGTTCTAAAGCCTGTTATTGGAAATATACTGTAAAGAGCAGTCCATATAACTGATCACATAATTCTTATAAATCCGAAAATATTATTGCTTACAGTAGACAAAAACGGCTTGATATACCCAAGAGATAGTAATTTAATCTGCAGACACAATTCAACTAATGGCATCCGAAGCATCTCCGGCACCTGGATAAGAAGAATATAACATAGATGCATAAGGAAAAGAAAGGATATTAGAATGATGGAAAAGACAAAACAAACAACATTTGCTTTTGGCATTTCATTCTTAAAATCTTATTTTCTCTGAAGCAATTAAAATAATCTCATTCAATAGATTAAAACACTATAGGGGTAACCTTGGCGCAACTGGTAAAGTTGTTGTCATGTGACAGGAAGGTCACGGGTTCAAGTCCTGGAAACAGCCTCTTGTGTAAAAAACAAGGTAAGGTTGTGTACAATACACCAAATGGTGGGACCCCTTCCTGGATCCTGCGTATGCGGGAGCTTTAGTGCACCGGGTTGCCCTTTTTTTTTTAATAGATTAAAACAGTAATTCGTTTAAATAAATAGACTATTCTAAATTTAATGGACTTGACTAATGGACTAAATACAATTATTACAAATAATTACAAAAATCCGATATTTACAACAAAAATATATCAATCGTAAATGAAAACATAAAACAAACTAAATGCACATTAAAGAATCTTTAATTTTAGAATTCATGGTAGAAAGAAACAGAGAGTAATTCAGAGAAACTGAAATATCTAATCCAAATAATGTTCATCCTAATGAGAGAGGCTACATGAGTGAGTATATATATTGTAGGTTAGTCTTAGAACATTTGTAACTATCAGAAGCAGTTAAAGCTGTCAGTAAAAGAATTCTGTAGGTAAGAGTATTCTTGTAAGCATTTCCTTTCAAAATGTATACCTGATAAGGACGCATGAGCTTTTCAAATCTATAACGAGTGTACAAGCGAAAGCAAATTCCAGGTTTTACACGTCCAGCTCTACCCTGACGCTGCCTTGCATTTGCTTGAGAAATCCAATCTTCAACCATGCTAGACAATTTCTAATTTCAATCAAACCAGTTAGCGAGGTGTTCTATCATCTCATTCCACACATGTTAACAGTTTAATAGTAATATTTTAGTTGTAATTCTAGATCTACAAAAGAAAGTGAAATCCCCTTCAAAAAGAAAAAGTGAAATCAGTGAACAATAAGAGTGGTTGGTTGGTGTGGTTGAGCATCATACATATGTAATATATTCATGTATGATACTTCCCTGATACTTCGGGTACTTTTGGTTGTATTTCACATTTTTTTACTTCCATTCCGTTAACTTTTATACCAATACAAATGGGGGTACCATAAAAATAAATACATGAGAAAAACTTATCATCTCAACAATGACTTTTGCCAACTTAAAAAATATTAATTCTCTCTGTTGATTTAATATTTGTGTTTCTACATTAATTTTATGTGTTGCACTTTGAAAATTTTCTGTATACTTGTGTCTATATTACATTATTGGTATCCTATGACGTGCTTATGCTTGTTTTCAACTTAATATTAGTTTTACACATTATGTGTTGCACTATACTCATATCATGACATATAAATTTTTAATTTTTCCCAATACTTTGTGTCTGTATTGTACAATGTCGGTATCATATTATGTGTTTGTGGCTCTGCTTTCTAAATAATTTATTCATGTATGGGTCATATGATTTTGATCCAGAGAATGTAGAGATTCATAAAAATACGATAATACAACAAGAAAAAAAATTATTAAAAGGACACCACAAGAGCTTCAAGTGTCTTGCTTCATCCCACACCAAAACCACACATACTTTTTCCTTTGAATGACTCATATCCATCTCCACGACAAAACTATTGTTCTTAGCATTATTAACAAGGTGAAAACAAAATACATTTAGCAGACCAAAAATGCAGCTAATGGTGAAAGTTCAAGAGCAGTCTGTCTATAATCAAAACTTCTATGAATAAAATTAGATTTGCGCAATTGACTTGTCCAAGTAAAATAGAAACTCATCAAAACCAGAATAAAAGAACATACCTTCTGCGGATTGTATCGATTCTCCTTATGTTTTCCACAGTCAATTACATATATCACATCATCTATTGTTATGCTGGTCTCTGCTATATTTGTTGCTATAACAACCTATAAGTACGACAAAACATATTTTAAGATATATAAGGATAAACAAAAATCATTTAAGTTTATGGAATATAAGAAAATATCATATATCTTTTTTTTTTTTTGAAAGAGAAAATATCACATGTCTGGTACATAAGATCAAATATATTATAGTTTCTTATGCTCTAAAAATAGTAAACAATCTGCAAAATTGACAGTCAAGTTTGATGGTGTTCTAGACTGTTGCTTCATGAGCATTGAGAACTTGAACACTACTATTGACTGACAGGGTGAAGACATTATATCCTTCCAAAAGATCATCAAGAACAACATCAAGATGATCCTTGGTCGAAACTGGATTGCCTATGGACCTTAATGTGACTTCAAGCAAATCACGGGAAGCCATATCTTGACCCAGGCCGAAACAGGAAATTAGTAAAAAAAAAAAAAATTGAATTATCTCACTATGAGCAGACCAAATATCTCGTTTGCTGTCAGTATTGTGAATCAATTTCTGAATTCACTTTGTAATAGCCATTGGAATACAGTGGATTAGATCCTGAGGTATATCAAGAGATCACCTAGGAAAGGGTTTATTTATACAGATTGAGGTCATGCCAATATTGTTGGATATTTAGATGCAGATTGGGCAGTGCATATCGGTGATAGGAGGTCTACTTCAGACTATTGTGTCATGCCCCACACTACTTTCATAATATAACTAAACACATGAAATTATTTGCCACTTCATCAATGAGAAGATCCTTTCAGACATCATTAAACCTCTTCAATTAACTCCAATAATCAGTAGGCCGATATGTTCATCAAATCTCTACAAGGACCTCACATTGATTTTATCTGTAACAAATTGAATTGGATGCATACGATATATATGCTCCAAGGTATCAAGACCGTCGAGCAAGGTATCATCAAAGTTCTCCTTCATGAGTTTTAATAGACTATATATTAGTATTTTATAGTACCAGTAAATATAACATATGGATCAAACTCACCTTTCGTATATTTCCTGGAGGGCGTAAAAACACCTTTTTCTGTTCAGTTGATGCAACTGACGAATGCAAAGGAATAACCCAATCAGAAGATGGCCCACCAAACTGGTACGACGCTGTTAACTTATCATGTAAGTGGTTTATCTCAAACACTCCCTGACAAGTCAAATTACAATGAAAAGATATTAATATACAAGAAAATACAGATAAGCATACCAGCTCAAATGAAAACCGAATAGTCTTACCGGTAAGAAGACAAGGATGGCACCCTCACCACAACTTTCATCAATGTAACATATTAGATCTTCAATAAGATCGTAATCAATGACATCCTCGTTGACTCTTTTCTGCATAATTTTTTCTGAATGGTCAAATCAGAGTTACAATTATAGGTAGTACGAAGATTCACGTTTTAAAAGAAACTCACCAGATTTTTTTGGGCTTGTTCACTGTATGACTGATAATAACTAGGAACAAAATATGGATTAACATGCTCTTCAGAAAGCACGGACTCATCACCCCATGCAGATAAGACTAGATTCTTCTTCCCCCTGCTGTTTGTCACGGGAGCTCTCTGCAAGTTCTAAATTGCAACATTACATTAATTAGAGCAAGGCTGATCAGTATAACATCTAGTTCGATTCTTCAATGTAAAACTTGTGCATTTTTTAGGAAATATCTTTAGTTCTAAAATTGGGCCAGACAACTGAATTGTAGGAGATTGAGGATGACCAATCAGTGTTATGTGCGGCTTTACAGCTGTACTATGAGCAACAGGAACGACACAGCTGTGAAATGATTGAACATTGCTTTAAGTAGAAGGAAATAACATTAAATCACACCAAATTATATATATTATTATCAAAGGAATAGTTAGACTAGAGCTTGCAAGAGCTAGTATAGTCTCCAGCACTGTGCATAACGGCTTAAACCACCCAAACACAAAGGTAAAACGCGAAAGAACAGTGTGCAGCAAATTAAGCAAGCGGGCTAACAGCACTTAAAACAAACGCCCAAAATATCAATCCCCTCAGAAAACCCAGCTGCGAGCGAAAACCGCAAACCCCCAGACTAACAAAAACAGCACGCAAAAGACATACCTAAACCCAAAGGTTTATTGTGCCAAACAATTACACTTGTATGACTCTAGACCTTGGCTTCGCTGTTAATGTTGGAAATTCCACCTTTATTGCAGTCCGCCCCTAGTTGCCTAAATTGCGGCCTTTGGTTTGCCTTCATTGCAGCCTCCAACACCTTCATTGTGTTGGCTTTGAGGGGGTGGATTTAGTCCCACATCAGATAGATAGGACTCTTGAGAAGAGTTTATAAAGCGGAGGCACTCCTCACCTTACAAGCCGGTTTTGTACGGATGAGTTAGGCCCCAAATTTCAATAGTTATCTTAGTCAATGAAGCTTGTATAACTCTAGTTACTAATGTGACTTCAACTAACTAAGGTTAGTTGAGTTTATTCCAGTTCTATCCTTTAATACTTACCTAGTGCACTCTCCACCAGTGGTTCCAAAACACAGTCCGAAGGGATTGATACTGTTCAAATCCTCCCCTCCCTGTCAGTTGCATCTGTTTTCTCTGTCTGGGTGTCCATTTAGTTTATCACTCGATTGACTCGTTCTAATGATCGTGGTGTCACCTTTACTAATGGCATTGTTCCTCTGGAAGATCGGATTTCGGAATGGCAGATTGGTCTTGAATGGGAGTCTGCCTTTATTATCCCGTACCACAAATTCCCGTCTTTCTATACATGCTCAGTTGTGTCACCCAAGTCTTATCAAACATCAAATGTTTGTCCCTAGTCTTTCCAAGTTATCAGGTTTACATTGTGAGTCGTGTCGGTTAGGGAAACACACTGTGTCGGTTAGGGAAACACACTCGTAGTGATTTTACCGATTCAGTCAATGAATGAGCTTCGTCCCCTTTTGATTTAGTTCGCTCAGATGTTCGGGGGTCTTCCCATACTTTCTCGACTTCTGAGTCCAAATATTTGTTACTTTTATTGATGACTATTCTTGTTGCACAAAATTATTTTAATGAAAAATACATCAGAAGTATTCTCTATTTTTGAGCAATTTTATCATTAAGTTGAAACTCAGTTAGGCGTGTCAATTTGGTTTTTGCGTAGTGATAATGCCTAAGAATATGTATCCCATCAATTTCAAAATTTTATGGCCTCTAATGGCATTCTTATCGGAACTTCTTGTGCCATACACCTTAACTAAATGAGGGAGCCGAACACAAAAACCAGCATCTCATTGAAACTACTTGGACTCTTTTCTTTCACGGTAATGTTCCATCTCGTTTTTGGGGAGATGTTGTCCTAACGACATGCTATATTATAAATCGCATGCCCTCTTCCGTCCTAGGTGACATGGTCCCTTGCTGTCATTTTTCCTAATACCCCTTTACACTCGCTTCCCTACTCTTACTCTTTGACGGTGCCTCATTTTGGAATTTGGCTTATGTTATATTTTTGAGTCTGTTCCATACTTTGTGTAGACCTACGTACCTCCTGATCCTCTTCCGGTTGATGTACCTACCACGCCTCCTATCATCCCTCTTCATCCTATGGTGTCAATCCCACCAGAACCCACTATAAGTGTCCCTCTGGCAGACCCTCCCGCGGATCCTTCTTCAAACCCTCCCGAGTACCTTCCCACTCCATAACTTATTCAGACATACCACTGTCGTCAACCGCCCTCTGTTGTGCATGTCCCGACACCTGTTTATGATAATGAAGTCATTCCATACTCCTCTGCCATCTTTACCGGATCCGACCGTGGATCTTCCCATTGCTATTTGTTAAGGTATATGTCTTACTCGAAACCCATTTCCTCATCACATTGACTTGTGCTATCAGTCTTTCCCCTTTGCATTATATTTGTTTGTCTTCTTTGTCTTTTGTTTTTATTCCTAAATCTCCAGGTGACGCATCACCCCACCATGAGTGGAGGCAAGCAGTGATTGACGAGATGTGTGCTCTCCAAAACGGAGGTACCTTGGAACTGGTTCCTATACCCATTGGGACGACTTTACTTTAGTACGTTGTTGTTAGCTTTGTATGGTGAAAGTTTGTCTTGATAGTAGGACTGGTCGATTTAAGGCTCGCTTAATGGCCAAGGGATATACACGGATTTAACCGGTAGCCAAAATGGCATATGTTAGACTCCTCTCAATTGCAGCTGGTCTCGCCATCAACTTGACATTGAAAATGTCTTTGCATGGTGATCTTGAAAAGGAATGTGTATCTGGAGCAATCACCTGGGTTTGTTTCTCGGGGGTAATCAATCGATTACTTGATTTATAATGTTGATGAAATTTTTATCTGTCAAATTAGGTTTGAACTCAGGAGGAGGAGGAGGAGGAGAAGGAAGAGGAGTGTGTAAGTAATCATGTTATTAGGCAACAACCAACAATTATTATGCTTTAGGCAGCAATTAGGTTCTTAAACAAGTTTTGAATAATAGGAAAACCTAAGGAAAAATGAGCAGGTGTTTATTTTGGGACCAAAACTCTAATTTTTTGGATATGAATTGTCTTGTAACAGCAGACTATTTCTTTCCCTAGTTTGTGTTAATTCCTAATTTGTTGTATTGTAAGAGAACTCATTTTCCGTTGAGTTAACAGTCCAGAGATTGTTATAAATAAATTGTCGTTTCTACTTTTTTTTATCACTATAGGCACCAGTTTCTATCATATTCCTATAAAATGATACCGTTTATATCTAATTCCCTTATATTACCTGGTCTACTTTTATTAGCCTGAAGGAATGGTTAAACAACTATAAACCAGTTAAATTATAACTAAATTCAGCAAAAGTAATCTATAGATTACCTGTCCTTTGGGAAATGTTTCATTTGTTAAAGAAGCCGGTGAATCTGAAGCAAGACGATATTTAATCTGATCATATATATCCTCAAGAAAGTATGTTGTCACTGGATGAGTCCTGCCTTCTGCAGTAACTACAGGACAATGACCGAAGTAGCTAGAAAATGAACCTGAATCCACAGTTGCTGACCTGATATTTATAGTTGTAAGATAAAAAAGGAAATCGAGCTAAAAGGAGATGAAAAAAAAAAAAAAAACTAAAGTAGACAACTAACTCAGGGAACAAATTTAAATACTTAAGATCATACATTAGAATGACCTTGACTTTTGAAGAGCTTTCACTGGACTGCTTCTCAATTAGATTCTTTAGCACAATTAGAATAAAATCGCCCTGTAACAAATTGAAAATAAAACATACAAGATTAACATATTTCTAAGAAAAATAATAGATTATTAGCATCAGATGGAAAAGATAAAAAAGCATTGAGTCCCCTAAAAACCATAAAATATATTGCTGAACCAAGGGATCTCTAAAATTTTATGATAAGAGAAAAAGTTGTAAATCTTTTAATTTCACTTAACTTGTACCTAGTAATAGTACACTATTTTTGACATAAATATTAGTATAAATACAGCTTTTGGATGATTATATTGTATTACACATACACAAAATAACATTAAAAGCCTGCTTTCTTTCTCACTTTCCCTGCCAAAAATTATTTCAAGTTTTCTCACTTATCAACAATAGCATCTTTAGGTTGATATATGACATAAATACTTATGTGTGGGATTCAAGGATATCTTACAAAGAACCACACATCAAGTCAGACAAGGCATAAATAATCAGAACCATGTCATGTAAGATTCATGCAAATGTTTTTGTATACTATCCTAATTGGTTTAACTGACCAATAAAGACCTCTCATGAACTTCATCAACTATGATATGAGTAATGCCCGTCAAGCTTCGATTCCCCTGCAAAATGAATAAGGTAAATCACAACTTTAACAAAATGAGCAAGGTAAATACTAATAACTTAAAATTCAATAAATAAAAAGCAAATATATGGAACCAGAAAGGTAAGCATAAACAAATCCGAGAAGCAGAGTGAATGACAAAGATTCACCAAGAAACAACCAGACAGATCCAGGACACACTGAAAGAGCGGAAATAGGCATAGAAGGGCCAAAAAACAATGGCGAAGGCAATTAAGGGAGAGAAAACAAACGCCGAAAAGTGCTGTATATGCGAAATGGAAAGCAGCCGACCTTCGATATAGTAGTGTCTAAACAGATGTGTGACAAAGTGTCGGTGATCAGATCGGACAGGACAACAGCTTGACACGTGGCATGCGCAGAGACTGGTGGAGCCTTCACAAAAATGCAGTGGAAGGAGAGGACCAATGAGAGCTTGTATCAACTATCAAGGCCGTTGGAGCTGAAACTTAGGAAGAACATTGTTCGGTTGGAGGCACTCCAGATGGCAGGGGTTTTGCTCGGGAACTTTTTGAAAAAATATTTCTTGTGGCAGTGGATTGTGGCTGGCGGCTGTGTCGTAGCCGTAGATGGAAGAGGTCACTCGCGAAAAGAGGAAACCAATGAATGACAGAAAAATGGCAACACTACTCTTTTTGTATGGCTGACAATATCAGAATCCTTTCATACATAGTGTAAAATCGCAGTGGTATAGAAGCGGAACAGGTGACTGATGAGAAAACCATGCTCTAGATACCATGTTGAAGTTATGAGTTTTGAAAAAATAAGGAGCAGAGAAATAATAAAGACTTTATACAATAAGAGTGTAACATTACTGATAATGATTTGATACTAACTTAATACTCCCTTTGCTCAGCCACCTTGAGCTTGTGAAGGGATGTGACAGAGTATTTTAGTCCTATTATTTGTGTACCTTTTAGTTGTAATTAGCATTTTATTTACCATTAAAGTAATTTAGTAAGTTGAGGTTAATTATTCTCCCATAACTAAATCTCGGTTAATCTTCCATTGTGTCAGATTATAAGTCTTCGTGAGCTTAGCTCAGTTGGTAAGGGCAAATGCATAATATATGCAAGGTCCGGGGTTCAAACCCCGACCACCACCAAAAAAGATTATAAATAAGAATTATCAGTTGAAATTCAAATTGAGTCTTTCTGTAATACATTCTATTAATTATAACAGAAATTAAGGTCTCATATCTTTCTCTTTGTTTTCTATGCTTTTCTTGAATCACTGAATGTTCTCTAAGTTTCTTATCATGGAATACTGTTTGTATAAAAATAAACCGATTAAATTTTTCAAACAGAATAATGTACCATCAATTTTCTCAGAAGGATGCCTGTTGTACAGAACAGAAGCCTTGTTTTCTCATTCCTGGCAATGAAAATAAGCAGTCAATAAACTCATACATATATATAACATAGCAAAAAGATAAAATATCATGCATTTGCACATATGGAGAGGAAAAAACACAATCCAATTAGCACTCCATTACATAATACTTTCTTTATGTCACTAATTAAGAATTAATAATTTTCTTTACAAAAGGATCAAGGTACTACATGTGCATTGTTAAACAACCTTAAACGATAAAAATATTTGGTTGCATAAACATATTTGATTAATGACAATTGAAAGTTGATAAGAGTAGGATTTATACTCTTCCTCTCGTCTCTTCTATCTCACACAGTATTGCATGTACTCATTGTGTTGGCATTTTCGGAAACACAGTTATGCTATCTAGAGCTTTTTTTAGGGCTTCATGCTTGGCAGGTTTGGGTCAATAAGCAATTTTGTAATTAAATCCATCACTTCAAAATAAAATGTTGAATGGACAACTGAACACCTGGCACTATCAAGACGAACTTGATAACCAATCAAGGAGCCATCAGAACCTGGTGAAGGTTCACAGCGCTCATCAGCTACCCTTTCAGCCACAGAAATAGCCTAAAAAAAACAATAGATAATAAGCTTGGAAATGCCAACTTCATATTTTGCTTTGAATGAAATTGTAAGCAAATCCAATCTAAGATGTGGAAAAGAAAGTAAAAACATGAGAGCACAAAATTTAATTATAAGCAATGTTGAGAACGAGAAAATACATGTATTTGACAGCTAAGCTATGTTATATCTAAGGATATTGAATCCTAATAAATACGAAGAGTAATAGTTACCATATTTATAATTTTTGAAATAATAACAATCATATTTTCACTATTTCTAAAACTCCCTTTCAAGCTTGGAGCTTATAGATACAAGGACTGCTCAGAGACTTGGTAAAAACATTTTCCAATAGATCATTTGAACTAACAAAGCTGGTGGTGATATATCCAGATAAAATCTTATATCTAATAAAATGGCAATCTATCTCAATATGCTTGATTCATATGCACCAAGTCTTGGTGTCAGCCCTAGAGGCCAATAGTTTTAAGTTAAAGTTATATTTTGTATCATTACTATTATTAAATAATGAGACTTTCTTTATTATATTTGTTTTAAGATTAATGAAGTCCTTAGAATAGATGGTTAGAGTAATGGAACATTAATTGTGACTTAATAGTGAGACTTCATTAACATATAGAACATTATTCTTAAAGTATCCATAGTCAAGCTTTATTGTGAAGTAGGATAGTATTAAAACATAGAGACTATTATGTAGGTAGATTGATGATCAAATCTCACAGATAATGGATAAAAAGTTATCAAGTCTTCACATACGTATAAATATTATGAGTAATATTTATATTGGATTGACTCGCTATGAGAACACTACATAGCGTGTTATGTAAGTGTCATACATTATTCTCATAGTGGTGTATACCACCCTTCGACCCGAAACCACAAAAGACCCTAGATGTTTTGATTCAAAAACCAAGAAAATGTTTGTCACTATGAATGTCACGTTCTTTTAAAACAATTTTTTTTTATGATACCCGTCTTCAGGGGGAGAAACTTAAAGGAAGAATAGCTTCAAACTAAGGACATAAGTGTTTATAATAGTTTCCTCGTATCACAAAGTTATGAGACTTGTACTTCTGCACCAATAGAATGTGGCCATGATTCATTACCTGAACCTACTTCTGCTATGAGTAAGAACTTGGTGAATCGGTGTCTACATTTTCTCACGAAGAAAACAATGAGAATCTTGAAAATGATAATAATGATGAACTAATTGAAATGCCACAAAATGATGAGTCATAAAGAAAATGGGACATGGAAAGTTTTTGTGAAGAACCATAAAGGTGATGAGTCTACATCTCCACATTGCCACGAATCTGAACCGGTGTATGATCAACCTCCTCAAAAAAGGAAAGGTAAGTTTATTTTAGAGATTCGTATTTGGTATCCTGGTATCGATGATCACATAGCCGTTGGGAAACATGTTAGATCTTGCACTAATCACCCAATATCCAATTTTATATCATATTCAAATTTACCTTCATCTTTTTCTACTTTCACCTCACAATTGTCTAGTGTGGAGATTCCAAAGAATGTATAAGATCCTCTAGAAGTTCCAAAGTGGAGGGAAGCTCAGAGCTCTTTGAAAGAGCTAATTTGAAGTGTTATGGCACTATCAGATGGAAAGAAGAATGGGGGATGTAAGTCGATATAGTTCAGACGGGTCAGTTCAAAGGCACAAGGCTCGCTTGGTGGCTAAGGGTTTCACTCAGACCTATGGCATAGACTACTCAAAGATATTTGTTCTCGTTGCAAAATTGAACATTGTTTGAACACTGTAACGCTACCATAAGCATAGCCGTCAACCGGTCTAGCATGATAGGACCAGGCATATTGAGATTGACCGTAATTTTATAAAAAAAGAGAAATTAGATGTTGGAATCATATGTCTACCATTTGTGACCTCTAGTCAACAAACTGCGCATATCTTAACCAAAAGATTGGCAAGACCCGTCTTTGAGCATTTGATAAGCAAGTTGGCCATATGATAGATATCGATGAACCAACGTTGGGGGGGGGGGGAATCTTGTGATTCTCTCTCCTTTTATTAGAAAAGATTTTCTGATTTTATTGCTTCTTTTTCCTTAATTTTCTCCTCGGTTCAAGGATATTCTCTTCTCTCTATATAAACCAGCCTTTATCTGAGGAATAAACATAACAACATTTACCCTATTCTTTCTACAGATATGATAAGTTTATCTTCTACAGTATACATGGATCTTAATCTTATTTTCAACAAGAACAATGCCGAATCCGATATAAAGTTTAAAATTGCAGGAGTAATAATGCATGGTCAAAATATGCAAGTAAAAGATTTGTACCTACCGCTATTCTCCTTGGTTGTGTACAAATAATATTACAGTGTCCACCATGACCTGACTCAATCATCTCATCCAATATGAATTGCGGAACCTACATTAAGGTCAATCTTAAAACATTCTGCAGATTCTCTGACTCCAAGGAGGAGTTTGGCATCTATAATCAACTATACTCAAATTCCTAAAGCAATAAGAATGGAATTGAGGACTTAAAGTTTTGATATGATGTGTCAAGAAATCATAAACTTCAACTGAAATGTTACCTGGGTTGTTTTTCCAGAGCCTGTTTCCCCACAAACAACTAAAACATCATTTTCCTTTAGCATTTGCAATATATCACCCTTTAGTGTGGCAATAGGAAGTGTAGCTCTAAAATTCAACATATCCTTGAGCAGAAAATAGATCTAGGTTAGTACAAACTAATATTTTTCTCCAAAGAAAGGTCAATTAATTGTACTGAAAATTTTACGAAAATTTTGGTAATTGCACATATAACGCCAAATGAAAGAGATAAAAAACAATTTATAAGCTTCTACCTCAGCCTAGGCATTTAGAATAGTTGGCCTTAAAATTGCAACAGTACTCTATATGACAGAGGTAGGCATGGCAATGGGGCGGGGTGGGGACGGGTTTTACCTTCCCCGTCCCCCTACCCAATTCTTATATACTTACCCGTTACCCAACCCATACCCAACGGGGATGAGAAATTGAATCCCATCCCCGTACCCGACGGGTTCGGGTATCCCCGCCCCATCCCCGTCGCCGCATTGAATAATTGTTTTTAATAAAAAATAAAAGTTTTTTCATTCCCAAGAGCAACGTTGTAATACATTATCGAACAATACGCTCACTTTAATATTTGTTAGACGGAATGATTTAGTTGATACTTTAAATATCAATGGTAGTTTTTATTAACATGACAATTATCAAACAAAATAACGTGAAATATCAACATAAAGTAATTTTTTACATTTGGGACGGGTTTGGGTATGGGTTCGGGGTGGGTGCCTATATACCTGTTACCCGTCCCATACCCGTGCTTTGAAATCGGGGAAAACCCATACCCATAACCAAACCCAGTCAAAACGTGGAAAACCCGTCAGATTGGGTTTGGTTCGGGAGGGTAACCGCGGGTATGAGTTTTGTCGCCATGCCTAGACAGAGGTCAAGATTAAAGTTTCATTCTTCATATACAAGTTAAATTTCAGAACATGATAAATCGGTCCATGCAATCTCCATAATTCAAGCTCAAAGGATTATTGTGTGAAATGTGTTAGAGGGATAAAATCAGTTAAGGATATAAAACCAATCCCATGGCTGGATGAATTGAGAGGGGGTGAGAAAATGAAGGGAAAACTGCAAGTCTTTATTGTTAAAGCTGAATAGTACTCTCTGGTTTCTCTTTCTCTGATCGCGGCAGAATTAAACCTTCGTGGTTTGTGCACTCTAAATTCAAATGATGAAAATGTCTTCAAGTGTTGGTGTGCCTAAGGCTTATGGAAATGTTCAAGGTGCGGTAATGGAAGTGAAGGGCCTAGGACTAGAGTGAATTAAATTTAAAATGCTATAGGAATGAAGAGTAATGTGCCATGGAACCGTAGTATCTCAATTGATTTTAATTACAGAAAAATAAAATGTAAATGTGGTCAGAAGATTATAATGAAATGTACTTATCTTCTCTAAGTTTGGTTTTATAATTTATAGACTTTGTTAGGAACCTAATTCAACTTTTTTTCCTTTCTTATCTACACACACCCCTCCAAGAAATCCTTTATCAAAGATGTGATGACCAACTGCATAGGCCCTTGCATGGTGCAAGCTATTACTTTAACCCCAAGTTTCGTTATAGTCATAAAAGGATCATACAATTGTATAGAAAGGATGGTGGGAGACATCGACGAAATAAGTCAGATTGATTTCTAGATTGAGGAATTCAAAAGTAAATCAAATGTTTGGTAGTGCAATTGCGCACTTCAAAATAAAACTACAGCGCATAGGTGGGAATCTTACGCGATGGACATCTCAACCTAAAAATGTTTGATGTTAGAGTATGGAGTTTGAGAGAGTTCATCTGGTTGTTGTGTAATTGGAGTGCCTCTGAGATGGTAAGCTCCCCTACTGATGAAATAATCTGTATTTTGTTCTTTAAATTGCTTAGTTTATTATGACTCAATTGATTTTATAATTATTTAGATCCACATTAATAAAAAAGAATTGTTTAAAGCAAAAGACCGTGAATGATGTTGTATTTATGATCGTTAATTCAAGAATAAAGAAGGTTGAAAAGCAATTTACTGTAATATGAGAATATTTCTTCTTAGTTCTTATGCTGATTGGTTTGTGCATAATGATAAAAGTTTGGATTTAGATGCTCCAATTGTAGATGACTTGGTTGAAATTCGAGAAGTTAATAGTGGTGGTGGTGGTGGTCGTGCAAATGAATTGAGGTTCCTAATGTTGACGAAGATGAACATGGAAATGCCATTGATGAGAATGAAGATGGTATGAAGGATGATCATGAATTTCAAGAATGGGGTTGAATAATATCTTAGACTGGATATCCAGAACTGTAGTTTCCAGAGATGGATTGATTATGAACTTACATTGTGGGGTTGTATTATGAACCTGAATTGTGTGTTATGTTTTGGATCTTAATCTTATGATTATTAACTTTCAGTCAAACTTAATTTAATGTTGTGACTTAGAGGTTATTTTCTTTATGTTATTTTTAATACATACATAATTTGTCATTTTAGGTAGGATCTTATAATTTGTGTTAAGATCCTACGAGTTACAATCTTTCACCCCATCCGGATCCAGTATTAGGTTTTTATATTGAGTCTAACTCATTCTTATAAAACCGGTTTGTAATTTGAGGGGTGTCACTCTTTATAAACTTTTTCCATGCCATATATTTTTGCAATGTGGGACTTGGGTTTCTCCCTATACACTCCCGCACACCCAAAACTATTGGGTTTGGTGCGTGGATAATTTGGTGTGTGACCCGAATGGATACACTTGTATCACATTAGGTTTTCAAATTATGCCTAACTCATCCTAACATAGCCGATTTGTAAAGTGAGAGGTGCTACTCTTTATACACTGGTTTCAAGCCTTATCTCTTTTCAATGTGGGACTTGGGTTTTTCACACTACTAGGCAAGATCTCAAGTTTGACAACTGATCTAAATCTTACACATTCTATCACTTTTTCCTCTGAATTCATAAGAAATATGTGTTAATACAGCTAAAAAGAAATCATAGACATGGTATGAGAAATCAAACAAAATAAGCGCGGACCTGGTATCTTTGAGATCCCATTTTAATGTATTGCCCCTGTCTCAAGTTAGTACTCTCCAATTCCTTACTATAGGTTCCTCCTGCAAAATATAATTCTAAATTCAGTACAATCAAAAGTTGACACCCACTTAAACTTTGCCCATTTTATTTCTAATACTATTATTCAATTACTATCAAAATCAAAAGGTACCAAAGTATTGTGTCCGTAACAGATCCTCCATGTCTCATAAGTGTATGCAATATCAGATTTAATCGAAAGCAATATAAAACTTGTCTGCCAAAATAGCAATCTCAGGGAAATGGGGTTAAGTATCTTTAGAGATTCTCTATTCTTCTATTTCCTATGCTTAGTGTTCATTGTAAACATAGCATATTACTGGTTATGGGATAACTCAGTTTATGTCGTCTTTCTAATACTTCATCTAACGCCAGGATTTAGGGGATCATCCAAAGAGAGTTCATTATATTCATAAAAACACAAGTCACGTTTATTTTCTTGCTATATCTACTTTCATTCCTTTTGTTCTCCTGAATGGCTTGGTTGTGTTCTTGGATTTATCCCCAAAGCCTTTCCTTTACTTGAATTCATTGTTGATGGAAAAGTTAGGTTGGCTACGTACAAACCCACAAATATTTCTCACCGGAAAAAAATATTATTGGTAAGCAGTTATAGTTGATAAAATAGTTAAAAACTCATTTGTTACAGATTATAGAAAAAGTGATTTTGATTCAATAATTTAGAGATTTTAAAAACAACAAAAGTTGGTACCCAAAAAAAAAAAAAAAAAACAAACGTTGTAGTGTTTGTTTACCATAATGAAAATCATTTTTTTAAATAACTTCGTTATAAAAATTATTTTTTGGAGTAACTACTCAGACCAGCTTCTCATTAGAAGCAGTTTAGTAGGTAACGATTCAGCTACAACCAAAGGATCGTGGGCTCGAGTCATGACGAGGGCAGTGGAGAACACTATTGATCCCCCTTTAAAAAAAACTTCTCGTTTGAAGCAATTTCGGATTTTTTTTTCAAATTCTAATTTTTTTAAAAATCTCCAAAAATGGGTGAAAATTTCTAAAGTAGTTTTTTCACCAAAAAAACCGTAACGAACGGTCTCTGGGTTAACCAGTTACACTTGTGATATCCAAATGTTTCTTTCCAACACTAAACACGCGTCTAGATTTTAATATTTTCAACCTTCAAAGAAACATTTTGTTTAAAAAATGGCCAGACTGATTTAAAAAACATCACAGAAAATATGCAGAAAAGAAAAGGAACTAAGATTCCAAATCCAAATTGACTTAGATAAGAAATGGAATAACCTACTCTGAGCAAATGATTGATGACCATCAATGGTTGAACTTTTATTTTCATCAAGTCTACCGTTGTTTTGAGGAAACTTGTAGTCTGTAACATCAGCAGATGCAGTTTTACCAGAACCATCACCAATTAATAACGACTCCACAAAACGAGACTTGTGATCTTCCACACTGTCTTCTAGCTTGGTTAATGATTCCCCTGTAAGTTATAAAAGTCCATATCTTTTAAGAAACCTTTATACGAAGTGTTAAATATGTCTATAGTCCCTATAAAATCACCTTTTAAGTTTATTCCTTATAAAAAGTTATTCATTTCCGGTTCTCGCATTTTACAAAAACTGCATGCTTTTAGTCAGGGACTAAAACCACTCAGTTTTTCGTAAAAGGTGGAGACTAAAAATGGATAAAAAGTTTATAAGAACTAAACTTAAATGAGAGATATTTTATTAGGTCTAAAAAGATTTAACCTAACTATCAAAAGAATTATATGAATAACATGACAGTCGCGCAGTACAGAATGGTAGAAATCAGAGTTCATATAAACATATAAAAAGGAAAAGGCTTACCTTCCATCCACTTCATAACAACTGAAGCATAAGGCTCGGTTATTGGGAGATGAATTGGAACATCAGGAAATAGTTGAAACAAAGCATATGCAGCCACTTTATTCTGTGCATCCTGCAATCAAGTGAACACTGCAAATATTGTATCCACAGAAGCAATTCCCGTAAATGATAAAACTGGCATGCATGGGCTGCACCCATGTTGCACCATAGAAAAACGTTTTAAGATCTAGCACATTCCTCAAAACATTTTACATAAATATGCAACGATCAACTCCATTATTTACTTTTCTGTGTTATGTGTTAAATTTGAAGAGAGACACAGTCCACATATGCAAGTAAAATCTAGTACAACCCATTCAGTAATATAGTTGGATCTAGGGTTTGAGAGAGAGAAAACCTAGAGTTGAGCGATAGGGAAACTGAAATGGAAAAGTTGTATTATGAAATTCTAACTTGCGGAGAACTGAGCTCAGGTTTAAGTCAGTTATAAAGGTAATTGCCTCTAACAGATTCTTGACAGCAGTCACTAACAGAAGCCCAACAGAAACTTAATACACACTGTTAAGAGTCCGACATCGTATAGGAGTTGGCCTGACAATGTGTTTATAAGTGGGGGCAATCATCACCTCACAACCCGGTTTTGTGGGGTTGTGTTAGGCCCAACCACGATTTCTAAGATGGTATCAGAGCCTCTTCAAGATCCATTGGGCCACCTGCTATCAGGTTTCCGTTATCGGGCCACCCATCATTTGTGTTCACGAACCAAGCCCAATAGTGTTGGTCATGAGGGGGTGTGTTAAGAGTCCCACATCGGATAGGAGTTGGCCTGACAATGTGTTTATAAGTGGGGGAAATCCTCACCTCACAAGCCGGTTTTGTGGGGTTGTGTTAGGCCCAACCACGATTTCTAAGACACACGCAAATAAAATTCAGTAAACAGGGGTACAGATAAGTACAAAACAGAGATACTCTAATATTCAGACAAAGTCTATAACAGGAAATGAATCAATTGCGTGTGAAGGTGTGAAAAAGTGGTGAAGGTGTGAAAAAGTGTATGGAAAGAAAATATTCACCAAGCGTGACTGGATGAATTAACTCACTATACCATACAGATCAGTAAACAGGGGTACAGATAAGTACAAAACAGAGATACTCTAATATTCAGACAGAGTCTATAACAGGAAATGAATCAACTGCGTGTGAAGGTGTGAAAAAGTGGTGAAGGTGTTAAAAAGTGCATGGAAAGAAAATATTCACAAAGCGTGACTGGATGAATTAACTCACTATACCATACAGATCAGAGATACATTTCTCTATAACAGGAAATGAATCAATTGCGTGTGAAGGTGTGAAAAAATGCATGGAAAGAAAATATTCAACAAGCGCGACTGGATGAATTAACTCACTATACCATACAGATCAGAGATACATTTCTCGACAAAGAATTAAGGAGAAAAATGCTTAACTGCCTAACAGCTATAGTGACAGCTTATCTGACTAAGCACAATCAAGGTATAACTGACGTGAGCAACTGTCGTACAAGCAAGGTACGTTGGCCTAAGAGCTTTATCCCGAGGGGCCCCATGTCCCTGTAGGGAATATTTAATAATCCTTAGCCAAATGTGCCAAACTGTTGATCGTATTTATATCCTTTCAGAGACTATATCAAACCCTAAAGAACAATGCAGTCAGCAAACCGAAGCAACCAAGCCCAGTCATCAGCAATATCCTTAGAAAGGTAGTCTTACCATCAAACTAGTAGAGTGGTTAGTGAAGGATAGTTCCCTCACACAGAGAGAGAGAGAGGGGGGGGGAATCGGAACAGCCCCTGAACTGAAATTGGGTAAAAGTGCGTCACTATAGGACACTTGTATGTCCAGCAACTTTTCACTTGAGACTGATAATCCTGTCTGTATTATATCAAGATAATATACATAAGTGTACATGCGTAGATATATACATATACATACATACACATGAGCCTCCTAATCAATCCCAAGAATTAAGGAAAGATTCAACTAAGAAAGGAAAGCTCAACATAATCAAGACAAAATTAGACACAATATCCTAACTGATACTAATTTTGTTTACAATATCTCAACACTTTCCAACCAATTCTTCCTACGCTGGCATCACCTTTCTACTCTACTAGGACTTGTCCTCATTTGTTGCTGTTGTGACTCCAAGCCAAATCTTCCTATTGTTACAGCCGCAATTTGGTGCTCGTCCTCTCTTTTATTACTGATTGTGTTCTCCCATTCTTCTATGTCACTATTCCTTTCTATACTAGGAAATTGGACTGAACCATATTAGGCTTTTGACATCAAGTTAAGAATTAATGGTCAAGGCTACGAGGACCACCTCACCACTAAGACTGATCGTCAACAATGGGAGAAGATGGGTGCTCAATCGTGGAGCGCCACCAAGTCTGCTCTTCATCCTTCCATGTAACCTATTTTCCATCCTCACTTCACATGCAACTCTATTTTGGATCAGGCTGAAGTGTTTTACTAATTATGCACAATACTTCAATGGAGTTTGTCATGAGTTGATGAATGTCATTGCTCCGAAGAAATTTTATGGTCCTATTTCGAGTATATCCTATTGGTATTCATGTTCCGCTCCTACCTCAAGCCACAACACAAGCAACCTAAAAGGAATGAAAAAAAAGTAATTGAACAAGGCAGCACCTTCTTTAAGCTCCTTGGAGTTTTTCATGAGTTCATGAATATCATAGCTCCGAAGAAATTTTATGGTCCAATTATCGCATACCTTCATAATATTCATGCTCCACTCCTACCTCATGCCACTAGCGACCCAAGAGAAAAGTAAAGAAAAAAAACTTAAACAACGCAACACCTTCTATATGCCTCTTGAATATTTAACAAATTTTGGCGTCTACTAATGTCTCGACTATGTCCTCATCCTCTTCAACTCTTCCTCGGGTTCCAGCTAAACCCACCACTCAGCTCTCTATCATTTCTGCTTTTACCGATATTGTTGCCTTTGTATCTCAAAGCAACAATCAGGGTAGCTCTCGACAATGACCATCCAACTACAAGCCTCGTCACATGTGTGAGCAGTTACATCGTCTGGGACATAGCACCACCAACTGTGGTGTTAGAAACTACATGGCTTCCCTTCATGCCCTATAAATGCACCTCAAACTACTCCATTTGACACATCTCAGACCATGGATCCTCCACAAGCCTATTCGGCTAACGATGAAGATTTTATATAGAGGTTTTGACTATCGCCAATTCTTTGGGTCTACTGCTTCAGCTGAACGCATTGGTTATCTGTTTGCATATCTCAATCATTTTCTCTTGGTCCATGGGTTATTGATTCTAGCATGACTGACCATATCTCTAATAATAAGGCTCTTTTCTCCTCTTTTTCTACATCTGGTTATAACGAATTGTGACTCTAGCTAATGGTGCCCAAACCCAATCCCAAGGGATTGAAACAACCTGCCCCCTCTCTTCCCTATCAGTTGATTTTGTCATTTGTGTCCCAAGGTGTCCCTTTAATTTACCATCTATAAGTCTGTTAACCAGTTTTCATGATTGTTTAATTACCTTCACTAAAGATATTGGTATCCTGCAGAATCACGGTTCGTGACAGACGATTGGTGCAAAATGTGTCTCATCGACTCTACAACCTATTGTTAACATGTTTTCATGATCATTTAATTGCCTTCACGGAAGATATTCATATCATGGCAGGATTGCAATTTGTAACGGATGATTGGTGTTGAATGTGTCTCGTGGTTCAAAGTGAGCAGTTAGCATGGTAGGACCAGTCTAGGTTTGGAAATGTCAGACTTGGCTCTATTTGCATTAGATGAGTGTTTGGAAAAATATTATAAAAATATTGGGGACAGGGGGTTTTTACTAATTAGAGTGCCACTAATGGCCCTTTTACAACCATCCTCGACGGGATTTGAGCTATGTATTTTGAGGTTACAAGGATAAGCTCTTACCACTCAGCAGCACTTCATGGGAAGAATGCAATGTTCATTTGAATAGAAGAATGCAATGTTCGTCGTCATCCTCATAAAACTAGGGCAATTCGACCTCAAAATAAGTTGGATTACTGTACAATATCTAGGTTTGAATGGGAAACCTAGAAATTTGAATGGGTTTTAAGAACCCACATTAATTTTAATTTGGGGTTTTCTTTTTGTAATAAAAAAATATTTAAAAATTATAATTTTCGATTAAAATTATTCTGAGATTTTTCTCAAAGTCTGGTTGGACATTTCATATTAGCTTTATAACATCCACATCATCATTGTAACGACCGGTCAATCTCATTAACATTATGAAAGTTAAAGGACGAATTTGGGAAAACAAAAATATAAAGGACTAATTTGTTACAATAAAATAACTTAAAGGACCACGGGAACAATTTGCCTAAGTCATGTAACTGTTTGTACCAGCTTTGTTTTTTCTGGTAAACCATAACCTTTCTACAAAAGCTCTGTGTACACTATCAATTAGTTAGGGAACATTGAATACAGTTTCCAATCAAATCTCATACCTCTCGCGCCTTTTTCTAAACCATAGAATCATAAATGGGCATATGAATCACTCACCTCAGCAGATTCAAAGATCTCATTCTGATCTGGAAGCTTAAGTGTGACCAGCCCCCCGGCTTTCCGATTCTTGCCCCTGCCACTAGCTTTACGCAGTATGCTAACAGTATAGGAAAAACTCTTTCCTCTGCCAAGTATTTTATTGAATTTTGGAGTTTCCCATCCTGATTTCTGGCATAGCTGATGAAGAATAGCCTTTGGAACCTTTTGAGGGTCCCCCTATCCAAAAACAGGTTGTACCAAGTAAGAGATGGATATTGTCTGACCATAGCAAGATATATATTCACGTGGAAAAACATAAATAGAATACATTGTTATCCACCTAATGCTTAGAAACAAATGACATGCATAATTATTTTAAATACTATTCTTTACAAAAGAACAAACTCATTAAGATGAAGAGTAAAAAATTACATGAGGGGATAAGGAATCCTCCCAAAAAAACCACCAAACCAAAAACCATCCCGAAATAAAAAGATAAAGTTGATGGAGCAAAATGAACTGAAGCAAAAATATAATCTGATCACACAACAAGAGTTCTAAATTCAAGTACAGATTCATGTGGCCTTTTGTTTTACTATTTAGGGAATATTGGAAAATAAAATAAAAAAATTGGATAACGGGAGATGTCATATCAAAATTCATGTAAACATTCCTTTCACCTTCCTTGATATTTGTATATTAGTTTCAGCAAAGTATTTATATGTCTAAAGCCCAACCAAAATAATTAAGGTGTTTCTTCGAACTCCAATGAGAGTAATTGGAAGACACGTGAATTGCATTAAACTCCATCAAGATAGTCATGAAATGTAGCCAATAAACTTACCTTCTTCCAAATGCCATCTAATTTATCCAAGTTCTTCTCAGATAATCTTTTAATTTTTTCTATTTTTTGTGCTTTCAAAATATCAGGGTGTATTTCATTAGACGGCACATCCTCCAAGAAGAAACCACCAAGCTCAATGTCTCCAGCCACTCCTTCTGCAGAATCTTTTTCAACATGTACAGCTGGTAAGCAAGACTTAGCAAGATTTTCCTCCACACTATGATGCTCCACATCACTACCATTTATTGCTCCTTCATTAGAAGGAAAAACAATGGCAGAGTTACTTTCTTCATCAATTGGGTCTTTTTCTATCAAAGGCTCGTGGCCCATGGATGCTCCCTCAGATGCATGGTTAGTACTGATTTGCTCGTATTCTAAGGCCAAATTGTCATCTGATAATCCTGCTCAATGTGTTGTACAATCAACAAGACGGATTGAATATCATGAAAAAATATTGAAATAAATATAAAAATAAAATTCAATTTAACCTAGGGCAGACAGCTCCTGTTTCAGTTTTCGTATGATACGGCTTGCCTGCTCCTGATGTTTTTTGTCCTTTTTCTCCTTTGCCTTTGTAGCTTCCAACCTTGCAGCAAGATACTCCTTGGCAATAACATCATAAGGCCTAGGTTCGCAGAGCTAATAAGAGAGAAAAATAAATCATGAACTCTTTGGACATGGTAGTCAAAATCAAGAATCGAGTCAAGATCATAAATCATGGGACTGTAACAGATTATAAGATCCTACCAAAATCATAAAATTCATATATATTGCATAAAATAACTAGTTAGCAAACCAAAACCACAGACATATGAATACAATTCATAGAGACAATGCAAATATCGTGGAGAAAAATGCTTATTGATCTTAAAGAAAAAGAGAAATACCTTGTTTGCGGCACCACTTCCATCAAAATTGCCATCTTCCCAAGTATAATTTTCATCCTGCAAATACCACACAGTTAAGATTGGTATATTTTGAAGACAAAGGAATGTAAAGTATATATATGAGATGGTTAAATTACCTCCTCTTCTTCTTCCTGCTGCTCGACATATTGCCTGATCCAATCTGCTTGAGAAGAATGTAAAGTATCATCATCATCATCATCATCATCGTGTCTCTTGTGGATTAAAAGCGGAGATTGGTCCTTAGTTGTGACTGTGTCTGTGATGGATGGATCGGTCCTTGAATTGTTGTGTTGTTGTTGTTGTTGTTGTTGTTGATTGAATATAACACCAACAGAACCTCCTTGAGAGGGATGAGAGGAAGTTCCAGAGGAGAACTTGAGTGGAAGTTCATTACCGGGCAAATTCAAGCATAACCAATCAAGAGATGATTCGAAGGTAGCACATTCCTGGAAAGAGAAAGAGAAGATAATCGATTAATCAATTATTTCAATTGAAAGCATGCCTATACTATACTATTACTATACCTTGAGAGCCGAAAGAGCAAGCTCAATTTGATGATCACTGAATCCTTCGCAAGAGAGTTTCTCATAAACAGATTTAAGCTTCTTAGCTTTCTGATCCTTTGTTAGAGTATCGTCAAACTCCGTCGCAGCAGGGATGGTGGCCCGCCCAGAGTTCAGCAGCAGCCGCCGAAGCCGATTCTCATTTTCAGCAGAAATTTGCAGCTGAGGACCTTTTCGCCGATTCTCTTCTTTCCAATTCCTTTTCGGTTTCGGCGCCATCTCAATAGCGACTGTTTCTTATTCTCTCTTTAGATATCTATTGGTAAAATATATATACTTGACAACACGTGTTTACTTATATCCTTTCAAAATTTCCTTGTAATTTTTAATCATTTCTGATTTGGTTCTAATCATTTATGTGACAATTAGTGGATTAGATCATGGTTCGTTTGAATTTTCGTCTCTGTTCTTACTAATTAGAGTTCATTTTAATTTTTGTCCTTGTACTCAGTGATCTTTCCAAAATTTTCCTTCAATTTCTAATCATTTGAGATTTAGTTCTTATCACATCTTATTACTTACTCCCTCCGGTCATATTTATAAGAGAAAGTTTGCTCAACAAAAGTTAATGTATCTAGACTGACTTTTTAACTAGATACATCAACTTTTGTTGACCCAACTTTCTCTTATAAATAGGACCAGAGGGAGTATGTGACACATGATTAGTGACCTTACTAGAAAAGGGGTTGCACTTTGGTGCCATTAATGGCACTGTGCCATTAAATCTGGGCCATTAATGGCACCAAGATAGATGTGTTGTGTGGCCCAGATTTAATGGCACGGTGCCATTAATTGCACCAAAGTGCTAAGAAAAGGGCATGGATGACTAAGCAAATTACTTCTAAGATAATCATTTTACCCTTAATAAAATTAGACAAAAAGCGAAATGACCATTATACCCCCTTCTTTCCTCTTCCTTCCTCCACCACCACCACCGGCAACACCATTGTTCTCTTCCATCACCACCACCAACACATCTCAATGAACCCAACAACAACAACAATAGTAACCCATGTGTGAAGGAAAACAAGATGAAACTAACATGCTCTCCAATCTCAGACTGTGTTTCTCTTAAATCTATATTTCTGCTCCTTTGCTTCTCAACCGCAGCACTCCTCAAACCACCGTTGATTCCATTGTAAATAACAAAGTCGTCACAATCAACACGATTTCTCTTCCACTTCTGCTTCCTTTTCCATTTCATCAATCTCTTGCTAAACACTAAAGCATCATCCATAAACTCGTTCTAGACGAATCTCTCTGAGCATTCTTCCACACTACGAATCACACAACAATTTGATTACTAGAAAAACTTGTAGTTAGAGATTCAATAAAAAAGAAAGTAATGTTTATTCATTTCAGCAGTCGATCATCTATCGTTGATTGTTTAATTTTCTATTTAGCTTCAACGTAAATTCAAAAGGAAGAAAAGAAACATGCTTTTATTCTTTTGTTGAAATTGCGGACAAGCTCTGAATATTGCCACTTTTTAAACTTGTAAATTACAGAATGATGGTTGGAATAGATGATCGGAATTGTAGTCCATGGCCAGATTGAGAGATGAAGATACTGGGAAGTGGAAACACGTGAATGAGAATGGTTGGAGAGAGAGAGTGAATGAGAATGGTTGGAGAGAGAGGGGGAATAACATAAGAAAGGAACATGTGAGTGGTACATGACTCACTTAACTATGTTTTAATCTCAACCTTACATTTTAATTTAATGGCCATTAATAGAACATTATGTCCTTCAACATCTAGTAATCCTAATATAGACGAATTAAATCAAGATGAATATCAAAATCATGAATTAGAAATTCGAGAAATAGAAGATAAATTAGCTAATTGGTCTTTACCTGAAATAAAGCTAAAAGAGATTTATAAAATTAGTACTTTTGAGTTTAAGGCTCAAAAGATAATTCACACTGTTGAAACTGCAACTTCGGTTGTAAATAAATATGAAGTTATTAAACCTTTGAAAAAAGAATTAATTGATAAACATCAGAAAGATGGATATAAATATATTCATCTAGGATTAATCCAAATTGCTGTTAAACCTCTACACAGGCTAGGATTAAATACCCCTTTACTCTTAGTATTACGTGATACTAGAATTAAAGATTTTCATGAATCAACCATAGCTACATTAGAATCAAATTTAAATAGTGGACCAGCATACTTTAATTGTCATCCCAATTTTAGTATGAGTCTATCTAATCCTTTTACCCCTAATTCATTAGCTATTTGTGTGGTGACTCAGGGAGATACTTTCGTACCAGGAGTTGCTAATTTAGATGTAATAAGTAAAATCACTTATAAAGTCTCTAAGGTTAATTATGACTTTAAATCATTAAAAGCAACCTCAAGAAACGAAACCTGTATTATAGAAGCTAATCTTAATAAAACTATGGTAATAACTCCTAAGATATTAACTGCTTCAGAAATAATAGAAAAACTACCAGAAGAATGGGTTTTACAAAATATAATTAAAAATGACAACCCAGAATCTAGATCTATTAGTCATACTATCCAAGATAGAGAAGGATCTGTCATAATTAGAATGAATAGAAGTCAGTCTCATAGGTATTATAGGTCCAGCAGTATTAGTTCATCATCTAGTACGCAGCCTTCAGCGTCTAGACGATCTGTGGACTCAACTATAAGGGTAGGATTAGCTGGGGTTAATTTTGTTCCCACAGTTCCAGTTCCCTTATATAGAGAAGAAAGGCCTAGATCGCCATCTAGATCGCCTTCTCCTACTAGATCTCAAGTTTGTAATACATTAACAAAAGAAGAACCTTTTGAAATAGACAAAAATTGGATTAAAACTAACTTTATGGGAGTTCATAATAAAATAAAACGTGAGTGGTATTTTTCTACTTTTAGCAAAGAATTAACAAATCATTATTTAAAGGAATTTTACGATTTCTTGAACTATCACGAGATTAATATTAACTTTTTCACATGGTTTGAATTATACTGCCTAGAATATAAAATACCTAATCCTTATACTGATAAAATGTTTCTAGACACTAATACTAGAATGACTACCCAGTGGAAAACTACGAATAAAGAAATTATCATTTCTACACATCCACCGCTCGAACCTATTATGTTAAAAGTGGAGAATATGGAAATAGAAGCTGCACCTTTTAAAACGATCAAAAATCCAGATCAGCCACTAGCGAGTACCACGAGAAAAGATTTTTACCACATACATACCCAATTAAATTATACAAATCAAACATTAAATACAATAGCGGAACAATTAAGTAGAATGGAAGGAACACTTACTGTACCTAAAGAAGAAGAAATTACTAAACTTGATCCTAGTAGACCAATATATAAGTATGAAGTTCCCTCTAAAAATGCAGCTACTAAAATGAAATTAGGACCTGAAGAAAAAATAGATGAATTAATTTTAAAATTAAATAAAATGAGTTTAGCCTCTTCGTCCACCCTAAATACTCTTTCTCAAGGAGAAAGTAGTATTAATAGATTAGGACCTGGTCCTCAGCCTAGGACTAGAAATTTTTATCCTCGCCCTTCATTTGCAGATGTGCAATTTGAAGAAAGGTTTAATTTTGTCGAAAACTCGTATTCCGGACAAGCTATAACCGAGTGGAATATCGATGGTGCGTCTGAACAACATGTTTTAGATGTTATTCAACAAATGACCATGGCAGCAACCGCTTTAAAAATTAAAAATAATTCTGATAAAAACACAAAGAATATGTTAGTTATGGGATTTACTGGTCAATTAAAAGGTTGGTGGGATAACATAGTTTCCCCAGAAGATAAAACTATAATAGATACGGCCGTAAAAACAGAGAATGGAGCTAACGAAGAGAATTGTGTTACTACTCTTCTCTATTCAATTACAAAATTTTTTGTGGGAGAACCTCTTAAACTTCAACAAAGAGCTTCTGATCAATTAATGAATCTTTATTGTCCAACTATGTCTGATTATCGTTGGTATAGAGATATGTTTCTTTCAAAATTATGTCTTAGGTCAGACGGAGGTATGTCATACTGGAAAGAAAGATTTATAGGAGGATTACCTAGATTATTTGCAGATAAAGTAAAAGAAAACCTTAAGAGAGCCCATAATGGGACTATCCCTTATGATAATTTAACTTTAGGAGAAATTTCTAATTACGTTATAGAAACCGGTATGCAGGTTTGCACCGACTTTAAAATACAAAGAAAAATTAAGAGTGAAGTAGGAAGTAATAGACGCGAAATGGGATCATTTTGCGAGCAATATGGGGCCCCTCCTTTAAGAGCCCCTAGCAGTAAGAAAACTAAAGAAAACTCTAATTCTAAACGAAGGAGTTCTCATAAACACAAACATTATAAGACTATTAAAGAGAAGAATAACCAAGATTATTATAAAAATAATAAGAAAAGTTCGGGAAAAAATTACAAAAAACCTCATAAACCATCTAAAAATACTAAAGAGGTTCAATGTTATAAATGTGGAAAATTTGGGCATTATTCTAATAAATGTAGAGTTAAAGAAATTAAGCAAATTAGTAGCTTAGATATTTCCGAAGAATTAAAAGAAAGTCTGGTTAATACTTTACAAAAATTAATGTTAGAATCTGATAAAGAAGAATCGGTAGGAGAATATTCCTCAGAAAAAGATTCTAATAACTCTCTGTCTGATTTCGAAGATCTTAATCAATTAGAAACCTGGGAAGATAACATTCAAGATCGACCAGAAGAAGAATGTTCTAGTTTAGATTTTTGTAACTGTAATAATTGTATTAAAACTATTAATGTACTTACTAATAGTCAAGCTGATAAATTAATTACTATTCTAGATAAAATGGAAGATTCTGAAAACAAAAACGCTTTTATGAAACAAATTAAAGATATTATAGAAGACAATAATATTCATAAAAATGATGTGCATAAAATAGAATTTAAAGAAATTATGAAAATGTTTGAAACCCCCAAGGAAGTTACTGTTAAAGATTTGAATGAAGAAATAAAAATTCTAAAAAACGAAATTAAGCAATTAAAGGAAGCAGATAGCTATTTTAAGCAGAGAAGTGATAATTTAGAATTAAAATTCTTAGAGTTACAAGGACATTATATATTATCTCAACAACAGAAAGGAGAAACCTCCAATTCTTTTGAGGATAAAAATGAAGAAGGATACATAGCCAATATCGCTAGGATTATATCCCATAAATGGCACGTTAAAATAGAATTAATAGTCCATGATCATACATATGTATTAGATGCATTAATAGATTCCGGTGCGGACTTAAATTGTATTCAAGAAGGATTAATTCCTACCCAATATTACGAAAAAACTAAGGAAGTTCTTGCGGGAGCTAATGGGGCTAGACTGCAGGTGGCATATAAATTGTCTAATGCAAAAATTTGTAAAGACCAAATATGTTATAAAACTTCATTTTTATTAGTTAAAGATATGAAAGAAAATATAATTTTAGGAACACCCTTTTTAACTTTATTATATCCGTTTATGGTTAATGACAAAGAAATAATTACTGAAGCTTTAGGAAGAACAGTAAAATTTGAATTTATACATCAACCTAAAATAAAAGATATTAATTCAGTAAAAAGAAATAATATTTCTACATTAAATCAAATAGATTTAAAAAGAAAACAAATTAATTTTATAAATAAAGAAATCCATTATAAACGAATAGATGAACAATTAGAATCTAAAAAGATTCAAGATATAATTAAAAATATACAAGAAAAATTTATTAAACATCTGTGTTCAGATCAACCTAACGCTTTCTGGAAAAGAAAGGTACATACGGTATCTTTACCTTATGAACCTGATTTTAAGGAAAGTAATATACCTACTAAAGCTAGACCTATACATATGAGTGAACAACAATTAAATTATTGTAAAAAAGAAATACAAGAATATTTAGATAAAGGGCTAATTAGGCATAGTAAGTCCCCGTGGAGTTGCTCAGCCTTCTATGTAGTCAATGCGGCTGAATTAGAAAGAGGAAGTCCTCGCCTTGTTATTAATTATAGACCATTAAACTCCGCTTTGCAATGGATTAGATATCCAATTCCTAATAAAAGAGATTTAATTAACAGATTACAAAATAAAAGTGTCTTTTCTAAATTTGACCTTAAGTCTGGATATTATCAAATTCAATTAAAAGAGGAAGATAAATATAAAACTGGATTTGTAGTACCTTTTGGGCATTTTGAATGGAATGTTATGCCTTTAGGATTAAAAAATGCACCCTCAGAATTTCAAAATAAAATGAATGATATATTTAATAAATATTCTGATTTTGTTATAGTCTATTTGGATGACATATTAGTCTTTTCAGACTCCATTAATCAACATATAGATCACATGAATAAATTCTTTGAAATTATAAGATCCAATGGATTGGCTTTATCGGAAAAGAAATTAAAAATTTTCCAATCGAAAATTAGATTCTTAGGTTTTGATATAAGCCAAGGGATGTATTCACCTATTAGTAGGTCGTTAGAATTTGTCACAAAATTTCCTGATAAAATCATCGATAAAACTCAATTACAAAGGTTTTTAGGATGTCTCAATTATGTGTCTGATTTCATACCCAATCTTAGAATTATTTGCGGTCCCTTATTTAAAAGGCTTAAGAAAAATCCTCCAGCTTGGGATGATACCATGACTACTAGTATTATTAATCTTAAGAAAATTGTTAAAAAATTACCTTGTCTAGGAATTCCCTGTCCTAATGCTAAGCTAATAGTAGAAACTGATGCTTCAGATTTAGGATTTGGAGGTATATTAAAGCAAGTCTTACCCGGGTCAGAAAAGGAACAAGTGGTTAGATTTTATTCTGGAACTTGGACTGGACCTCAATTAAATTATAGTACTATTAAAAAAGAAATCCTAGCTATTGTTTTATGCATTATGAAATTTCAAGATGATTTATTTTCAAAACCATTTATATTAAAAACTGATTGTAAATCAGCAAAAAGTGTTTTACAAAAGGATGTTAAAAATTTAGTTTCTAAACATATTTTTGCCAGATGGCAAGCATTACTTGCATGTTTTGATTTTGAAATTATGCATATTGAAGGTATTAAAAACGCTTTACCAGATTTTTTAACAAGAGAGTTCTTGCAGGGAAAAACATGAGTTCAAAAGATAAAACCTCCAGAAAAGATTCTTATGGCCCTCCATTACCCTCCACAGACAAACAGATTGTAGTAGGATCATCTCCTACTTACATATCAAAAATTTCTTCTCCTAGTTCCTCCTCCGGAACTGGAGCCCAAACTGTGCTGGTTTCACCATCACAGTTTAATCAGAGAATTACGACTTCACAAAAGTCATCTGGGTCACCATTAGCTTATTATTCTCCTCCTCCTTTGGAGAGGACTAATTTTATTACAAAAGAAATTGCTCTGCCAATTATTCCTTTGGAATCCCATTACTGCCCTGAAGGGTCATCATTATTACAAATTACTTCGAAAATTTTTCCACCAGGCTTTTGGTTTCTACCAAAAGATTTATCAAAAACTAGAGAATATTATGAATTCATTTTAGTTGATTCAGACTCTATTATTCTGACTCATCAAAAAGAGAATTCATCTATAAAATTTTCTAAATTCAAAATTAATAAAGTCTTATCTCCATCAGATTGGGGAATGGCTCCTTACACTAAAAAATCCTTTTCTAGGGTTTTTTCTCCACAACATTACAACTACTTTGATTATATGGATGCTTGGAGTTCATTCTTACACTTGCTACCATTTGAACATACCTGGTTTATTTGGTTTAATAAGAATATCTCATTATCCTTTCCCAATTGGTTCGTACAATGGTTTGAGGTTTATGGTCCTAATAAAACCATATTACCTGATTATGCTCTATCAGCCTATGAGCGATTCTCACAAGCAACTACTTGCCCCAGACATAAAAGTCTTTTGGCTTTTTGTGCTGTTTTTGGAATTACCTGGATTACCGCGTGGTCCTTTGCCACCCAGCAAATTTGGCCCGAATGTACTGGACAAGAATTAGTAAAGAAAATTAGAATTAAATGGTGGGTTAAGTTTAATCCAGCCCTTTTAAATACCAAGGTATTAGATGATTGGTTCAAAGCTAACCCCAACAAATGTAGAGGAGTGTCTGTCCCAGAAGAATCTGCATTTCTAGCTACTAAATCAAAATTAATTGCTTCACTATCATCTACTTCTGATCCTAATAAATTCTTAGAAAAATTACATGAAGCGATGTCTACTGTTTCTGGAAGTGACAGTGAATCAGCTACAGAAGAACAATTACAAGAAAATGAAGACGATTGCTATGGAATTATTGATTAAACTGGTCATAATTATTGCTGCGAATATTACTTTTGCTTTATTAAAAGTTAGTTGTCGTTTTGTATTGATTACAGGTCATGTCGACCATGATGTTTTACTATTTAGCCAAATAACTTTGTCGGCCACATTATTTGTTTTTACTTTTGGCCAGTGTCGGCCATGTTTTTTATTTTCAAATCCGGTGTATAATTTTGAAGTCCGGACTTCACTCTAGCCTATAAATAGGCAAGTCTTTCAGTTGTTAAGGCATTCGAAGTTTGCAAGCATAATCCTCTGCAAGCATTCTTAGATCCCTGAGCTCTGAATCTCTTGTAAGTCTAAGTTTTTAAGTTCCAAGTTTTAAAGTTTTTATAACTTTTTATTATTATAAGTTTTAAGTTTATCATAAATGAAATCATGTTTATAAGTTTTAGTATTTATATCATTAATTTTGTACCTAGGAATTATTTCAGTTTCGAAATTGAAACTAACTCTTTAATTACAAGTATAACTCGCATGCATTTAACTGTATTAGTTTTCCCAGAAGAGCAAAGAGCTGTATTAAGCGTTTCCGCCTCGTAACTGGTATCAGAGCCTGGTTCCGTCTGAAATTAATTCAAAGTTATTTAAAACTTATTTTAGTTCTAAACTTTTATTTTCTCAATTATCTTTTGATCTTTTTAACCCTGACCTTTAACCTATTGCAGCTTTTAGTGTGTGGTCCAGGTAGTAAGTCCTAAGGGTAGGCTGTGAAACCGTTGGTTTAGCACACTGAAGAACTAAATAGGCACAAACTATAAGGGGGGAGAGAGAGAGAGATAATAAGAATTTAAAGTAAGAACTCTAGTTTGTTTAAAAGATTTTGAATTATGTCTCAGATAATAAGGGCTTTAAGTCAGTTAGGGTCTAGTAGTCGTAGAAGTACAAGTATAACTCGCATGCATTTAACTGTATTAGTTTTCCCAGAAGAGCAAAGAGCTGTATTAAGCGTTTCCGCCTCGTAACTGGTATCAGAGCCTGATACCGTCTGAAATTAATTCAAAGTTATTTAAAACTTATTTTAGTTCTAAACTTTTATTTTCTCAATTATCTTTTGATCTTTTTAACCCTGACCTTTAACCTATTGCAGCTTTTAGTGTGTGGTCCAGGTAGTAAGTCCTAAGGGTAGGCTGTGAAACCGTTGGTTTAGCACACTGAAGAACTAAATAGGCACAAACTATAAGGGGGGAGAGAGAGAGAGATAATAAGAATTTAAAGTAAGAACTCTAGTTTGTTTAAAAGATTTTGAATTATGTCTCAGATAATAAGGGCTTTAAGTCAGTTAGGGTCTAGTAGTCGTAGAAGTACCAGTAATAGAACATTATGTCCTTCAACATCTAGTAATCCTAATATAGACGAATTAAATCAAGATGAATATCAAAATCATGAATTAGAAATTCGAGAAATAGAAGATAAATTAGCTAATTGGTCTTTACCTGAAATAAAGCTAAAAGAGATTTATAAAATTAGTACTTTTGAGTTTAAGGCTCAAAAGATAATTCACACTGTTGAAACTGCAACTTCGGTTGTAAATAAATATGAAGTTATTAAACCTTTGAAAAAAGAATTAATTGATAAACATCAGAAAGATGGATATAAATATATTCATCTAGGATTAATCCAAATTGCTGTTAAACCTCTACACAGGCTAGGATTAAATACCCCTTTACTCTTAGTATTACGTGATACTAGAATTAAAGATTTTCATGAATCAACCATAGCTACATTAGAATCAAATTTAAATAGTGGACCAGCATACTTTAATTGTCATCCCAATTTTAGTATGAGTCTATCTAATCCTTTTACCCCTAATTCATTAGCTATTTGTGTGGTGACTCAGGGAGATACTTTCGTACCAGGAGTTGCTAATTTAGATGTAATAAGTAGAATCACTTATAAAGTCTCTAAGGTTAATTATGACTTTAAATCATTAAAAGCAACCTCAAGAAACGAAACCTGTATTATAGAAGCTAATCTTAATAAAACTATGGTAATAACTCCTAAGATATTAACTGCTTCAGAAATAATAGAAAAACTACCAGAAGAATGGGTTTTACAAAATATAATTAAAAATGACAACCCAGAATCTAGATCTATTAGTCATACTATCCAAGATAGAGAAGGATCTGTCATAATTAGAATGAATAGAAGTCAGTCTCATAGGTATTATAGGTCCAGCAGTATTAGTTCATCATCTAGTACGCAGCCTTCAGCGTCTAGACGATCTGTGGACTCAACTATAAGGGTAGGATTAGCTGGGGTTAATTTTGTTCCCACAGTTCCAGTTCCCTTATATAGAGAAGAAAGGCCTAGATCGCCATCTAGATCGCCTTCTCCTACTAGATCTCAAGTTTGTAATACATTAACAAAAGAAGAACCTTTTGAAATAGACAAAAATTGGATTAAAACTAACTTTATGGGAGTTCATAATAAAATAAAACGTGAGTGGTATTTTTCTACTTTTAGCAAAGAATTAACAAATCATTATTTAAAGGAATTTTACGATTTCTTGAACTATCACGAGATTAATATTAACTTTTTCACATGGTTTGAATTATACTGCTTAGAATATAAAATACCTAATCCTTATACTGATAAAATGTTTCTAGACACTAATACTAGAATGACTACCCAGTGGAAAACTACGAATAAAGAAATTATCATTTCTACACATCCACCGCTCGAACCTATTATGTTAAAAGTGGAGAATATGGAAATAGAAGCTGCACCTTTTAAAACGATCAAAAATCCAGATCAGCCACTAGCGAGTACCACGAGAAAAGATTTTTACCACATACATACCCAATTAAATTATACAAATCAAACATTAAATACAATAGCGGAACAATTAAGTAGAATGGAAGGAACACTTACTGTACCTAAAGAAGAAGAAATTACTAAACTTGATCCTAGTAGACCAATATATAAGTATGAAGTTCCCTCTAAAAATGCAGCTACTAAAATGAAATTAGGACCTGAAGAAAAAATAGATGAATTAATTTTAAAATTAAATAAAATGAGTTTAGCCTCTTCGTCCACCCTAAATACTCTTTCTCAAGGAGAAAGTAGTATTAATAGATTAGGACCTGGTCCTCAGCCTAGGACTAGAAATTTTTATCCTCGCCCTTCATTTGCAGATGTGCAATTTGAAGAAAGGTTTAATTTTGTCGAAAACTCGTATTCCGGACAAGCTATAACCGAGTGGAATATCGATGGTGCGTCTGAACAACATGTTTTAGATGTTATTCAACAAATGACCATGGCAGCAACCGCTTTAAAAATTAAAAATAATTCTGATAAAAACACAAAGAATATGTTAGTTATGGGATTTACTGGTCAATTAAAAGGTTGGTGGGATAACATAGTTTCCCCAGAAGATAAAACTATAATAGATACGGCCGTAAAAACAGAGAATGGTGTTACTACTCTTCTCTATTCAATTACAAAATTTTTTGTGGGAGAACCTCTTAAACTTCAACAAAGAGCTTCTGATCAATTAATGAATCTTTATTGTCCAACTATGTCTGATTATCGTTGGTATAGAGATATGTTTCTTTCAAAATTATGTCTTAGGTCAGACGGAGGTATGTCATACTGGAAAGAAAGATTTATAGGAGGATTACCTAGATTATTTGCAGATAAAGTAAAAGAAAACCTTAAGAGAGCCCATAATGGGACTATCCCTTATGATAATTTAACTTTAGGAGAAATTTCTAATTCCGTTATAGAAACCGGTATGCAGGTTTGCACCGACTTTAAAATACAAAGAAAAATTAAGAGTGAAGTAGGAAGTAATAGACGCGAAATGGGATCATTTTGCGAGCAATATGGGGCCCCTCCTTTAAGAGCCCCTAGCAGTAAGAAAACTAAAGAAAACTCTAATTCTAAACGAAGGAGTTCTCATAAACACAAACATTATAAGACTATTAAAGAGAAGAATAACCAAGATTATTATAAAAATAATAAGAAAAGTTCGGGAAAAAATTACAAAAAACCTCATAAACCATCTAAAAATACTAAAGAGGTTCAATGTTATAAATGTGGAAAATTTGGGCATTATTCTAATAAATGTAGAGTTAAAGAAATTAAGCAAATTAGTAGCTTAGATATTTCCGAAGAATTAAAAGAAAGTCTGGTTAATACTTTACAAAAATTAATGTTAGAATCTGATAAAGAAGAATCGGTAGGAGAATATTCCTCAGAAAAAGATTCTAATAACTCTCTGTCTGATTTCGAAGATCTTAATCAATTAGAAACCTGGGAAGATAACATTCAAGATCGACCAGAAGAAGAATGTTCTGGTTTAGATTTTTGTAACTGTAATAATTGTATTAAAACTATTAATGTACTTACTAATAGTCAAGCTGATAAATTAATTACTATTCTAGATAAAATGGAAGATTCTGAAAACAAAAACGCTTTTATGAAACAAATTAAAGATATTATAGAAGACAATAATATTCATAAAAATGATGTGCATAAAATAGAATTTAAAGAAATTATGAAAATGTTTGAAACCCCCAAGGAAGTTACTGTTAAAGATTTGAATGAAGAAATAAAAATTCTAAAAAACGAAATTAAGCAATTAAAGGAAGCAGATAGCTATTTTAAGCAGAGAAGTGATAATTTAGAATTAAAATTCTTAGAGTTACAAGGACATTATATATTATCTCAACAACAGAAAGGAGAAACCTCCAATTCTTTTGAGGATAAAAATGAAGAAGGATACATAGCCAATATCGCTAGGATTATATCCCATAAATGGCACGTTAAAATAGAATTAATAGTCCATGATCATACATATGTATTAGATGCATTAATAGATTCCGGTGCGGACTTAAATTGTATTCAAGAAGGATTAATTCCTACCCAATATTACGAAAAAACTAAGGAAGTTCTTGCGGGAGCTAATGGGGCTAGACTGCAGGTGGCATATAAATTGTCTAATGCAAAAATTTGTAAAGACCAAATATGTTATAAAACTTCATTTTTATTAGTTAAAGATATGAAAGAAAATATAATTTTAGGAACACCCTTTTTAACTTTATTATATCCGTTTATGGTTAATGACAAAGAAATAATTACTGAAGCTTTAGGAAGAACAGTAAAATTTGAATTTATACATCAACCTAAAATAAAAGATATTAATTCAGTAAAAAGAAATAATATTTCTACATTAAATCAAATAGATTTAAAAAGAAAACAAATTAATTTTATAAATAAAGAAATCCATTATAAACGAATAGATGAACAATTAGAATCTAAAAAGATTCAAGATATAATTAAAAATATACAAGAAAAATTTATTAAACATCTGTGTTCAGATCAACCTAACGCTTTCTGGAAAAGAAAGGTACATACGGTATCTTTACCTTATGAACCTGATTTTAAGGAAAGTAATATACCTACTAAAGCTAGACCTATACATATGAGTGAACAACAATTAAATTATTGTAAAAAAGAAATACAAGAATATTTAGATAAAGGGCTAATTAGGCATAGTAAGTCCCCGTGGAGTTGCTCAGCCTTCTATGTAGTCAATGCGGCTGAATTAGAAAGAGGAAGTCCTCGCCTTGTTATTAATTATAGACCATTAAACTCCGCTTTGCAATGGATTAGATATCCAATTCCTAATAAAAGAGATTTAATTAACAGATTACAAAATAAAAGTGTCTTTTCTAAATTTGACCTTAAGTCTGGATATTATCAAATTCAATTAAAAGAGGAAGATAAATATAAAACTGGATTTGTAGTACCTTTTGGGCATTTTGAATGGAATGTTATGCCTTTAGGATTAAAAAATGCACCCTCAGAATTTCAAAATAAAATGAATGATATATTTAATAAATATTCTGATTTTGTTATAGTCTATTTGGATGACATATTAGTCTTTTCAGACTCCATTAATCAACATATAGATCACATGAATAAATTCTTTGAAATTATAAGATCCAATGGATTGGCTTTATCGGAAAAGAAATTAAAAATTTTCCAATCGAAAATTAGATTCTTAGGTTTTGATATAAGCCAAGGGATGTATTCACCTATTAGTAGGTCGTTAGAATTTGTCACAAAATTTCCTGATAAAATCATCGATAAAACTCAATTACAAAGGTTTTTAGGATGTCTCAATTATGTGTCTGATTTCATACCCAATCTTAGAATTATTTGCGGTCCCTTATTTAAAAGGCTTAAGAAAAATCCTCCAGCTTGGGATGATACCATGACTACTAGTATTATTAATCTTAAGAAAATTGTTAAAAAATTACCTTGTCTAGGAATTCCCTGTCCTAATGCTAAGCTAATAGTAGAAACTGATGCTTCAGATTTAGGATTTGGAGGTATATTAAAGCAAGTCTTACCCGGGTCAGAAAAGGAACAAGTGGTTAGATTTTATTCTGGAACTTGGACTGGACCTCAATTAAATTATAGTACTATTAAAAAAGAAATCCTAGCTATTGTTTTATGCATTATGAAATTTCAAGATGATTTATTTTCAAAACCATTTATATTAAAAACTGATTGTAAATCAGCAAAAAGTGTTTTACAAAAGGATGTTAAAAATTTAGTTTCTAAACATATTTTTGCCAGATGGCAAGCATTACTTGCATGTTTTGATTTTGAAATTATGCATATTGAAGGTATTAAAAACGCTTTACCAGATTTTTTAACAAGAGAGTTCTTGCAGGGAAAAACATGAGTTCAAAAGATAAAACCTCCAGAAAAGATTCTTATGGCCCTCCATTACCCTCCACAGACAAACAGATTGTAGTAGGATCATCTCCTACTTACATATCAAAAATTTCTTCTCCTAGTTCCTCCTCCGGAACTGGAGCCCAAACTGTGCTGGTTTCACCATCACAGTTTAATCAGAGAATTACGACTTCACAAAAGTCATCTGGGTCACCATTAGCTTATTATTCTCCTCCTCCTTTGGAGAGGACTAATTTTATTACAAAAGAAATTGCTCTGCCAATTATTCCTTTGGAATCCCATTACTGCCCTGAAGGGTCATCATTATTACAAATTACTTCGAAAATTTTTCCACCAGGCTTTTGGTTTCTACCAAAAGATTTATCAAAAACTAGAGAATATTATGAATTCATTTTAGTTGATTCAGACTCTATTATTCTGACTCATCAAAAAGAGAATTCATCTATAAAATTTTCTAAATTCAAAAATAATAAAGTCTTATCTCCATTAGATTGGGGAATGGCTCCTTACACTAAAAAATCCTTTTCTAGGGTTTTTTCTCCACAACATTACAACTACTTTGATTATATGGATGCTTGGAGTTCATTCTTACACTTGCTACCATTTGAACATACCTGGTTTATTTGGTTTAATAAGAATATATCATTATCCTTTCCCAATTGGTTCGTACAATGGTTTGAGGTTTATGGTCCTAATAAAACCATATTACCTGATTATGCTCTATCAGCCTATGAGCGATTCTCACAAGCAACTACTTGCCCCAGACATAAAAGTCTTTTGGCTTTTTGTGCTGTTTTTGGAATTACCTGGATTACCGCGTGGTCCTTTGCCACCCAGCAAATTTGGCCCGAATGTACTGGACAAGAATTAGTAAAGAAAATTAGAATTAAATGGTGGGTTAAGTTTAATCCAGCCCTTTTAAATACCAAGGTATTAGATGATTGGTTCAAAGCTAACCCCAACAAATGTAGAGGAGTGTCTGTCCCAGAAGAATCTGCATTTCTAGCTACTAAATCAAAATTAATTGCTTCACTATCATCTACTTCTGATCCTAATAAATTCTTAGAAAAATTACATGAAGCGATGTCTACTGTTTCTGGAAGTGACAGTGAATCAGCTACAGAAGAACAATTACAAGAAAATGAAGACGATTGCTATGGAATTATTGATTAAACTGGTCATAATTATTGCTGCGAATATTACTTTTGCTTTATTAAAAGTTAGTTGTCGTTTTGTATTGATTACAGGTCATGTCGACCATGATGTTTTACTATTTAGCCAAATAACTTTGTCGGCCACATTATTTGTTTTTACTTTTGGCCAGTGTCGGCCATGTTTTTTATTTTCAAATCCGGTGTATAATTTTGAAGTCCGGACTTCACTCTAGCCTATAAATAGGCAAGTCTTTCAGTTGTTAAGGCATTCGAAGTTTGCAAGCATAATCCTCTGCAAGCATTCTTAGATCCCTGAGCTCTGAATCTCTTGTAAGTCTAAGTTTTTAAGTTCCAAGTTTTAAAGTTTTTATAACTTTTTATTATTGTAAGTTTTAAGTTTATCATAAATGAAATCATGTTTATAAGTTTTAGTATTTATATCATTAATTTTGTACCTAGGAATTATTTCAGTTTCGAAATTGAAACTAACTCTTTAATTACAAGTATAACTCGCATGCATTTAACTGTATTAGTTTTCCCAGAAGAGCAAAGAGCTGTATTAAGCGTTTCTATATATATATATATATACTGAGAGGAGTTTTATTGTAAGAGATAAGGGTTAAATCACAATCATTGGACCAATCTTAATGGTTTAAATTTTAAAGCAGTCTCTCCTTTCTATATACGCGGGATTATTCTTTATCCTTCTTCTCCCCATTCAAGTTCTGACTTTTCCCTTATATCACATCACTCAACAATTTGATTACTAGAAAAACATGTAGTTAGAGATTCAATTCAACATCATATAAAAGTTTGGCTAAATTAATCCAATGATCCCTCAACTAATTCTCAGTTTTCATTTTGGTCCCATAAGTCTTAAAATCATCAATCAGGTCCCTCAACTTCTGAAACAAATTTCAAAAACGTCCTTTCCGTCAAATAAGTAACTGTGTTGTTTTTTGATTTAATTTTAACCATTCGATTGAATGTCCATTGTATCTATAGTGAACCGTCAGCACCTAATTTTTTTATTTTTCACCATCTTCTCTCTTCTTCTTCTTCCTCAATCTATATATTAACAATTTTTTTGATAGGGGATATATACATATATATCTATACTAAAATAAAATTAATAAAAAACAAAGGTTTAGAGCTTCTTCTCTTTTAAAAAGTGGCAATATTCAGAGCTTGTCCGCAATATTTGCAACAAAACTCTTTGCTGGTTGTTTCTTTGATAGTGGGATTGTGTAAAGAGCGACGGCAAACAATCATGGTACATTATAAAAATAAAACTATTATCCCAACAAAATAGCCTTGCCAAAGAATTTGGAAAGTCAAATTTGAAACAAGAAAAGAAATTGCAGCATTTACAGGGGAGAGAAGAGCAGGAGACGGCACAAAGGGGGTAGCACTTTGGTGTCATTAATGGCACCGTGCCATTAAATCTGGGCCATTAATGGTACCAAGATAGATGTGTTGTGTGGCCCAGATGCAATGACAATGTGTTTGTGTGGCCCAGATTTAATGGCACGGTGCCATTAATAGCACCAAAGTGCTACCCGCACAAAGGGATGAAAGGCTGAAAAGATTACGTTGTGGTTATAAAAGTTAGAGATCATAGTAAAGATTGATCCAATGGTCAGCATTTGATCCTCTCATTATAACACTCCTCTCTCATTTGATACACCCTCTACATATATATAATCCGAATAAAAAGTATTTTAGGATAAAAAATAGGACGCGTGAGAAAATGATAGAGTGAAAAAAAGTAATAGCATTGAAAAAAAAAGTTTATGCTTATGACTTTTGACTAGGGCTTAATCCTGATCCAAGGTTCGGTCCTTTTAATGGCTGTAAAATATAAGAGTATTACTTTTCCCATCCTATGGCCTTCTCGTGCGCCCTATTTTTTTACCAAAATACCCTTTATCCGGAAAATATATTCCGGACAATATTCGGAGTGTATAATCCGTACCGTTTGAAAATCACCCTGTCTCGTGAGGACTTGCGAAACTTGGGGTTGGTCAGTTGAAATACAATCCGGATAACATAATCCGGACATAAGAGCTGTATTCCGGAGAAGATATTCCGCACGCCCTGTATTCAAAACGAGCGGGAAAAAGTAGATGTCATATCACATTGGACAAAATGTGAGAGCAAAGTGTAAAGTGGATTGCAAAGTGACGGATCTCAAAGGCAAGAATGGGCAACCGATTAAGCCTGGTTCGGTTGTGAAGACTGTGATGGCTGCATGGATGGTTATTGTGGACTCCGACACGGAGGAAGCATATATTGATAATTGGACCCGGTTCAAAGTTGTATGCGCAAAATTTCCCAAGTTTTTGGATTATGTTGAAAAGACAATTTTGGATCCGGTTAAGGATAAGTTTGTGAGGTTTTGGGTTGACAAACACCTTCATATGGGGAATACTACAACAAACAGAGCTGAATCTGCACACGCTCGGTTGAAAAAGTATCTGAGTAGTAGTATGGGTGATTTGAGCACAAACTGGAAATCCGTTCATGCCATGCTAGAGCTGCAACATACCGCAATACATGCTTCGTTTCAGACGAGCATTATCATGCTTGAACATCGGTTCAAAGACAAGGTGTTGTGGTCTAGGTTGATCCGGAACATTTCAAGGGAAGCTTTGCATCATCTCGTAGTGGAGTACAATAAAGCACTTGAAATTGGTACGGATAAATCAAGATGTGGTTGTTTGAGTTTGATCACATACGGGTTACCGTGTGCATGTATGCTAGATTTGTAGATCAAGAACGGCACCGCCATTCGTTTGGAAGAAATTCACACCCACTGGAAGAGGTTGGGGTTCGAGTACGAGGTTGACCCGAAGCTTAAAAAAGAAGACATCTCTCTATTGCCAGAATGAGATATTCTCCAGGTATTTTTTTCAAAACTGTCTCTGTTTATGTTCTGCCCAGGATTTCTGTTTCTGTATTATGTACTGGTGCAATCCGGATTATATAATCCGGACATAACAGTTGTATTCCGGAATATGTAATCCGGATAAGTAGCATTTACGCCCCATGCAAGTGCATTTAAGGCTCATGCAAAGGGTGTATCGGGAAGTTCCGGATTATACAATCCGGATTAGCTTGTCTATTTCGGATTGTATAATCCGGAAGTCACCAGTAGTAACAGAATGGCATGTTTCTGACTGGTTTTCCTCTGACTGTTTTGTTACACATTGTAGGCGCGGTTCAAGGACGCCGATTACAACATGAAAGTGCATTTGAAAGAACAATTCCGGCAATTTGTTTTACCGGAAACCACCTCTATGCGTCCACCGCCAAATAAGGTCACCACCAAAGGAGCTCCAAAGAAAGATAAGCAAAGCATTCGATCGACAAGGCGGTCCCCTTCCCTATGGGAGATTGTTGACTCCCAAGAGCAAGAAACACAGGGTTCACAGACACGGTCAACAGGGACAGGTAGAAAGAGAGCACGGAAAAGCAACATGTCTCCTACTCCTCCTAAGCCAATTCCAAAAAATCCCAAGAAGCCAACACCCGTTGAGGTCCACATACCAAACAAAGATCAAATCCCAATTTGGATGCATGGCTTTATTGAAAAGGTTACGGATGTACCCGGTGATGGCCATTGTGGGTTCCGAGCAGTTGCGGTCCTACGTAACTTGACTGTTGATGATCACGTAATAGTCCGGTACAACCTTTACAAAGAGCTTATCAGTGTAGAAAATGACCGCTATCGGAGGATGATTAATGATGATAGGCGGTATAAAGAGGTCTTGGACGCTCTATCCTACTCCGGTATTGGCAATGCACCACCGGATAAATGGATGACAATGCCGGATATGGGGTTCCTCATCGCGCAGAAATTCAACCAAACTGTTGTAGTGTTGTCCATTGGGAAATCAGAAACCTTTTTCCCTCTATGTGGTCCACTGCCGCCTCCAACTATCGATCCGTTGATATGTCTAGCATATGTGAATGACAACCATTTTATGGCCTTGAAATTGAAGGATGGTTGTCCGATTCCTCCCACTTCCGCTCTATGGAGACAATACCATCGAGAGGATGCAGACACATGGCCTGATAGATATGTCAGCCGGATGACAGATTATAATGAGCTAAGTCGGGCGGCGGGTGTTGAGGTCATAGAAGATGATGAAGAGTTGTACGTTGTTGAAAATCTTGATCCCGATGAGAGGGTTGGTGCTGGTCCTGCTCCTGGTGTGAAGGTTGAAGTGGATGATAGTCCCATTGATCTTTCGGCGCCATAGATTAGATATATATCATTAGTTTAGTTGAAATGTATATCATTAGGTGAAATGTGTAATGATATAAATTCAACTTTTTTTGGTATAATGATATATATATATATATATATATATATATATATAATCATTTTTTGATATAATATTTAAGTTAATTGTCTTTTATACAAACATATATAATGATTTATTGAAAAAAAAATGATAAAAACCACAATGACATGAAAATCTGTTTCAGTTCTGTTTCAGTTCTGTGCACCGCTTCATTCCGGATTATATAATCCGTAAATCCCCGAGGGTAATTTTGGAAAAAAATAGGGCGCGCTAGGAAAGGCATAGGGTGGGAAAAGTAATACTCAAAATATAATGGGTGAGAATGTAAAAATAATGGATGGGTGTAACATCTTCCCTTTGCAATTCATAAAATATTGCCATCACCTCTTGTCCTTCGTCTTTTCTAAATACAAGTACACCACACCACGACGAAACTTTGATCAAATTATTCATATAACTTTTGTTAAGAATTCAAATAAAAAAAAAATACACAAATATCAATTGCAATTGGCACAAATCGTTATAGCTTATGCTCACATCTACTGTGACTTGGGTTCTAATATGAAATTCCACAATCGGTAAGCAAAACTTAAATTCACAATTGCTGGTGAATCTCCCTACCCAGCATTGGGGTGTCCCTTTCTTAATCTAAATTTTATCATTATCAGAAGTTACACATAATTTTTAAAACTAAAATAATACTTGATTAGAAATAAGTCATTGTTTTTTCCTACACCTCAACTACTTATCCAATTACTTGGCCGAGTCTTGAAATCTGCAGACAAAACAAAAATATGCAAGCCGGTCATCGATATGAATCTGAAATAGTGAAAAATGAAAGTATAATTCATCACTTACTTGGAATTTTGCTTCAATAGTCCAGAGAGCGAAGCACAGTGAGTTGAATTATAATCGCATCTTGAGCAGCAAGAGTCCAGCAATTCAATAACTTTAAGGCACCTAGCAGTATTATAAGAAACTTCAGACAGCAACTCAGTCCAACAGTTTTGTTTCAACAATGTTTTGTAAAGATAGCTTGGTTGGTGAGTTAAGGGACACTCAAGAAGTTTTAAGCACGAGATCCCTTCCGAGTTCAATTCCAAAAATTAACATAACCATTAACTTACCAATATTTGCTTATAAAAAAATTCCAGTTTCTAATATTGGCGTTGTGTTCCGCATAGGCATAGCCATTTAGATGATACCACTGTGCACCTTCTGACATTTGCATCATTTGGTAACAGTCTTATTGAATTAGATTCACAGTAGTTGTGCTATATAGTAATTGACATAAATTAGTACTTCTATGATAAAAGTATCTTCCGTAGTGTTCAAGTATTCTTTATCTCTCTGATCTCACCAGTCACCAGGAAGAGAGTTTTTCAGCGCAACTGTGATGTCCGTGGTTGTTTTAATTAAAAACCTACCAAACACCTTTCATGAGGCGCCGCAGAAGAAAGTTTTCTAACTTTTCTAAGAAGGAGTGCGAAAACAGTCTCGGAGGTTGGTTATGCCGGAATAGAGTTTAATGGTGGATATGCAGAAGCCATTGGGACAGAGGGCGTTACATTTCAGTAAGAGATTGATTAGTTCCAACTTATAATTAACTATGTCAGTTATTTAATTAACAGTCTGACAGGAATGAAGAGGTAATTGATCTTCTAACCCAATTATATTAACACTAACATAGGAGAAATTAAATCAAAACAAATCAAATGAAATAGGTAATCAACATCTTCAATCCAATTATATTATTAGGGATTTTTCAATATATCACAATCAAAATCAGTGGAGCGATTTCTCAATCAAATCACTATATGCAAACAGAAATTAAATAAATAAAATCGAAACAAACAAAAACATACTTTTGCGGGAGAAAGTTGTTCTTGGAGAGGCAAGCTTGAATGTTACAAGCCTCTTTCTTGCAAGGCTCTTTGCTTTCCTGCCCCATTTTCTCAAACCTTCTTCAATATCTTTTTATCGATATTGTTTTCTAAACATCAATATATAGTTTTTTTTTTTTTTTGTCTTTTATCTTCTCAACATTGCTAACGTGGCAAGTCTGAATAACAACTCCTCCATCTGTCCTTTTTACATTAGTAGTTTACAAAAAAATACGGTATTATCCAGAAAATATGATTGAGTAATAAAATTAAAATAGTAATCAATGTATTTAGAAAAGAACACTGTTATCCCTGTGAGTTTAGCTCAGATGGTAGGGATATCACATATTATATGCAACGTCATCTCACTTCTCCACGATTAAATTGCGTGAGCTCTAGCCACTAGGCTACTTGACCAAAAAAAAATACCCATGAGTAAAATCTGTCACGTGCACGGGATGAGTACTTGACCACCGGTTATTTTATGGATACGGACACGGATTTGATGATACTCATGCCCGTAGGTACCCATACCCGATATTAAATTAAGTAAATTATTAAAATATTTATGCGTGTGTGTGTTATATGAGTTTTAGGTCTCAAAAAACTCTAGTTTAGTTTACTCACTCTAGGGCTATACATCAACTTTTCTCTTATGTCAACTTTCTCTTGCGCATAAGAAATTTGGATGTTTTTATGTTTTTTTTTTTTACTTCAAGAATTTATATGAATAATGTAAGAATCATGAATTTTGTATGATTTATGAAATTTGAATGGATTATGTATGGATGTTTAAAAGTTGAAGTTTTTTTTATAATTACAAAAAAGTTATTATTTGTACCAAAAAACAAATAAATTCAAAAATTCATGGGTACCCATGGATACATCAATACCCTCGGATTACCCGTATAGTAGGTACCCATGCGGGTACGGGGCAGACACAAGTATCATATTTATCCAACGGAGCCGAGATGGATATCATACACCATCCGTACCCCATGGATGCCAATTGTCATCCCTAGAAAGTACATTGTTAATATTTCTTTTTTATAAGAAAATGTTAGTATTTTGTCATAATTTCTTCATTTGTACCAAAAAACAAATAAATTCAAAAATTCATGGGTACCCATGGATACATCAATACCCTCGGATTACCCGTATAGTAGGTACCCATGCGGGTACGGGGCAGACACAAGTATCATATTTATCCAACGAAGCCGAGATGGATATCATACACTATCCGTACCCCATGGATGCCAATTGTCATCCCTAGAAAGTACATTGTTAATATTTCTTTTTTATAAGAAAATGTTAGTATTTTGTCATAATTTCTTCATTTGTACCAAAAAAAAAAAAAATTAAAAATTCATGGGTACCCATGGATACATCAATACCCTCGGATTACCCGTATAGTAGGTACCCATGCGGGTATGGGGCAGACACAAGTATCATATTTATCCAACGGAGCCGAGATGGATATCATACACTATCCGTACCCCATGGATGCCAATTGTCATTCCTAGAAAGTACATTGTTAATATTTCTTTTTTATAAGAAAATGTTAGTATTTTGTCATAATTTCTTCAAATAACTGTTATATTATTTAGGTCATTTTTTTTTGTGGTGGCCGAGGTTCGAACCCCGGACCTTGCATATATTATACATTGTTCATACCAACTGAGTTAAGCTCACGAGAACATGTCATTTTTCTTTTACAAAGTGCACAAGGTAATCCTTTTTCTATTTTTTTTATTAAAAATGCTGACATGGCAATGACAGATCAATAATTTCATTATTTTATTATTTATTTATTTAAAATACAATTATTTTTAAAATAAAATTTTCTTCATTCTTCTTCTCTCCTTCAACCAAAAACCTAGATTTCTTCCTCTTGTCACCTCCTTCTTCAACAAAAAATCTAGATTTGTTCTTCTCACTTTCTTTAACAACAAAAAATCCATATTAATTTATGTCTCTCTCCCCGTCTTCTTTCCATTTACATTAACAATGACAAATTTTATTCTTCTCTTTTTCTTTATCTTCTACCATTTTATTTTCTCTATTTTGTCCTCTTCTCTCTTTATCATAAAAACCCCCAAATTAATTGAGGCTTTTTTTGGTAAAAACAGTGGATAGCTAATAAGTTAGCCGATAGCTTCTAGCTTATAAGCTAATTGAAATGTTTGGTAAAATTAGCGGTTCAACTAGGTGATAAATGTAAATTTACATAAAAGGGCATTTTTAATTCATAATAAAATTTATATCAATTAATATTTAAATATTTATAATTTGGTAATTAAATTTTTTTAATCAATTATAACTTTGATATTAAACTATCAAATCAAATTCTATTCAGTAACATTTATTTTATAGTTATTTATTATGTTTTTTTTGTCAAGATTTTATATGTATTATTAACACTGGATTATATTTACGTTGAATACTCACTTCACTGAATTACATTTACGTGTTTCAAAAACAAAGAATTATTTTACATAACAATAAGAGCATACATGACCCTTTCTAAAAAAAATAACAGTATATACATGGAACCAAAATAAAAATAGTACGTGACTTTTCGTAACAAAAACAATATGTATATTTTTTTTTTAAAAGAAAAGAAATGTGCATGTTCAACACCTAACGTTTATTAAAAAAAAAAATTGTCCAGCAACTAACAATAAGGGTAAAATTGGAAGAAAAATTGATAAGCTATAAGCTATAAACTCAAACGCTACTTGGAATAGCGTCTGGAAAATAGCTTATAAGCTCGTAAAATAAGCTATAAGCTCGTGGTGAAAAAACATTACCAAACAAAGCTTTTTTGGTCAAACGAGTTTATAAGCTATTCGCTATTCGATATAAACTCGTTTTCCGGTCTTACCAAATAGACCCTTAATGAAATGGGTCACTATAGTTTCTCTTTCTCTCTCATATTCTCCTTCCCTTTGGAAAATATCATTCTCTCTCGCATTCTCCTTCCCCTTTTTATAAAATAGGTCGCTGTAAATTGAAATTTTGTGAGTAATTTTTGAAGCTCTGGTTTTGTCATTTTTTTTTTAATCTTTTAGTTTGATGGCGATATTGAATTCAGGTTTTCACTTATTAAGGAATCTGAGTTTTTTTTTTTTTGGTTTCTTGAAGATGATGATGGACACATGAGATGAACATTGCTTTCGTTGGGTTTCTTATTTTTTTAGTAAAATAATTGTTTAAATATAAAATCATGGGTTAAATATGTTTTTGGTCCCTATAAATATGTCAACTTTTCGTTTTAGTCCCTATAAAATTTTCTTTCAACTTTTAGTCCCTATAAAATTTTCAATCTTCACTTTTGGTCCCTCTTTTAAAGTAAACTCATATGTAGAATTTATATTTTTTAACAAAATTTTTCAGAAAAATTCAAAATATTATAAGAATCACTCCAAAAAAAAATTAGAATTTTTTAACAAAACATGAATTTAATATGAATTTTTATATTTTTTACGGTTAAAAATTCATATTTAATTTGTGTTTTGTTAAAAAATTCTAATTTTTTTTTCAGGAAATTGTTTTAGAATATTTTACACATTTCTGCAAAATTTTATTAAAAAATACATAAATTAAGTTGAAAATAGGGACCAAAAGTAGTGATTGAAAATTTTATAGGGACCAAAAGTTGAAGGAAAATTTTAGAGGGACTAAAACGAAAAATTGACATATTTATAGGGACCAAAAACATATTTAACCCTAAAATCATTATCAATAATTTTATGTGGCAAGCCATCTCAACATTTAAAAAAAAATTAAAAAATGATTCATTCTATGTGAATATCCTTTAAAAATATCATTGAAGATATTTTTCTCAGTTTTGCTACTTCAAAGGCATATTCAAACTTATATTATGATCAAATAGATCTTATTGACTTCAATCATGGTCTAAAAGTTTAATTCTTCAAGACCTCCACAAATCTCTATCAACAATGACCATGGTAAATCATAATTTTTGCAATCCATCAAGGATTCTTGATACTATTTGACTTGATTGATGCATTAACTAAATAATCACATGTATGTTTGTTGTCAAATCATTAGTTCCCTCACAACTTGAAAACATATTTGAGGTGATATTTATGAATAAGTACACAAATCACGTAGACCATTTAGATGTTTTATGACGTAATTTTTATATCTAATCCTAGCTGACATCCAAACCCTAATTCCAACCCTAAACCTAAATTTTTTGGCTCCAATCAATTTCAGCCGTTAGATCATTTTAAAATCTGACGGCACCAAATTCAAATTTGAATTTTAAATTTCTCTCTCATGCCTCCTATTTACCTGCATCGAAAAAGCAATACATTTATTGTAATTTGTTTTAAAAAAATGTGTTGCATTGATTAATGAAAAAAATAAGTTAAAAACATTGCAGAACAAGGTTCAATGTGCAAGGGATATTTTTAACGAAGCCTCCTTTTCCTTTTGTGCTTTTCTCAGATCACTCTTCTACTCCATCGCTCATTCCTTCTTCTTTTATTGCAAGAGTTTTATGAATGAAATTAAGATCTCATCTCTGCTCACTCACAACATTGACCCAATTTTTTCATTTGCCTCTTTCATTTCCAGACCGTCTTCTTCCTCATATATTTTCGGCAACGCCGTACTGTTCTATGGCTACGAGAACAGCGAGACTGAGAGCGAAAGTGATCAGATCGAGAAGAGAATCCCACATGAGCTCCCACTATCGAATCTCCTACATATTCATGAGTGGTAATTTCTCTGTTTTATTTTTAATTTTATGCTAATTTTGTTTAATTTTGCAATAAAAATCTGGGTGGTTCTGTTTCATTTAAGTTACAGTTAATATACTATTTTTTTATGGGTAGAAGATGAGGCTGTCGAAAAAATTGGGTTTTGTTCTAGATTTTAACAAATCCGGGTTCTGTACTATTTCATTTACGTTAACGTTAATTTTGATTTTGATTTTTTATAGGCAGAAACCCTTCACTCTTGAGCATCCATTAGTTTTCTTTTGTTTGTGTATGTATATGCTTGATAGAGGATCCAAGGGTAGTGAGGGATATAAGAAAAGAAACCTTATTTTTATTGAAAGTTTTGGGTTACTAAAAGAATCATGGATGTTGATAAATGAAATTCCCAGATTAATAGTAATGCTATAGAAGTAGTTGACATCTAGAGGAAGTATATTAACAGCCTTGGCAAATATATTTAATATATGTTCCATTTTTTTTTTGTTTCAGCCTTGGCAAATTCTCATGAGAACAAGCAACAACCACTGAACGCGGAAGACATAAGCTACAAAAGGTAAATACAAATTCCTCTTTGTGAATAGGTTTTTCTTCTTCCTTTTGTCCACCACCTGTTTGATATATTGTCTCTATCAATTTTCACCTGTAATTGGTTTTTTATTCAAAGTTTTAAAAGCTATTTCAAATTCAAATTACTCCCTATATCATTTTTAGTTTTTAAAGTATTTAACTTTGATTTTGAATTTGTTTCCCTATATCTTCTTTTTCTTCGTTCGATTCAATCCACGACTATTTCCACTTTCGAGTATAATAACAAAGTTTGTTACACAGTTGGTTAACCTTTCTATTCTATGTTGGTTTAGTTTTTTCATTGATATTTTGTACATAGGCTATTTGTATGAAGTATAATGTTTGGAGATGACATTGAAGATTTCTTTTGCTTTTTGCTGTTACTAAAACAATTTGAACTGTTTGACATATTTTGCAAATGAGTTGTTGTTATAAAAGTCAGAATATATCTTATGAGATATTGGAGCATGACATGATGTGTATGTTCTATATTGTAAAGAATTGATAAATTTGTGTTTCATGTTTTGAACAATTTATATAGCCTTATGTATATAAGCATGTCTGTAGTATAAGCAACTGTATGTGCGTATTGCACTGAGAACTAATGAAACTTTGTGCGTTACTTCCTTACGCAGAACTAAAGTTGACATTGGGTTGTTTGGTCCTATTAGGAATTAAAGGTATGGAGATTTCATGCTTTATTTTGATGATTTTTGTTTTTACTACTTCTAATTTGATGTTTACTAAGTTGTAATTTGATGTTAAAATCATTGCACTTTGTCTATTTCCCTGTTGGAAGAAATTAGATATGTGATTTTATGCTTATACGTTGTCACTTCCTATACACAATTTCTCATTACTTTTTATCTTCTAATGAGATCTGGTGTTAAGAAAGTATTCCAATATTAGGTATGAAAGTTTTTTTTTTTTTTGTAAGGAATATTAGGTGATAGTTCTATCAATAAAGCATCTGACAAGGAGGGGATTAACTGACATGGTCTTATATGATAATGCAGCGTATTTCGACATTGAAGGATGGCGATCAAGGATTTAATTGAGTCATCAGAGGTGTGTGTTTTTATGTTTACAATATCGTCATATGTGCATACAATTATATAAGATCATTCATGTCATAATCATTTTATTTTTGATTATTTCAGCAATGTCATGGAGTTGTGATGGCCACTTTTAATTTTAAAACTTTATGCAGACATTTGCATAATTAAAATGGAGTTGATGACCGTGGTGCAAAGGAGGAGAGTCTATCTTATGATGCAATTTTTAAGGTAAAAGAACTGTCATGCCGAACAATTTATTATATGCTAATATTGTAATTAACTTGAGTTGCTGATTTAATAGAGTTAATAGTAATCCATGATAAGTTACTTTGAGAAATGTCAGAGCTTTTAGATCATTACATGTAACTCATTGATTTGATATTTAGTTGTACTGGAAGAGAATATAAGAGAGGGGATGAGTTTGCATGGTATATTGTGAGGAACAAGTAAAATCCAGCTGATGCTTACACATTCAGAATTTTCATTTTGTTTATTTCTTTGTTTCTTGAATTTTATGTAGATTGTGTGGTTCATTTGTTTTGACTGCAAAGAAAAAACAAATTCTAATATTTGATGTTTGATGAGACTCCTTCCCACATGCTGTTTTGTTATTCTGAGTTGTCTATTTACCCTCTCATATCTTAATTTGTAATGCTTATTTGAGTTTAATCATAGATCCATTTTACTACCATGCTAACAAATGTTTTTTTTTTCTTCATATATAGCTCCATTGGATCAAAATTCATTGACTGATATGGACATGTAAATGAACTAAGGGTTAACTATCGAACACATGCCGTTGGATTTCATGTTAATGATGTGCGCGTACTTTATCTTTGATCTTTCATTATGTTTTTGTTCTTTTTCATTGATGCTGACCTTTCACTATCATATAGGGTGTTGTGATGTTACCTCCCATGTTTGTTGCTGATTTCGGTAATGAAATCAATCACTATGCAACAATGATTGATTCATGTAACAATTGAATCGATGTTGTAGCTGGAAAAGTAAATGGTAGTATATACTTAACCAAATAATGGTTTGCTCTCCGTGATTTCTATGATATCCTTTTTGCACCGGTAAAAAATTGCACGTAATATGTTTCACAATGAAGATTCTTATTACATACGAGATAGGTTAGTATAACATGAGAGAAATTTTCTTGCTATGCAGATAGTGCATCTACCATTTTGTCAATTTTAATATCAGTTGCACGTCATTTCCTTTTAAGAAAGCCACTTTTCATTCCAAGTGTTTGATAGGTCTTTTTTATTCTTATTTTCTTTCACTCATTTTATCAAATTTAGGTAGACTTTTTGTAGTAATCATGTTTGATTTCTATGGAATTTAAATTTCTAATTCAATACACAACAGGAACTTTGCTGTGCTGGTTTTTGCTGTCATCTGTTTTCTGTTTTTGGGAGCTTCGGCTGGCAGGTTTTTTTACTGGTGTTTGTTTGGAGCTTGGCTGTTTTCGCAGTCTGTTTTTTGGGTACTGTTTTGCTGCTAAAACCACTTTGTAGCCTCCTTTTGGTGTAGTTTAGCGCGGCTGTGTTAGGGCGCGTAGCATGCCTAGCTTTGCTAAGTTGTTAGAGCAGCAATTTTGGTTCTCCAATTGTTAGGAGTTTTAGTGGGGTTGTGTCCCGTTTCTGTGCAGAACCTGTGTTATGAACTATTTGTAATAAGATGCAACTAAGTGTTGTTCTGATATTCATTAGATTTTAAGTTATCCTTAATGGTGCTGAACTGTAAATGACTATTTTAGTTGCTACCGTGTTTTTGCAGGGTATTTCAGTATGTACGTGTTGTTAGCAATATTTTCGTTGTTTAAAACCATTGGTGCTGCACAGAACCGATTTAATTGTTATAATTCTCATTGTGTCATGGTGTCACTGTCCCAACTACATTTTCATTGTTACAATTTTCATTCCAAGTATGTATTAATTGGCAGCTTTATAATTCAATCATGTTGACACTGGTGTAATCCTTTATATTTCAAGTATCTATTATATCTCAAATTGCAATCAAACTTACAGAGTCATATAAGCTCATTTAAAAAAAATTTACTGATAGGTAAAAGCTTATTTATACTAAACAAATTATCGTATATACGTATAACATGAGTTTTGTAGACAGACCTTATGATATTTCGCACCTATATTTTTTTATTAAAAAGTGAAGGTAATGTTTTGAAATATATATGATCCGTGCGGCAGCACGGGTGAAAAGTCTAGTTGATGTATCAACCGAATGAACACATGTATGTTTATTGTCAAAACTTCAACCTCAAAAATCCACCATCACACACTCTCTCCTCGCATCCACACCACTGCTTCCCTCCTACACACCATCACCACCATATTTGCAACCCCACAACCACCAACTATGTCTGTCATCCTCACCACAAAAATCTCTCTTCCCACAGTCATCTCTCACCCTTCGACCTCTGTCCATCATCCTAATAGTTGAGAGAGAACGTCGTATCAGTGGCCGTTCACCACCACACCACAACCGCTCAGATCTAACTTCATAATCCACCACCATCACGCCTCTGGTGAGTGTTTGTAAGAGAGAGAAAGCCACACGCCGCCGTTTAGATCCAACGACAGTGGAGAGAACACGAGCGAAAGAGAGAGCGTAGAGGATAGTGTGTGTGGTGGTTGGTGGTGCGACAATTTCATGAGATGAATAGAAGGTGCATTTATTGTTGAATTTTTTCGGATGAAGGAGGAGGAATCCGAGGTTGAAGATGATGATTGTTAGGTTTCTGGGTTCGATGGATGAACAACAAAACGAGCAGACCCAATATCGTCTTCTCTTGTTATTTTCCTTGATTTTTTTGTTAAGGTGTGAAAACCGTGGATATGGGCGCATCAAGCTTACTTCTGAAAATGTATTCTTCTTCTTCCAATTGAATTAAATGATATGGATGAAGGAATTTTATTAAAGATTCAATCTGATTTTTGTTTTCTGAAAATGTTATGAAAGAATGTTATTAAAATGATATGAATATAATCTGCCTTCTCTAATTGATTCAGTTTTTTTAATTGATATGAATTAAATGTTATGGTGATTGTGATTTTAATCGATTCTTGTTTTTATGAACGTTGATGAGGAAGTTAGGGAAAAAAGATGAAGAAATGGGGAAAAAATTAAGTGTTGTTGACTCACTGAAAAATACAGTAGACATGCATGATCTAACGATCCTCTTTTAATAAAAAAATCAAACAGTTTAAATTAAAAAAAATAATAGGATCTATGGTGAACCACTCTTAAGGTTGGTCCACCATAGAAATTTGGGGTTAAATTAACAGTCACGGATTTATCTGACTAACAAAGATTAACTAAACTTGAGGGACCCAAACATGGATTTTATTAATTATGGGACCAAAAAGAAACTGAAAATTAATTAGGGGAACAAATGACAAACTAAGCCTTTTATTTTTTTTGTCAATATCATTAAACGCAAGAATGTTGGAACAATATTTTTGTCAATATCATTAAACTCAAGGATGTTGGAACATTGACAGACATATAATTTATACCTTCGAGATATATGAATATCACACAATCATGTGAAAATTTTAGCACCACATCAAGAAAGTTGAAAATATGCTTTTCTTGAGGACTATAATTTTACACGTAAAAGAAACTTGTGGTTTTCTAACTTTGAAAAATAAATTAAACGTTTTAGGGTGCTATTTCCCTCACTCCCACCATCGGTCCAAATGTGTGTGAATATATAAAAAAATAAAGTATACTGTTCAAAAGTGTGCTTGGAATCAGTTTGTGCAACACAAATGCACACTTCCAAAAATAGAGTTTTCAGTAGTTATGTAGGAGTGACAACGTCCTACGTTTTAAAATGAAGTCTACAACCATTCTACCATTCTCCTAGAATGTGGTTAAATTACCTTTCTAACTAAACTTCAAAGAGGCAAGTAAAGCAATATGACATTTCGCATAAAGTTATAATTACAAACCAAAAAATAAGCATTACCCTCCCAATCCCCACATTAGGCACAGAAATAATGTGTACACGGGGATAAAAATTGCCTCAGTCAAGGTAGAAGAGAGTCACAATTTTCCGCAAATTTTTTGCTTCTTGACAAGTTTCCATGAGCAACCTACTGTCATGGAAAGCAAAGCAGATGACTTGCTGGACGTGTGAAATGATATCCATATTACATAGCCTGAAATTGAAACAACGGTAGAGAAAATAATGTCATAATCTTACAAGCTTCTATGACAACATAGTTTGCTCAAAAAACTAAAATACAAGCTGGTTGCAGTAGCAACTCGCAACCAATACCGAGCTTATTTATCCAATTTACATTAGACTAAACGAAACAATTTTTTTTTTCCAAACAATATATAAGTAACTAACAAACGGAATGTATTACAATGTCATACAGTGATATGTTCTATGCCATTGATTCTCTAAATTGGTATCATACCCATATTATACTGCCCCCCATTTCTTATGTGATGTTTTAACATACAAATTTTTTCATACTTGGGAAGTTTTAGGCTGTGAATAAAACATTAAATTTTTTATGCCAATTTTACCTCAAATAAATAACAATGCATTTATTAAATTACGAATTGAGGAAGAGAATCATATATAGTTAAGTGAATTGTTACACATGAAAGAAAAAAATAATAATCCATGAGAAAAAGTGTTAAATGCAGTGTTAAATGCCACTGATATGAAACAATTAAGTATTAAAATATGCCACACATATGATCTTACATATGATCTTTTCCTGATTAGAAGATCCCTTCTTTCAGTTTAATTTCTTTTTTCCATGAATAAAGCTAAATGCACAAACATTAAACTAAGAAATCCCCTACATACTCTACAGTGAGAGACTCATGGACTATTCAGAAAAGGTTACAGCAGGACAAAGCTCTTGCCCTTGCACGAGAGTCTAAGACGGGGTTTGTGAGTGTAAAGCCTGTGAAATTATAATCACTCCAAAATAAAAGACAGCAAGAAAAGGCTAGTAGTATAAACCTGCTGGCTTCTAATAGAGGTAGATGATCGTTATAGGGCTTCTCTATCACATTTTTCACCTGCACATTCAACAAAATCATTGGAATCACAACTAATGATTATAAATTCGACCATAATACGGGGAATCTTGTGCACAGCACAACCCTTAAGAAGTGTTCTTTATCCATGTGCAAGGTTATTTTTCTCCATATTTAGGGAGCTTAAGAACTTCAATCAGAATATGGATTTGAGTATTTTACACTACAATCTAGTCCAAGGTTATTTGGAAGACCGTACCCTACTTAAAGAAAAGGGAACATTAAGGGTGTGTTTGCATGTAGAGTATATTCAGGGAGAAAGGAGAGTATAAAGAAAGAGAACAAGACATCCTCACAGCAAGGCAACAAAAGAAAGCAACTGAAATTGAGATGCAACAGAACATGTGTTTCTCTGTAGGTCTAACAAAGAAATACCCATAATCACAAACAAACATGCTCTGGTCTGCATTCTTTGTTGTTCTGCACTTTCTCTACCCAGCCATGCCTATTTCCAGCCACGGCTGTCGTAAACACCAGAGAACAGCAAAGATGAAGTAATTCAACACAGACCATAGCTACTATTCACGAGTGCCAAAACCACAAAAGAGCATAGGGCATAACCAATGTCTAAAGGACCTGAAGAGTTCATGCCAAAGAAAAATCGCAGCATACCAATGCAAAAAGAGATAAATCCAGTTTTGGATCGAGAACGATACAATATATACAAACTAGGAGACAAAGCAGAATGAAACCTAAATTTTTATAGCATGCATTAGAGTTCATCTGGTTCAGTACAACAGTCCAGATAAAAAGGTAAACAAATAGACTTTTTTTTTTTTTTGACAAGAGGTAAATAAATAGACATGAAATGGGGTTTTTGATTACCAGGTGGTTTGTAAAAAAATCTATATCTACTAGGAGAATAAATCCAGACTAAAAAAAGATTTAAAACATAAAAGAGAAAGTCAAGAGTCTGAGTTCTTATATCAAAATTGGTAGAAAAATGAACAAATTCTAACAAAAGCAAAAGTCAAGAGTTAGACAAAGTAGACGAGTAAAACTGACAAATTGGAGTATTATGTAGGGTGATATAGTATCAGCAGATTATTAGCATTCAGCTTAGCTTCAAGCAACTTGCAGTAGTTCATGTTTTAGCTCAAGAACAATGGGTGATATTCTTACCACACCTCTTCCCTACCAGATTTCTTGGGCTGTGCTCCAAGCTTAGTGTGTCTGTGCGTGTGAGCCTTCTGCAGTCTCCCAAACTCGTTGACCTTGCAAAGGGTGTAATAGAGTTGTTCCGATCCCCACATTGGATGAAGTATGGTATGAAAATGTGTTTAGAAGTGTGTACCATCTCTCGCCTTAAAAGCCAGTTCTGTGTGAGTTGAATTAAGCCCAACCCAAATTTTAAGACGTATCAAAGTTATTTAAGATTTGTTGGGCCACCCACTACTGGGCTACTCATGTCACACTCCAGATGTCTAGTCCTAGGCATGAAGGGTGTGTGTTGAGACTCCCACATTGGATGAAATATGAGTATGACCTAAAATTGTGTTTATAAGTGGAAAACATCCCTCCGCTTACAAGCTGATATTGCAATGGTTGCGTTAGACCCAACCCAAATTTTAAGAAGAGTATTATATTAACTATCATTTTAGCTCCAGGTTTCGTCACTCCATTTTCATAAATCTAGGGTCTTCTATTTTAATATTTTCTATAATATCCGGAAACTACTTTACAACTTCTGGTTACCAGTTGGTTGTAACTATAGTAACTGTTACTCTACTATAAATCACATGTACCTCGTTGATTGATTATGTGTAATACAAAATGTTCAGATTGAACTCAGAATTTTTCTTTCAAAGTTTATTTCCGGTTTGTATGAAAACTAATATGGTGTTAGAGCTGGAGATCTCCGATGGCTTCACATGTTCTACCTTCGCTGGAGGTTGTGGCACCATTGCCTCTTGAATTAAGAAACACCTAAAATTTCTGCAACTTCTGTTTTACATTCTGCCCCCAACCAATTTTTTTCACATGATCATATGAGAAGCACAGTGATCATAACTTCCTTCCATGGACCAATGGTTGAATAGGTTTTTTTTTATAAGAATTGCAGAACATGTTATAAAATAAAATATTTTTGTTTTCACCACTATGAGGTGACTCCAATTTTTTGTTGATATTCTTATCAGAAGAAGACAAGATATAGAAAATATAATGAAGCCTATCTTACAAGACCAGTTTCTGCCTTGGTTACAGCTGTCACTTTATAGTGCTATTTTGACTAGTGTAATTGGATTTGTGCCCCCATAAGAACTCAGAGATGATTCATACATATTTTCATGCGCAAACTTGAGCAAAAGCTCATCAATTGCATACAAAACTATGCAATAACACTTTGGAAGGTAACTCCATTTTAGAGTTCCTTTTATAAGTCAAAGCCGTCGTTGGTTTTGATATCATCCTTAAACGTCTACTACAAGAATGAGTCTCTGAATGCTTTGCCAATAGCAAGTTTGAGCCTATCAATGTGGATGAATTGACGCCCTAATGTTGGCCCACAAAACTTGCATCGAAAGATGCAGAAAGTTTTTTCTAATGCCCCGCTATTAATCTTTCTCAATAATCAGCAATCGTCCACCACAAGCAAGTATTGCTCAGCCAGAGTTGATTCCATATTCTCGTCAAATCAGCCCAACTCCTTATCGAATTATGGCCATTCTAGTCGTGGCTGTGCAGGTCATTATAACTCTGCAATAGCAGGTCTGCTTCAAGTTCAGCCACATAGCTGGAGTTAGCTATCATCATTTTAACATGCTGTTCAACCCTCCCATACCTCAAGGGAGAGCCACCTGTCACTATAGTCCTATGGACAACCTCCACCAGCAATTTTGCCCACAGCAACCTCAAGTTTTTTCCAATAACAATGGTCTCGTGCAACAGAAACATCAAACCCTGGTTGCCAATTACAGCAACTCACAAACTCTCAAAATTGGCACCCTAACTCGAGCTTCACAGAATATTAACAGATTGCTCTTTTCGAAAAACCAAACCATAGTTTCACTGGTAATGGTCAAGTTCTATCAATTACTCTTCAGATTCATCTTATTTTCCTTCCCCTTTAAATTCTCATATCTTATTTTCCTTCCCCTTTAAATTCTCATAAGAATCTGTTGCCTTCTGATCCACTTTTGTCATGGAAATCTCAATCCAAAACAATCTTTTACATGTGTGCCACGTTGAATATGATCCATAACAAATATAACACAGTCCTTTGCCCCTTCTGTGTAATTTCATTTACTTATTATTAGGGCTGGCAATGAACCGAACCAACTCGAAAATAGTTCGAGACTCGATTCGGTAATTAATTCGTTGAATTTGGTTCATGAACCAAATGAGCCGAACTTGAGTTGAAAATTAAGTTCGTTAAACAAATGAGTTGACATGAACTATATATAGTTCGACTCGTTTGGTTCATGAACCAGCTCGTTATATATATATATACACACACACTTTGTAATTAATTTTTAGTTATATTTACCACTTAGAAATCTCACACTTAAAAACTCTCCCCGATATCATTATTGAATTGTTATTATTATTACATGTATATGTACCATCATAGAAGGTTTGATGTCGTAAATTAATTAATTAATTAAAAAAGAAGAAGATTTGGATTGTAGTTCTTTTCTGATGGAAGATTGAGATTACATTCACAAAGCTAAAATCAAGATACAATTAATTGTAGAAGGAAAGAATTATGTAAAAGAAACAGTAGAATGAGGAAAGAGCAGAAACAAGAAAATTGCACTCCTGTTTTTGTCCCACATTGCCTGAAATTAAATACTACCAATTGCACTATTGTTATAAAACAAGGTGTTATTCACCTAATGCATTATCAACTAAGAAAGTTGTGCCATGGTTTATTTCCCGATACTATGGGGTCCTAAGGTCAACAAAACACCTTGCTAATATAGTTTTTATTTTTTTTGGTTCATTTGATATTTAAGTGAACCTATCGAGCTGAACCGAGCTGCTCGTGAGCTTGAATCGAGTCGAGTTCGAGCTAAAAAAATAGTTCGTAACGAACTCGAGTCGAGTTTCGAGCCGAACTAAATTTTATCGAGTCGAGCCGAGCTGAAGCAAGTTCGACTCAGCTCGACTCATTTCCAGCCCTACTTATTATGAACTTAGTCTTTTGAGTTACTTATGAAGTTAATACTTGGGTGTTGTGAACTTAGGGAATGACGGTTATGAATTTTTTAATTAACTTAGTTTGATGATGAGATTTAGAGGTTATGTTGTTCATGTATGATAATTTTTATGCTTATGTTTTTGTGTGTGTGTGTGTGTGTGTATGTACATTATACATATAAGTGCAATTTTACCCTTAGGTAGGATCTTACAAATTGTATTACGGTCAAGTTACGATATTCTATCCCCCTCCTGATCATACTTTATCAGGATCTCGTGTTTGACTACATTGATTTAGAATGATCAACATGCATTGCACAAAAGAGATGTACAAATATATACGAAAGGGGATCTCTCAAAATAAGGAAAATTAATAATCAAAGGAAACTGTATTATGATATTAAATAGAGAGAATAATTATAATAATTATGACTATAATCAACAATTTTCTTTGATTTCTTAATTGTGCTCCGAGGGGCGAGGACACGTTAAAAAACCCAATATAAGAAGCAAAATACATAAATCATCAAGACCAAGGAAACACGTTAAAAATAGTTATTTTCATTTAATATTCCTATAAATTTAAATTTATTTCATGTATACCCCTATATTAATTACTCTTAATTCCACAAACTTGCTTTTAGTATTCTCTCTCATAATAATTAAGGGCACAAATGAAATTTAGCTTCTTTTTTTTTTGTGGTGGTCGGGGTTTGAACCTCGGACCTTTGCATATATTATGCATTGTCCTTACCAACTGAGCTAAGAGCTTGTAATACAATTGAAAACTGGTCAATGTTTCTTACAAAAAGGACCAAAAATATTGACATTTTTGTTTCTTATAAAAAGGACTGGGGTAATTAAGAATGACAATCTTCATCTTGGAAAACAATTAGGACTCATTTGATGGATATGATACGATAAGATATCATATCTTAACCCAACATCATCAAATGATAAGTTAATCATGTTTCTCTAGTTAAATTTTGTTACGTGGTGGAGGCTAGACTAGAAAAACCAAGATAAGAAAATGATTTCCAAATTCACCATTATAAAATACTCCCTCAGATCCCATATATAAGGAAAATATTGGAATTTTTTTAAGTCCCAAATATAAGAAAAAGTCACACATGTTAAGATGCATCGGTTGCTTAATTTACTTTTATGCCCTTATTTTATCTTTAAAAAAATGCATCATTGTCAAAAAAAAATATATGAATGAATTTTTTCTATATACGTGAATGATCCCTATTCCCTAAGAGCATTAAAGATAAGACAAAACTTAGGTACATTTCCTTAGGTGCTTTTTGTATGGTTCTGAACTAAAAATACACTTTCTTTGGTTATAACAAACTTTAGTTAAGAACCATACGATAAGCACTAAGGAAATGCACATCCTTAAATATAGGGCCATATTTGGTACCTATCAAATTTATAACATTAAATAATTGCATTGGTCTTCGTAATTTTTGTTTTGTTCTTCTTATCCAATAATTTCATAAACATGTTTTAAATAAAAAATTGATATTTAACATTATAAATATATTAACTTTAATTTAATATAAAAAATTATGATTAAATTTTAAAATGTATGTTTAATTTTAACCAAGAGTAATTACTTTTATATAATCTTATAAGAATATTAAAACTGATCAAAATATAGAAATAATTTAAATTTAAGAATATAAAAAAATATAGAAATAAAAAAAATACTTAAATTAAAACTATAATTAATATTAAGAATATAAAATTAACTCAAATTTAAATTATTTAATAAATTAAATGTACATTTATAACAAGGAGAATTTTGGCTATATATATCATTATTTGGTTTATCTCAAATATATAGTAGAATAATATATTTAGTTTGTTACTGCATGTGCATTAAACACCGGGTAGAATAAAACTTTATCATGTCTCTATCATATTCTAGTTTTTGTTGAACTCTCTTATCTTATCTGCCTTTATCCCAGTCGTTATAATACATATAGAACAGACTATAAAAAATATGAACATCTTTTCTTCATTAAGAATAAAATATCACAAACAGGAAGAGAAAAAGGACAGATGTTCAGCAAATGATCCTACCACAAAGTTAAAATTAAATAATCCTATGTAAAATATATTACGAGAACACTTTAAAATTCAAACCTTAATGATATTGTATAAAAACTTTCAAATGTAAACTTTACCTTGGATAACAGCTCCCGACTCTCTGGAGGCTGTTTGCTTAAACTTTGGGGTAATATAACTGTAAGCAATTCTGGTTTCTCTGCTCTTAAAGCACCCCGAATAACAGCTGCATTGGTCCCAGATGCTCCAGATGTGTATATGTGGTTTTTCTACAAAGAAAAATTTGCAACCTAAGTTGTGAAACATAGTCATAGGGATTGTCAACAAAAATCAGAGCTTGTACGGCATCACTTGTGCTCTACAAGCAAGCAGCATCTCTTACAGTTATAACCATGGCATAGCTAAGAATCTCAATTAGTTCCTGGTGCATGAATCCCATGTTTCGTGTTCCAAAAAAGCCAATAGCTCTAGGTCCTTGTTGTTGAATAGCCAATAACTCCTGCAACAAATCAATTTAATTACTGCACAACGTAATGTCCAGCAGATAACTGAGGTTGCTTTCAAGATTGTAACCATTATAGATAATGAATATTTGATGATTGTGTGAAAAGGCATTGTCAAGTCAAAAACAAGTGCAGTGTTATGTCGATGGCTGCGGTTCATAGGGGCAAGCCAAAAATCCGTCATAAAAATATGGTCAATGGTGATGTGGCAGGGGGATAGCGTCCACAATAACAAACACACACCTACAAACACACACACACACAATATAGGAGGCCGATAACTTACTCCTACCTAAACATTAAGGAGTAAGTTAGCAACCTATACCCACTTAGTATTGACTAAAAACCCATTTTCTACTATTTTAAACTAGTATTAACAAAAGGATAATTTAGTAAATAAACATAGCCCCACTATCAAGGACGTGATCTACTGATTCTCGGTTTTTTTTTTTTTTTTTTTGCTTCTGATCAAAACATTAAAGTTTTTGATTCTCTGTTTTTCTTTTCTACCGATCGAATATGAAACAAAAGTAAATCCCAAATTACAAAAAGATATGATGAATACAAGGAGGATACAAGGGTGATAAAGAAAATGAGCAAAAGGAAAATTCCCAATGCATAAATTAGGTTACAAAAAGTATTTTTGCATCGGAATATTTTGCGGTTACAAAAAAAGCATTTAAACCATATAAGTATGCAGGTGTAAAATATTTCCCCTACCAAACAGAATATGTGAAGAACAGTAATAATGAATTAAGTTAATAGAAATGAAATAATATCACAAGTGAACGCTGGTGGAGGAGTTGGATAAAAAAAAAAACAGAAAATAGAAAGAGACCTGTAGATAATCAACATCAGGAGCAGGGTTGTAGTCGGATACCCTGATGGAACCTGAACCTTCGACCATAGTTTGAACCTGGGTTGGAATTTGAGTGCCTACTAGTTGTTCTTCATCGGAATCAAATAAGCCTGGACCATTCTGGAATTCGTAATCGGGATCTTGATCTCTATTCATGTTATTATGCCCATAAAGACACTGTAATATAACAAACAATAATAGGATTGGGAAGTGTGTGGATGTTGCTAGTAATCCATTAAATTAAAATTCAAAATAAAAAAAGAGTATGAGAGAGAGAGAGAGAGGTACCGTTGTCCGTGTTGAGAGGGATGGTTTGGGTTTGGGTTTGGGCGAGAGAGAAGCAGACAAGGAGGAGGAGAAGGCATTGAAATTAGGGTTTGGCTTGTCCTTATTGAAAGAAGAATAATAATGTGGATGTGGATAGAATAGATATGAAGATGAAGCGATGATGGTATTGGTGGTGTAGTAACCCCCAAACAAGTTTGGAGTTAAAGTAGCAGTGGCACTCATTCCTTCTTCCTCGATTTTCCCCTCACTCACCTCTGCTTTGCTTTCTTTCTTCTTTTTTTTTTTTTTTTTTTGATATTTTATTCTCTCTTTACGATTATTCGAATCCTATACTCCTACTAAATGCCTCTACCTTTCTCAGATAATAAAACCGCGCCCCCCCCACCCACTCTTTTCTCTCATATTCTGTTACAAAAAAATAAAAACCATATTATATTATTTTTATTTAAAAATATAAATGTTTTTTTAGATATAAAAATAAAAATGTTTGTTTCATTTAAATAAGCAATTACTCCCTTAAATTTTTTTTTTTGAAGAAGCTAAATAGCCCACCCAAATTGACATCGGAGAGAATCGAACCTGAGACCCTGCGGAGGAGCACACTCCCAAGACCCAAGTCAATACCACCAGGTCAACCCAAGTGGGCTTATTACTCCCTTCAATTGTAAATTTCGTCAATTACCTTCTGACGTTAACAAACTTCAATTACGCCCTTGAAATTGCACAACGTTAATCAATTTACCACCTCCGTCAAATTCTTCTATTAGTCAATATCACATTTTGCAAATACTCCCTTGAAGTTTTGCAATTATGTTTAAAATGTCCCCCGAACTTGAAAATTTGTATATTTTTTCTTATATTAGACTCAAAATATATTAAAAGCAAACAATTAACAGTTAGCTTTACATAAATTGTTTAGCTATCCATAAACAACAACAATGAGACACAAGAAAAGATATAAATGCTTGAAAATATATTGCGCGAACGTTTGAAAATTGTTAACAGTGTTTTTTTATGAAATTTTGATTTTAATTAAAAGTAAAGATATAAATGCTTGTTGCTTTCAAATTATAACAAATCAAACTAACCATGATTATATATTTTAATGACAACAACAATTTAACAAAAAAATATAATCTAAATTCTTATTTTTTTCAATGACACCAACAACCATCTTTATTATAGAAAAAGTTGTTTAAAAGTCTAATTGAGATAATTTCTTATTTTTTTTCAATGACACCAATAACCATCTTTATTATAAAAAAAAATTGTTTAAGAGTGTAATTAAGATAATGAAAAAGTAAGGATCGATATACTCATTTAGTTTGTTACACTTTTTAAAAGATAAAGGAAAAAAGGTTAAACATATACATACTCATATCATGTTTGTTACATTTTTTTTAATATTTGAATTTATTCTTATATATTTGTTACATGTGTTATTTTTATTGAAAATTGAGAACATTTTTTTAAAGAGAAAAAGTCAGCCTAAAAGTGCTGAAAGAGGTTGTTTTCTTTATATATAGTATAGATACTATATATACTATTGATTGATTGATTGTATATTAAAAAAAAATGATCCAACTCTTTTGGGCAAACTTTTTCTCTTTTCAAAATTACCTAAAACTTTCAATACAAATATAACACACGTAATAAATAGATAAAAGTAAATTCGAATATTAAAAATACTTAACAAAATGTTCACGAAAACATCACGAACGGTAACTAGGAACCTCAAATAATTTATTTATTACTATATATAAAGAAAATACATGAGTTTGAGCTACCCTTTTCATTATCTATTTTATCCTTTATTTTATTTACTATTTTATCTTTTAATATTATTTTAAATTTTAATTAAAAAAAAGTAAATCTCATAAAATAAGAAATTTCCCATTATGATAGTAACAATATTGTTTATGTTATATGTATGAAAGTGATGGAGATTTGTGGTTGAATTTTTTTTAATTCCAATTATAACTTAAACAAATTTTCATATATTTATGTTATATTGTTGGTGGTATTAAAAAATATAATGATTTACTTTTTTATTTTATTTTTTACAAAAAGGATTTATATTTGTTAAGCTTTTGTTTTCATTGAAAAATATAAATATGGTTTTTTGGGTTTAGAATTTGAAAGTCATAAATATTTGTACTTATAATTTTAATCAAAATCAAAATCAAAATTTCATATAACATCGTTCATAATTTACATGCGTGAGTGCAATAAAAAGAGTTGAAAAACGGGCACGTGACTGACCGTCTTTTCACTAGTATATCATGATATATATAAAGAAAATAACTTTTTTCAGCTCCTTTAGACTGGTTTTTTCTCTTTCCAAAAATGTTATCAATTTTCAATACAAACAACACATGCAACAAATATATAAAAATAAATTTAAATATTAAAAAATGTAACAAACACGATATGAATATATATATATATATATATATATATATATGTCTGTTTTTTTTCCTTTATCATTTAAAAAGTGTAACAAACTAGATGAGTATATTTATACTTACTATTTCATTATCCCAATTATATCCTTAAACAACAGTTTCTATAATAAAAATTGTTGTTGGTGTCATTAAAAAAAAAGAATTTATATTATATTTTTTTGTTATATTGTTGGTGTCATAGTAGCTCATAGCCCTACAAACCAAAGTGAACACATTGTTGATGAAGAATGACCTGTAATGGGTATATATAATAATGACCACATGTTCATCTCTCCAAATGAAAGATGAAAACTGCTGGTGTCCCGTGCCACCTATCTACGATGCAAAAACAAGCCCTTTACTTATCATCTCATAGATACCTGTCAACAATGGTAACCAATCCACTAATCGTCAAACCTTTGGATGCTAAATGACAATTTGTCTCCAAATCTTCCTATCGACGAAGACCTTTAACTCCCCATGACACTGAAATAAATGAAAAAACATATCTTAAAAATTGTATCCAAAACAAACACAGTAACAAAGACTATATTAATATATCACTACTCCGTCTCACATGTATCAAAAGGGCAAGGTTCACATATCTCCTAAAGACGCAGGTATCAAAAGGACCACCTCGAAATGCCTTTGCATTTATGTCATCGTATCAAGTATCCTCCATAACCTCGTGACGAGGCCCGACACCCTATTGATTTGGCTGCTAGTGGTCCTCCACATATGTTGCTCCAAAGAACTGACATGATTCTGCCATGTCGACATGCACACGCTAATGTGGTCGACCTAACATGCCATCATATTGAGTAGTAAATGTTCTTACAATGACTACAGGAAACACAATGAAAAAAAATAGGGATAATACCTCAAATTCGGCTTACCATTCAATTGATATGGGTGGGTTAAATTCGAGTTATTTGAAAGGAAAGAAATATGCGCATCTTTCAACTTAATGATACTTCAATGTACCATTTATTCGACAAAGTGAAGCTTTTAGTTTCTTCATGATTGAAAATGAATAATGATATTTTAACTTTCAATCTACATTTTATGTGGCAAAATCCCCTTCAATGTATGGGTTTGCCACATAGTTATTTATAGCTTATAACTGGCTTTTTTTTATTTTTTGTATTGATTCAATATTTCGTATGTGGCTACTTTTAGACTCTTATCACAACACTCCTTACGGTGGTTAGGATTCTTTGCGGTTATTTATATATGGAGAATGTTAAGTAGTCTCACAGAGGTATTGATCAAGCAATAAAAAAAAGTAAGTTTTTTTTATTTTTTATAAAAAGTGATGTAGTTATTACTTGATAAAAAATAACAACTTACTCTATCCATTTCAAAATGCATATCATTTTAACAAAAAAAAATTGTTTCAAAGTGAATGTAATTTTCGGTTACCAATGCAATACTAATTTTTTCTTTCTAATTATACATTTCAATTAATATCACTCACACTACTCACAAAATATTAATCCCACTTTAGTCGAAAACAAACCAACAGTTAATAAAGATATTTTGATAAAATAACAATTCCCTTTCTTTTAATAATTGCATTTCTTAACAAGTTTATAAAAAATTTAAACAACATTTATTTTGAAATAGATGAAATATATTTTTAAGACAAATTTTTTATTTATAGATTCTTTAATCGATGTTCCAAGGGCTCCGGTTAGCACATCTCATGCATATTTCATTTTGGCTTTAAAAAAATGAAGAGTTAAATATGTTTTTCATCGCTATTTTTCGTCCATACTTTTTAGTCAACTTATTTCTAACTTTTATATTTTTTAATGAAATTTTACAGAAATAGGTAGAATATTATGAAAATTTATCACAGATTTTTTTTTTTTTAACAAAGCATGCATTAAATATGAATTTTAACGTTTTTGGTGCTTAAAAAGTCAATTTTTTTATTAATGTTTCGTAAAAAATTCTAATTTTATTTAGATAAATTGTCATAATATTCTATGTATTTATGAAAAATTTCATTACAGAATATGAAGTCACAAGCAGTGGTGGAGCTTGGTATGGGCTGAGGTGGGCCATGGCCCACCCTCCCAAAAACAAAACAATTTTTTTATATAAGGAAAATACTAATACACCTCTTGTATAAAAGAAAAATCCAAAATGGCCCACCCTCTCCATTAGTCAAGCATGGTCATTCCTTCCCTGCTCTTCTAACATGGTGTTTATGCAATTTTCAATTTCAACTTCATCTCTCTTTACTGTCCTTTCCTGTTCCGCTTCCAATTCACCAATCAGCATAGCCATAACCGAGGTGAAAGCCCTCATCACAGTCTCTCTCACTCTCACACTCCTTATCTCAGTTTTTTCACTTCGAATTTGAAAGTTTATTTACCGTAACTTGTTGATTTTTGAATTGATAGGTGTTTTGTTGTTTTATGTGTATGTCTTTATAAAAATTTTAAGGTATGTAATTTAATTTTTTTATCAACTTTGTGCTTTTGTTTTTTTATTTACGACGTAAATTTTGTGTTTATATATTAAAGTTTGTACTTTATATTTTATTTTAGCGGCCCACCCCAAACTTTTTTCCTGACTCCGCTACTGGTCACAAGTTAACTAAAAAGTAGAGACAAAAAATAGTGATCGAAAATTTTTGAGGTATTAAAAGTTTAAGAAAAACTTCAGAAAAATAAAACGAAAAATTAGTATGTTTATAAGTATGAAATATATATATATATATATATATATATATATATATATATATATATATATATATATATATAGAGGATGTATACTATGAGAATAGCTATCTTATATGAGAATGGTGAGAATACTTGTGAACCTTTAGATCAAACATAAATGGTTCAGATTAAAAAACATCACTTTAAACAACCCATATGACTCATATCAATTCACGTTCATCTTCTCCAACCCACTAGTTTTTCCACTGCCATTTATTTCACTTCCGCCATTAACCTGTGCAGCGAGATTCAATGGGCTATGGCTTCAATTGACAACAAACAGGAAACAAAATTAGGGAGTAGTTGGTTGTGGGTTCCTTTTTCAAATTCATCTGCAATTTCAATTTTATAAAATACATACAATTAAGAATTTATGGTCACAAAGCGATAACATCAATGGAGGAATTTTCTCAATAATGTCTTGAATTGCCGTTAATTTCCCAAAGATCTAGATCAAAAGAATAAACAAAGTAGAGATTTGAGATATGATTTCAAATACAGATCAAGTGCGTGAAATTAGATTAGGAGATGAAATGGTAATATTTCTCAAAAAAATCAATTTTATGGCAGTGGAATAGACATGTTGAACAGATTGAAATGGAGATAAAAAAAATCCATACCCAGAGAACATACAAATTGAGGATGGCGGATTGGAGAAGATGGAGAGTGGAAAGGGTTCATGAGAAATGATAGAATGTGATGAGCCACATGTGAGACTTTTTAATCTCAACCATTTATTTTTGATCTAATGGTTGAGGATCATTCTCACCATTCTCATATAAGTTAGTCATTCTCATAGTATACATCCTCTATATATATATATATATATATATATATATATATATTTTTTTTTTTTTTTTTTTTTTTTTGGTTGAACGATGAAAAATATATTTAAAAACGACTTTATCATGTTTTATCGAATAAAATCCGAAACGTCAAAAAAAAAAAAAAAAAAAGAATAAAATCCGCGGTGCGGTGGGCCACAAGGGGATTTGTTTCAATTTTAGTTAGTGTTGCAGAGTAGAGTGAGATAAGTGACTAGTGGGTGGTGGAGATGGATTCAGCAACCGGAAACCCTAATAATTACACGCTCCATAAAATCCAATCCTCACCGGCGGTAGTTGATCCTCTGCCGCCGCCGCCGCCGTCAACAAACCATATCTTGTCATTTCCGAGTAGGCCTGCCCTCAGAATTACCACCGAGTTCGACAGCGAAAGCGCAAACTTCTTCCACAAAGTTTCCTGTAAATTTTTGGACAGCCTCGCCAAATTGAAATTATCTTTTCAGAACAACAGTAAAGGCGATATCTCCGAGCCTCAGATCAGCTTCATATCGAAGCACCTTAGCCTCCACTACGACCTTGAAGACCACAGTGCTCTAGTTAAGAGTTCCATTGACGTTGGTCCCAGATTCAAACTCACTGGTGCTCATGATGTCAAGGCTCAACAAGGAGAGGTTACAATGGTTGCTAATATCGCTGACCCCGGCTATGCACTTCAACTATCAACGCCACTTCCATCCGCTGGATTGGTATGTTCTTTTCTTGAGTTGATTTGACTGCCTCTACTATCATTCATTTATTTCTATTTTGCAGCCAAAAGCAACTTTCAGATTTCCTCTAGGTGAAGTTTCGTTACAAGAGAAAGAGGAGGAGCAGCAGGAGGAGGAACAAGTCAAGATAAAAAATTCCTTGTCTGTCAGTGGGATTCTTAAAGGTCAATTTTTGAATGGTGTCTGCACTGCCCACTACAAGGATGATGAATTGAAGTTAAGATACCGCTACAAGGTATATTACTGCTTATCTTCCCAATTTTTATCATTTTATCTATAATTTCTACCATCTCTTCAGTTTATTACCTTAGCTGCTTGAGTAGTTATTTGGCACTCATATAAGATTGGTGTTAAATTTTTCAAATAAATGCAGGACGACGAGATGTCATTTCTTCCCATACTTTCTCTCCCGTCAAATGATTTGTCATTTGCCTTCAAGCGTAGGTTTGGTCTTTCTGACAAGTTAAGGTTAGAACTTACAACACCCTCTTAAGAATTTTTTTCCTATTACTTGCAATAATATGTGATCCATCTAGAAATGTTATGTTAAAATTGTTTTATCAAGTGGTGGTGACATTTGAGTTCAAATCTGATAAGAACTGATTTTACTGATAACAAAAGTGAAGATCACTCAGACTAGCTGCTTATCAGAATAGAATTCTGAATTTCTTGAAATACAATCTGGTTAGAAAAGAAAGAAAATACAGCCTCAGGAAGTAGGTAGGAACAAAACAGTCAATCCCATCCAAAGCTACTCTACACAAATTTGCTTGTCACACCTTGCTACATTTCTTTGTTTTGTTTTGTTTTTAACCCTATGAGATAAATAAGAAAGAAAATGAAGAGAACGGAAAATTGAGGCCCCATTTACTTTGTGAAATCATTTTGTATTTTCCTTTTCTAAAAATACGTGCTCAGTTTAACTTGATAATACGGGGATGTGGGGCTCTTCTTGAATTGAACCCATTGTGATGAAGAGAAGATGAGACGTTAGTTAGAGATGATTCATTTCTTGAATTAATGAAAACAACATTTTGTCATTTTCATAGTTTCCAAAAAATGCAGACAATTGTTCATTGCAAGAGTCTATTAACTCCTTGTTAGCAAGTAAAATTAACATAAATCTTAGAAAATGAAAATGGGAAATGTTTTTGCAAATTAGACGAGTTTAGAGTAACTTCAACTAATAGACACAAGAGAATACAAATCAAATGTTTCCTTCACCATTTTCTTTTATGATATTTGAAAACAAATTTTCAGAAACTTTTAGTGGCACAACACTGTTTTCATTGTTCCTAAACTTACATTCTTCATAACCTTTCTTCCATATTCTCTCTATTACAATTGTTACTACACGAGTCTTCCATCTCCTTGTAATTTAAAATAAACAAATTTTAGAAAGTGAAGATTAAAAATGTTTTTAAAAAGCTATTAGTCCCTAATTTTTTTATTTGTTGTGAGTAAGAACTAAGAACTATTACCCTCAATATAATCTCATTAGAATTACCGACTCCTTTTACATGAAACATTAATTTATTGATTACAACTTTCATCAACTACTTTACATTTGGACCAACACATAGTAATCAACTACAATGCAAGCACCAACTGGTTACTGCATAATCTAAAACAAGAACACTACTGCAACACGATACAGCTTACCCCAATTAAATGCTCCTTTGATAGCATACACTTACTGAATCCAACCTAAAAGTAATTGATTGTTAGCATTTTCTTTTTTGGCTATGGTTTGTGGGTTATTTCCTTTGTTTGTCTCTTCATTGGAGAGTGAAGACACATATTGATGGGTTAGGGCACCGACAAGAGAACAAGGTATTTTGGCATAAGACACTCATTTGAGCCCTTATTTTGGTGTTTCCACTTACCTTTTTGGCCAAAGATGCTCTATAGGTATTTGTTAACAAGACCCTTAGAATAATAAGCTCGTCTCCTTACTAATATGGCTTTTAAAATGCTTTATGGATAGTTACTGGTACAATTGCGATTCGAACTATTGGAGTGCTGTCTACAAGCATACCTATGGTGAAGATTTCAAATTTAAAGCTGGTTATGATTCGGAGGTTCGCCTTGGCTGGGCATCCCTTTGGGTACGTGTCTCATTTTGCAATTTTTTTTTTCCATAACCGATTTCATTAATGCCATCTGTGAATACTCCTGTTGATTTTGCATTTCTAATTGTGGCCATACACTACTAACTATCTGTTGCTTTGGGTGGTGCACATATTTCAAATTACAACTGATGTTACTATTAGAGATATGTTGCACTTACATTGGGATTTTACAGTTTTAGACATAACATGATACTGCTTCCTTCCTGCATATAAAGGATTTTTTGAACTATAACAAATGATCTAGTTAAAATAGCTTAACACTTTAGCCGTTTGTTCAGTATAACATTATTGTCAATACTTTGCTTTAATCTCCTTTTTACTTGAATTTTTTTTGTTGTAATTTCAAAATTCTACTAATTTTATCTCTCAAAACTATTAAATTAAAATTTAGTTTTCAGAAATTAGTCTCTCATCATTATACTGAGAAATTCGGAATGATAGCATGAAAAGTATAAGCTTAGTGTCTGTAATTCATTAGTGACACATTAGCTTCCTTCAGGTTGGTGATGAAGGTGGGAAAGCAAAAACAGCTCCAATGAAGATGAAAGTTCAATTCATGCTTCAAGTGCCACAAGATGACATAAAATCTTCAGTTTTGATGTTTCGGATTAAGAAGAGATGGGACATTTGATGGTCTCCTACCGAAATTTCCTGCAATTTATATGTCAATTATTAAAAAAAAATATGGGTATTCTGCAAAGGTGACATTTGGCTAGTTGATACTTCTCCAAGTCCATCTAGTTCCTTGGCGGTGTGGCTGGCTAGATTGCACGAAGTTATTGTAAGATAATAACAATATTCAATCCTACAAAATCTGTAAAGATTGTTTTCATTTGTATGCTGCTGCCGAATTATAGTTATCAGAAGAAGATAACGCTGAAGTTAGTTACTCTCCGTCTTGCAAATATATTTTTAGAGATTTTAAAAAAAATCTGAAGTTATTTTTGTTTGTCTACTACCCATAAAAATCCATTTTTTCTAAAAAATGAGTTTTAACTTGTACATGTGTTACCTTCTTGTTGTTGAAAAAAATAGATTTTGAGAAAAGCTAATCCTAATAGCTTTTCATTTTAGGATCAAAATAGATTTTTTTGATAAAATGATTTTTCTAAAAATCCAAAACAAACACTTAAAAATGAAAAAAGTGATTTTTTTAAAGGAAAAAATAGATTTTTTTTTAGAAAAAATCCAAAACAAACGCACCCTAAATCTTTTGAACAATTAGGTTTTATATTTGTGTGTACATAGGTCATTTTTTTTTTAAGAAACAAAATTGTTTATCTTATTTATTGTTTCTAGATTATATAACTTTTGGGTCTTGTAAATTTGGAAAATGTTAACAAGCCCTCGAAGAGCATTTGTTTAGAAGCCAAAAGAAGAATTTTGTTTTTGAAAATTGTGTATTCAACACATTGAAACTTCAAAAAGGAACTTTATTTACATAAAATTTATAAATTATTTTCTCTTTTGAATTTTTAACAAGTGCTTTTAAGACGCTTGTTAGCATAATCTTGTAAATATGGTGAACTCTACAAACACTTGTTAGCATAGTCTTATAAATATGGTGAATTTTGTTTGTAGTCCTGATAAGAAGAAATGACATGTTTGCATCCCTACAAAATTTTCTAGCACGTAGTTTTATTCTCTCTTAAACTTTAAAAGAATAATTTTGCTCAAAACATTATAAAAGCTTTCATATAAAAATTATATTTTTTTAATATGAAATGAATTAAATATGATTTTTTATATGTCAAAAGTTTAAGATAAAAATAATGATAATATAGTCGTGGAAATAAAATTTTGAGCTCTTTTTTTTTTCCTTTCACAAAACAGTTTTTAATGTTATAAACTTTTTTGAAAGATATATATACTACTAATAAATTAATTTTTTTTCCGGCAAGAATATATTAAAGTTAATAGCCACCAAAATCCCTTAATTAATCTCAATAAAACTTAATCTTCCTAATTTTGTAGGATTAATGGTCGATTACAACTAAATCATTATTAACCAGTCATCAAGACGGACACTAACGTGTCTGTCTTTCCGTGTTTATTGGCAATGAATGATAAAATGGTAAAAAATAATTGATTGAAGGGTAATATTGGAAGAAAAAATGTCATACCAAAATACAATATTTCTTTTTGTCTTGCTAACAAGTGCCCTTATGACACTTGTTAAAGATTAAAAAATGTAAATAATTTATAAATTTTATGCATAAAAAGTTACTCCCTCAGGTCTCAAATGTAAGAAACTTTTCACTTTTTAGATTCATTCAATAAATGATGTATGTGGTCTTTATTATAGACCATATACATCATTTATTGAATGAACCAAAAAAGTGAAAAGTTTCTTACATTTGAGACCGGATGGAGTACTTTTTAAACTTTCAATGTGTTGAATAACTCATTTTCAAACTAAAATTTATTCTTTAGACTTCTTAATAAGTGCCTTTAAACATTTGTTATCATTTTTATTTTTCTTTATATAAGATCAAAATACAGTTTTTTGTAATGTCCATTATTATTATTTTTTTCTCTGAAAGATACTATCGCGGATTTTTTTTTTGAGAGAAGATACTATAATGGGTTGTTAATCATGTTGTTATGGATATGTCATATTTTAATAAGATTTAACTATTTTTAACTATTTTTTTAATTGATAATTTAAATGATTTTATAAAAATGGTAAAATATTTTTTTTTTACAAAATAAAAATAATAAAATAGTTTAAATGAAAAATAAAATATTTCTTTTATCAAATAATCTAGTGTTGAGACTCACACATATTTTTTTGTCAAGTAACCTAGTGGTTAGAGCTCACACATTTTAATGTGTAGAAGTGGGGTGTCCGAATTCGAAATCTGACCCCAACGGGTGTGGTTATCATGCATAAGCCATAACTTATGCACCATGCATAAGCCTGCATTAGTCCAGCCCATTATGCACCTAGCCCAACAGAATTACTTCCTACACCTCAAAGAAAGACAGGTGAAGAAAGCAAACAAACCAAAACAGAGCATCACGGCGTTTTCTCTCCATTTCCAACTTCAACCACCACCGATAACAAACTTTCACCAACGGAAACCGTCTTCGTGACCGTCGTTCAACTCGTCACCGTCGTTCAACTCAACAACACCGTCGTTCACCACCGCATTCACGTTGGAAACCGCATTCACCACCGGAAGCAAATCACGTCGGAAACGGTAACAATCACGTCGGAAACTTCCACCACTGCAAATCACGTCGGAAACAAACTTCCATCACCGAAAATCGCATTCACCATAACCGCATTCATCAACTTCATCATCATCGCCGCAAGCATCTTCATCATCTTCAACAAAACAGCAAAATGATGAAAACAAAACAGGTTTGAACTTAACTTGTTCTTTTAATTTCGAATTGGGGAAAATCAAGTAATTACAATGAGTTTTGAAAGTGTTTATGTTAGTTAGAAATGGTTTTTGTTTAATTTGAAAAGTAATTGCATTTGTGTAACCCTAAATTGACATTTTAATTTCGAATTGGGGAAAATCAAGTCAAATAAATGGTTTCTGAGTGTTTAAATGTGCTTATTATACTATGTTTTGTTTAAAATTTATGCCAAAACCAATATGTTGTGTAAATGGTTTTTGCAAGTGTTACTCTGAAACCATTTTGCTGTGTAAATGGTTTTACTTTGGTTCTTTTCCAAAACATTTGTAGATCTGTTTTATATGCAAATGATAATTGTTATAGTTGAGAATACATAACAAAATTAAGGAATCTGATACACAATGCATTTATATTCACCAAAATGGTAGCATGATAAATCTTTGGTAAAAATTGTAGCATATTTATATGTTCTGTTGCAGATAGATACGTATGTCTCAACTTCTTTGCTGCTCTGTGCTTGAAACTCTGCCATACTTAGCTTTCAATTTTGTGTTTAAACTCTTGTTATCAAGTCTAAGATTGGTAGAATTTTAGTGTTTATGATATGACGCTTACTATATACCACTTTAAATGCATTCTAACCATTGACCGGTTAAATTTATCGCTCTTTTTACTTCTGTCACTCACAAATACAATATTTGAAAGGATCTAGCTACAAGTTTCTGATCATGTGCTTGTGATTTTGTTTTGGTCAGCACATGAATTTACTGTCTTAGATTTATTGAAAATCCAATGGCACATGATCCAACTCAACAGTTGGATATCATATAAACTGAGATCAAATGTTTTTCTTTCAGTGCTTTTGTCGATGCACTGGGATCATATAAACAGAGATCAAATGGTCGATGCACTAGTTTTCTTTCAATGCTTTTGCCGCATTTCAATTACTTGCTCCATCCTTATGAAGCCTGACACTAATATGTTTGGTTTTATTGTATGTGCGTATGAATTATTTGAATATAACAAAAAATTCATTATTGTTATTTTTGTTAGGAAAAAATACACAAGAGCCAGAAATATAAGTGAAAATAAGATGTAATATGGACATAGAGATTTAGAAGCTATACACCACAATGTACTTTGTTAGAACTTTGTTAAACTCTAAAAACTATGCTAAAACCATTGTGCTGTGGAAATGATTTTGGTGAGTTGTACTCCAAAACCATTAGATGTATTTAATGGTTTTCTTTGATCATGCAGGTGAAAAAAACTAAAAAGCTAGAGCCATTGCCATCATTCAGTTTTGAGCTAACACAAATGGATGAGGAGGAAAGGAATGACACAGCTTCATCATCTGATGGTGGTAAAAAGAAGGAGCAGAAAACAAGAAAGTCCAAGGGTAAAGAAAAGAAGCATCAAATAAAGAAACAACAACATGTTGCACAAGATTCTGATGAAGGAAGTTCAGATGATGAAGAATTGATTCAAAAGCTAGCACGTTAATGTTTTTTTTTATTGAATTTCTGGATTTCTAGATTAGTGTTAAGTTTCTTGTTAATGTTTGTATCAAGTTTATGAATTTATGGATTTGTATAAAGTTTATGGTAAAACAAACTTAGGGGTATGGAATACTGAAACCATAAGTATGGTTTAATGGTTTTGATAGTTAGGTGTGTCTTTTTATAGTATCTATCATATTATATTATTCATCTTATTTAATTTTTGGCCCAATAATGTTCAATTTAATTTAATTTTACTAAAATTAGGGGCATGGAATACTGAAACCATAAGTACGGTTAAATGGTTTTGATAGTGTTCTATGTGAAACCAAAATAACTGCCTAATGGTTTTAAATGAAATTATTAATTTGTTTTAAACAATTTATCTTCTAGAAAAAGAAAACATACTTTTGCTTTATTTTATGTTTGTTTTTCGTGTTAAACCTCTCGAGTTTCTACGAAAAATGACATAATCAGTTGGTTGTGTCTTTTTATAGTATCTATCATAGTATACCGTTCATTTTATTTAATTTTTGGCCCAGGAATGTTCAATTTTATTAAAATTAGTTTTCAATGTAACCACTTAATAGTACACATTTTGATAATTTTCAATGTGAAACCTAAATAATTGTCTAATGGTTTTGTAATAAAAAAAATGTGATAAACATTAAAATCATTATTAAGCAACCACTTAATAGTACACACTCATAACCTATTAAATAATTGTCAAATGGTAAATAAAATAAAAGAATAGTGAAAATTATTATTGATAAATGGTTTTAAATAAAAACAATTACTGAAACCATAAGTATGGTTCAATGGTTTTGCTAGTGTTCTATGCGAAACCAAACTAACTGTCCAATGGTTTTGTAACAACCTATAATCATGATTACGTAACAACAAAGAATGTGATTGTTATAATTTCCAATAACAAGTGCTCCACAACAAGTGCTCCTAAAAGATGCTAGCTATGTCTTCCGCAGCATCAACTTGGATGTCATAGTAAAAAATGGTTTTGAGAGAGCTTCATTTCTAAAGAATTCTTGAATTACAGTTGCTTCACCAACCATCATCTCCTTTTGACGAATTGTCATTAGATAGTTCTTTAAGTCTGAAAATCGAAAAGGAAGATTCTCCGTGCCTCCAACTCCTTGACCCATAACTTCATAAGACGTTCTCATCGACATTCCAGCTTTAGAATTTATTAGAGCTAGTTGTCCTTGAACTTCATTTACTTCTCGAAATGCTCTCAGGTAACACAAATGCTCTGGTTTATGTAATGGATGACAGTGGCCACATCCCATCTATATATCTTATACCCATTCAAAACTTCATCCAGCTTCAAAGATATTCCAGCTTTACAACCAACCCTTTCCTCAGGTTTTTCTTTCACTTTCACAAACTCAATAACCAGTGGACTGTCTGATGTTGGCCTGTTGTTAGGATTAAGCAAACTTCCCTTCTTGAAACCTTGTTTGTTACAAACATAACGCACATAATGTACCTTATCCGATTTCTTATTTTGTGAATTGTTCTTCGACTTCAACATAGTCCTAATAGAAAATCCAGTGTTATATGCATAATTACCATAAAAATCTTCAATCTATTTAATAGATTGAAAGACTAAGGACTTCCATGATTCGTTATTGCTAGGGGAGTAACATTGAGAACTATCAGCATGAATCAGTGATGAAGTTTCAACAATCAGTTGTCCACTCTCAAATGAAGTTGATATCAAATCCATCCTGCATTTTCGTCAAATAGTTATTCATATTCACATTCTCAAATACACATCAATCTTTATTCTTTATTCATATTCACCTATTTTAATACTTATATCATCAAGATGAAGAAAGCTAAGAAAAAGCTGCTGAAGAGGAACTTAATTGTTAGGAGTACATTGTAAAGAGCTCCTGTAGTGAGATGTAATGAACAATAGTTGTATTATTAAATGTAAAAAACTTTTGTAACATCTATCAAAAAAAAAAAAAACTCTTGTAACATTTTTCTGGAAAGGACATGAATGCATTCACAATTAACTTTGTGTGAATTGAATTTTGAAACATCAAGCTAAATTTTACAGTGTCATGAATAAATGGAAAAATATACTTTTCCAAATGGATCTTTGTTTAACTTTTGTTGTGATATACATGATACAAATGTATAAAAACCAATTATTGCTATGGGCGAGGCACAATTAAGAACACTATTTAGGTTTGTTCGACTTGGAATGGTCTCTAAGGAGCTTCCAAGCGAATGCAACCACTTATCAAACTCATTATCAATGCAGTCTTATTAACAATTTCCCACTGAAGTGTAGACACACAAGGGTATATGACATGATAACAAAGGAAAGACACTTAAAAAACAAAGGAAGCTTCCTTTGGAGAGTGACTCACACAAAAATCAATGGCAAAACATATATATTTTCTTGTACATTCTAATGAAATATCCATCCATTCTAGTATTATCTCCCACATTTTGTTTTGTGGCTCATTAATGTCTTTCACAGGTAATTTTTTTCTCACTCTCTCAACAACCATAGTTAAATTTCTAACTGGATTTTTCTCACTCATTATTTCATCCTGTTCTTAAATTTGAACCAAATTGTAATTTTGCAAACCATGTTGTTTTGAATGATGACTAAATCTTTGTTGAATTGTTATAGCTTGAAACTATGTCTTCTTATGCACATCAAATGGAGCAGCAGTACGCTGCAGCTAGTCTTTCAGATGATTCTGGTATGTCTCAAATTTGAGAATACATGTCTCTAAATTGATAACAAACATGTTCAACTATGTTTTTCTGCTCAATTATGTAATGTAGCAAACTAGTAAGTAGACACCACATGGTATGACACAAAAGAATATTAACAAGTTCAGTAATAGAGGATCTTTTCTTCCCACTCTCACAACGAGACAAGACCAGAGAGGAAACAAACTGAGAGAGGATACACATTTTTCATTCAATATACAAAACGATTAACACATCAATGCATGTCAATTTGCAGATTAAGCATTCAAGATCATAAAAGTAGACAAGGACTGAAACAACTACAAACAATAACTCCTTCAATTGAAGCTAAATTGTTCCTTTCATATCATAAATTGATCCTAAGAACAAAAAACAATTAACAAATCCGAATTTTGAATCAAAACCTAAATACAATTTACTGATTACCTCAAAATGCAAGGGTGAAATTCGTGCAAGCTAACCGGAGCGGCGAGCAAGGGTGAATGCCGGTGAAATCAAGCCGGAAAACCACGTCGGAGCAAGCGTAAACGCGAGCAAGAGAGCAACGTCAGAGCAATTGAGTCGGAGCAACGTCGGAGCAGTTGAATCACGCCGTGACCTAGCCGGAAAACCACGTCGGAGCAAGTTCCATCGCGAGCAAGAGAGCAACGTTGGAGGAATTGAGTCGGAGCAGTTGAGTAGCCGTGACCTAGCCAGACAACCACGTCGGAGCAAGGGTCAACGCGAGCAAGAGAGCAAGGTAACGTCGGAGCAGTTGATTCGGAAAACGCGTGTAACACCCCGTTCTCCCAACAACGTAATATTAATTAATATAATCAGAGTAAACCATACAACGGAGTGTCACACTGCTAATCAAAATTTCATAAATAGAAAATAGCTATTTATTTAAATCAACATTTAAAATATCTCCAAAACTGCAGCAGAATAATTCTTTAGAAAATACTATTTCAACCAAATCCAACATAAAGGGAAAATCTTGGCACAAGGCCTCAACGTAATCAACATTATTTTCGACAACGATAAACTCCATTATTAAGTCTTTTACCAAAAATATGATACATAAAAGAAATGAAGAAAACGAAAACAGTCACGACGAATCCCCATCCTAATATGTATCAGAGCCCTAGGCACTTGAGCCGACCAAACCTACAAGCCATCATTACCTGCAAGTTACCCATACGAAGGGCAACATTTTCAAACAGAAGGGGTGAGAAATTTATCCAATAATAATAATATATAATTCATCAAATTAATGAAAATACAACATATCACAATAGGCATCATTGAAATGTATATAAAAAAAATACATATAGCATCAACATAATCATCTTCAGCAACAAGAACAGCAACAACAACAATTTCATTATCAACCACGACACCGACAACTCGACCATACAACAACGACGACAACAACTCAACAATGCGACTACAACTTCAACAACAACTTAGACAAACTCAACAACAACTTAGACAACTTCATTATGCATGTGGCACCACCAGGACATTAAGCCCCCTTCGCTAAGGTCATAATTGGACCTGTCGGGCATTAAACCCCCATCACTAAGGTCATAAAGGACCTGTTAGGCATTAAGCCCACATCGCTAAGGTCATAAAGGACCTGTCAGGAATTAAGCCCCCATCGCTAACTATGCAACAACACAACTCTAAATGCAATGGACTCAACTAGTGTATATCAACATACAACTACAACAGCACCTACAACAACAACATATGTGCCTAAAACAATTATGACACACTCCTCAACTTCGACATTAGACGATACAACAACGTCAACAACGGAAATCAACAACATAGCATATATATAAAATCAATTACATTCCTCTCAAAGTTCAAAACATCCTTCAATAGCAATTAAGTTTTGATCAATAGAACATAAGCCAAATACCCATAAAACACCTCAATTAAATCACTAACACTTAAGTTTGAAGTTGGGAAACCAACCATAAGTTTTTGGACTAACTAGAGATTAGTCATGCTAAGTTTTCTTAAAATTTTCTGAAGACTCACTTGGACTATTTTCATCATAACTCAAAATCTACAAATAATTTTCTAGTCATTCCAAAGCCATTAGAAAACTAACTCAATTATCTACAACTTTTATGTTTACACCGAAGGCTAATTCAAAACAGAAACGGGTGAAAAATGTGAGTATTTCCTAGATTGGCCTGTCAGAAAATCGGTGGCCGATTTTGACAAATCGGTGGCCGATTTTTCCAGAACTAAAACAGGAAATTTAGATCAGAAAATGGTGGCCGATTTAGACAATTCGGTAGCCGATTTTGGGCTTCTCAGCAGTTCAATAACCAGTTTATCAATGCGTTTTTCGCTTAAGAATCACTATTAAAAACCAATTTTCAATCACCCAAACCCCCAAAATGATTTAGAACAATGTTTACAGATTCTATTTACAACATAGCAAGTAAAACAACATATAACCATGCATTCAACAACATAATTCATCGTAATTCATCAATTATCATAACTTCTCTAACCCTAACCTCAAGAACAACAATTCACCAATTTTCAGAATTACATATCAAGATTATTGAAAGGAATCCCACCCTTACCTTAGATTAGTTTTCTGAATTCCAACAGCCGCGTTCTTCGTCCAATTAGGGTCCTCTCTGACTTCTCTGCTTTCTCTCCTCTTTTCTCAGTTATACGCGTTATGTTTTTCTTTCCCACTTACTGATTTTATTCTTTCCCTAATTGCTCTTCTCACCACAGTCCTACTCTTTCCCTTAATAATTAATTATTTCTACTAATAATAATATTTCTCCCCCACTTAGAAAAATACCTATTTAATAACTATTAACATATATTTCACATAATATTCTAATAAATCAATTCAAATAACAATTATGAAAAAGTGGGCGTTGCAACGCGTGCGAGCAAGAATGAGTTTTATGCGATCAAAGTGTGGGGTGTGGGGTGTGAGTTATGAACCGTAGGATTATGCATGATCTGATGGTTGACAAGTCCTTATGTATGGTGCATAAGTTATGGCTTATGCACCATAACTTTTGCCGACCCCAACATATAATTCGTATTGTCTTTGGCTCTTTGCAACCGAGCAATGTTTACATGGCAATAAAATAGAAGTATTTGCTTTTTATTTTTTTGTTGACAAATAATATAGGGTATTGCATTTTTTTTTTTTTTTGTTTTGAGAAAATAGGGTTAAATATGTTTTTGGTCCCTATAAAATTGCGACCTTCTAAGTTTAATCATTACTTAATTTTAATAGCTTTTTTAATCCCTACAAAAAAAATTTACTTATAATTTTAGTCCCTGCTAAAATAAATTTTGTTTAATTATCCTTAAACTCTTAAATTTTTTAACGATTCTTTTTATACAAGTTTAGAACACTATGAAAGGTTCATTTACTAAAATCTATAATTTTTTAACATGAAATAAATTAAATATGAATTTTTTAAAACGACAAAAGTTTAAGATATAAGTAACAAAAATATGGACGTAGAAATCCAATTTTTGCGATATTTTTTTCGGAGGACCTTTTAATAACGTTTTTAACACGCCCATAAAAAATTGTTGAAAAACTTAAGAGTTTAAGCATAAATTAAACAAATTTGGATTGAGTAAGGACTAATATTGAGTGCAGAAATTTTTTGTAGGGATTAAAAAAGCTATTAAAATTAAGTAAAGACTAAACTTACAAGGTCACAATTTTGTAGGGACCAAAAACATAATTAACCAGAGAAAATATAAGGGTATTGCCATCATTTATATTTGGCGTCTGAAATGAAATGAAATGGAACTCGCATAAACAATCATAATTCTTCAAAAAGAAAAAAAAAAAAAAATCACAATTCATAGGTCAGGCAGAGTGGGTTTTCGTCTTTCTCTATCTCGTAACGCAATCAGGTTTTCTGCCAATTCATTCATTCATTCTTGCTTTTCGATTATTTATTATTAATTACGATTGATTCTTTTGTGGCATTTTTCAAATTCCCCGTCGCAACGCAATTATTACCTTTCGAAATGAATTCGTGTTGTATGCAATGTTAATTTCTAATTAATAATCGTTATTTACTGTGGCTGGGTTGGGTTGATCGGACAATTTAGATTCGTTAATTTAATTTAAGCATATCATCACCATCTATCCATGTATGTATTCTCAATTGGTTGTTACAATATTAACTAACTCAATTGTGTTTGTTTAGGTTTGAAATTTCATATGCTAGTTTTTGGATTGTCTCTTGAAGAACGAGTTTAAGCTTTTGATAAAAAGAGGACATCATGATATCTGTATAAGGGAGAGTAATAATTTCTTTGTGACCATTGATTGAAACACCACCATTGTGTTTAATTAAATGGAAAGCAAATCACAAGATAACAAAGTTGAATTCCAAGTAAATGAAAACCAAGCTTATGCATCAGAGAAAGGAGAAAATAGCAGTGTAGTTTTCTCAAGGGAAACACCGCTGATGAGGAAAGACTCAACAATGTCCAGTACTCTTCATTGTTGTAATACCAAGAAGCTCAAATCCAGGGCCGCTACAACGGATCATGAGCTTGGGAGTAGTGACAATATTCTGTTGGAGAAGAAACTATGTAGACAAGACAGGATTGAATTGGGCCGGTCATTGCAAGGTGCAGTCAGTTCCCATAACTGGGAACTTGCAGAAAGTTTGATTCTTGTTGCTGATCCACAAACACTTAATGATGCCTTGTGTATTACCCTCGATTCCATCTGGTTCTTGACCACTGAGTTTGAACTTAATGGAATAACTCTATTTATCAAGAAGATCATTGCGAACGGTGCTTATGACTTCACTAGAGCTACTCTAAGGACTTCATTCCTTGCTTCATGTGTTTCTGCATGCCAGAGCAGAACAATGAGTCTTGTTGATACTATTACTGTAATGGCTCAGAGGTATGTACAAGTTTCCATTTCTACTCTAGTCATCAACAAAGTAGTTGATTTTATAGATTTTATTTTCGGGAGGGGAAAGAGGGTAGGATGGTAAGAGAACTTGTTTCTTGTCTGAACGAGAGCAAACATTAGCAGTTTTATTGGATGTATTGTTAGGATTAAAACATTCTTAAAATGTTATATGATTTATATTTTATTTAATCTCGGTTATTCATGCAATGCATGGCTTACTAGTAAAGTTTGATGCTAGTTTCTCTATGACTCTATCAGCTGGTGTGTTACTAGGTAATCTCAAATGATGCTTTTTCCAGTCATATGGCAGAGGGGTTTGAATAATATGGAAACAATAAATTCATTGTTTAGCGTGTTTCTGTTTAAATTTCTGCAGCGATTGTAATTGCAGTAAAGTGAACTCCACTTTTTGCTAGGTTGCATGAGCGTCTCCAGGAATGCAATGGAGACGAAGTCTTGAAGGCAGAAGCTGGTGCTAAGGTGCAAAAGTTTACTGAATGGGCTCTGAAATGTATTGGCATCCATTCCAATCTTCAGAATGATAGTGATAATGTGATACACATCTCAGCTGTTGAGACCCAGCTCCGATTATCTGCCTTTAAGACCTTCATTGATCTTGCTGGCAACCGCCTTACGGGGAAGGACTTCAGTGAGGCCTTTGATGCAGCTTGCTTTCCTCTTACTCTTTTCTCAAGCTCATTTGATCCAGGTTGGGCATTTGGCATGTCGGCTGCTGTGATCCAAGGGTTGCTGGGCATGTTAGTAGAGGGGGGTGCAGACAATGTCAATCAGTGTTTCTTGGAGGCTTCACGTTTTGGAAGTACAGAACTTGTCCGTGTACTGTTGCAGGTAATCTAGCTTTCGTATTCTCTATTCCTTATTTTCTTATTAATTCCATTAATTAATGTTTCCACATCTAAGATAAGAAAATCATATTAATTCCATTAATTAATGTTTCCACATCTAAGATAAGAAAATCATACGAGACATATAAAAGGATATCTAAATATGTTTACAATCAAGATACGATACGACCAAAATACATTATACACACACACTTCCTCCATAATGAAATATAAGAAAAAAGGGTATTTGAACAGTTGATGTATGTGATCTAAATTTTGACCACATACGTCAACTTTTCAAATACACTTTTTGCTTATATTTCATTCCGGAGTGTGTGTGTGTGTGTGTGTGTAGTGGGTATAATCAAATGACAATGAATGAGAGGAGAGTATAAGAAAAAAGATGCAAAAACAAAAGAGACAGCCACCGCTAAATCTTCGTTAGGTTTCTGCGACATATATCATTGGCATAACAATTAGGTTTCTGCGAGGGAGAAATCAGAAGGGGCGAGGGCGACATACTTTATAAAAGAATTTAATCGAAACCATGGACTTAATCTAATGGCTATTATGTATTCCTCTTACCTCTCATTAAAACTCCTCTCACTTGATGCATCCAATGTGTGTGTGTATTTGAGAATGATTGGAACAATTTACAACCATTAGATCAGAACTTATGGTTGGGATTCACATGACTTCTTTCTTAGAAAAAAACGCAGCGCTTGCACTTCTGCCTCATCTATACTTTCCTATGTTTCTCACTTTGCACAATATTGGCTTCTCTTTTATTTAGCAATTCTTGAGGCGAATCACAAAGGAAGTACATCAACCACTAAGTGGACCGATTAATCTTTTCCAGCAATATCCATTTTCCTGCTAAAGAATACATGGCTCTCTTTTAAATATCTATGACAGAAGTATAAGTTCACGAATTAGTAAACTATTCCCACCAGCTTTATTCTTTGTGTGAAAATATATGATCCACACCGCTTCAAAATTTGACAGGAATTTATTTTTGGATGTTTCTTCACCCCCAATTTCCATGAACACTTTTAAAAGGGTATAATTTTTATTCCAGCACCAGAAAGACACGGAAGATAACTGTTAAATGAAAAAGTTAGGTGTATACAATATGAGAAAAGGTGTCGCTAAATAGAGATTGTGCGACAGGTGGATTTTAACATTTTGGGCTGTTTGCTTAGAAAGTAAAAAATGCAGAGATAGAACTCCAGTGAAATAAGGAAGAAAAATCATGTTGGTTCCTTTAATTTGGGGTGTTAGTGGTGTAAGGGGATGATAGTAGGTGGGAGAAGATGAAAAATTGAATTGAGTGAACAGTCTGCAAATGAAAATGGATCTGAAACGTCTTTGATACCCGGCACGTGATCATTCAAAATAGAACTTTTAATCCTAGCCATTTATTAATCCAAAGGTTACTAATTGCGCCTCTCATTCTCACATAAAAAATGCATTCTCATTAGATATGCCCCATATATATGAGATAGGATCAATTGACACCATGCGTCAAACTTTATTTTGACACCAAACCATATCTATCTCATTTAATCTGAAGGTTCTGAATTCACTTAATCTTGCATGTGACCCTCATTCTCCATTCTTCACTCTCTCGTTCTTCTTTTGCACTTTTTGTGGTTTTCGTTCATCTCCTTCTCCACTGCGTGCACCTGCTCATAGGTTTCGTTTATCTAATGTGCTGCTCATAGAAACTAAAAACCCATAATTCAATTAGTGGTGGAGATGAATTGAAAAAAGAATAAAATATATTTATATTTAACTTAATATCCTTCCATGCCTTTTTTTCCTTTTTAGATGATGAAGAATCACCAGTCTTAATTTGCGATCTCTTGATTCATTTTTCTCTCAAAAAAATCGCTTGATTCGTCCTATTATAATTTTTGGTTAAGATTATTGCTTTTATTAAGATAATATAATCATAATGTTTTTTGAATTTAGACATCAATTTTTTTTTTTTTGAATTTATAAGTCAAAACCTAGTAATAATAGCAATGGATGGTTTTTAGTCTTTGGGTTAAGACAAAATCGAGATAAGATGCTTTTGAGGAAATGTGTAAACTGTAAACCATTTGTGTCACACATGAAAGGGAGTCAAAAATAGCAAGAACCAGAACCAGACTGCAATGAGATGGTCACATGATTTTTTTTAAGTAAACAAATATAATCCTTGGATTAAATGAGATCAAGGGATATGATTTGGTGTTAACCATGTGTGTGTGTTTGTACCAAGATAACATTGCTAATTGCTCATCAATGCATAAACATATCAGTAGCCAATATATGATAATCACAATTTAGAAATATATAGCGTGGAAGCGCTAGTGTGGGACAATCTACGTTGACTCGTTTTTATAGTTTACATACTTTTGTATTACCTCTTCTTACTGCCGTATTCATGTTAATGCACTTTCCAATGATACGTAAGCAAGGCATTTCCGGTCCTTTATAGTATATATATATGAGTCAGGTTCCGTTGACATTTGGTGTCAACGAATTCGTTGACACCAAATCTCAACCATCAATTTTTTATTTAATCTAAAGGCTCTCATTAACTCACTTAAAGTGTGCACGTGAACCCTCACCCTCTTCATTCTATCTGCAATATTAGTATCAGTGTATCATCTCCTTCTCCATTGTGTATACCTGCACTGTCATCTCCGTCATCAATCTAATGTGTCACTCCTAGAAATTAAAAGCCCACTATTCAATTAGTGGCGTAGAAATATGCTTAACCTAATTTCCTTTTGCAATTACAAATCAATTCCACACATTATTTTGATCCATTTTTCATCCATGATCAGTTCTCACAGTGGAATCGCATCGCATCTCATATCATAATTTTTTCATCAATGGATTGTTCAATTGATTATGTCTACAAAATAATATGAATTGTTGTTGTTGGTGGATACACTTGATAGGGAAATACAAATTTTTTTTTGCTTTCTAATTCCAATTGCTTACACCATGTCTCATGGGATTTATTTCAGTATACATATGTGTGAGCATGCTCCTTCAGATTCACTTTTATTGCCCTTTGCAAGAAACTCCAATACATGGTGACAAAAACCCCCTATGTAGTATCAAGAAACAAAATTTCAATTGAAATTCAATTAGGGACTAAATTAAGTTTCAAAAGGCTTAATGTTGTGGTGCTTGCTTCATTCTTAATTCTTTTGCGCTCAATAACAATAGACCGATAGGGAAGACGTTCAGGGATTAAGCGTTTTGTTTTTGTTGGAGTAATTTCAGGGATTAATTAAAACAACAAATTATTATCACATGATACACACACATTTAAATCTTTAGTTTCCATATTCTCAACCATTAGATTAATTAGATTGAACGGTTGAGATTTGGTGTCAACGAATTCGTTGACACCTGGTGTCAACGGATCCTAACTCTCTCTCTATATATATATATATGGGGTTTGCTACAATAGACCCACTCATTTTCATGAAGGTCTATTTTAGCATCCAACACCTTTTCAGTTGGACAAAAACACCCATGTTTTTGTTTTTTGGAAATATTAAAGCTGAAGGACACAAATGTAATTTTCATTTAACTTTTATTACTTTTCTCTTTTTCCGAGAACTCCAAAGGGCCATCTCATTTCTCTTTCTTCCTTCTCTTTTCTGATATGTTGATTTTGCCAAATATCATGTTCCATGCTTTGCTTGTTACCCCTCTTCTCTCACCACATGATAGCTATGACGAAGATCAGCAACGCGACTTTCAGTTGTGACACCTCAGTAAGATTGAAAATGTTGTTGTTGTTGGTAAGTTTGAAAATAGCAGAGAACTCTCTTTTTAAGCTATCAGTTTTGGTTTGATTTATTATAAAGAAGCAATTTAATAAAGTTGTATTAGTGTATGTGTATGAATGGAAACATGGTCTGTAAAAATGATGCTAAATTGTGAGACTAAAAAACAACTTGGTTGTGGAGTTTATCATGTTTGCTTTTATCCATCACCGTCTTTTTTGTTTGTTTTATGAAAAAGGCTAAACTTGAATTTAATGATACACAATGTTATACTGATACATCCAAGACCATGTAACTCCAGAAGTTACAGGATGTAAGTTCAAGATCAATATATGGATTTTTTTATAAAATGAGTTAAACTCGTTTTAACTCCCAGGAATCTCTTATGTATGAATTTTTAGCTTCCATTGTAAACGAAGCATAAGTTAAACAAAACAAAAGCAAAAGCAAATTGTTAAAATGAGGCACAGTGGACGGCAGATGCTTTTTATTCAATAAAAGAATTGATGCATTTGATTTTAAGTTAATGGAAGCAAGCCCATCATGGAGCGTGATGTTTGGCAAAAACAACGTAACAGAGAAGGGAAGGAGAAAGTGAAGAGAATGAAGAAAGAGAATAGACTAGAGTTTCTCGGGAAACAAAATAGAAAATTAAAAGTTAAATGGAAATTACATTTGTGTCCTTCAGCTTTAATATTTCCAAAAAACAAAAACATGGGTGTTTTTGTCCAACTGAAAAGGTGTTGGATGCTAAAATAGACCTTCATGAAAATGAGTGGGTCTATTGTAGCAAACATATATATATATATATATATATATATATATATATATATATATATATATATATATATATATATATATATATACATACATATATATATATATATATATACACACATACATATATATATACACATACATACATATACATATACACATACATACATATATATATACATACATACATACATACATACATATATATATATATATATATATATAGGGGATGTATCAAATGAGAGGAGTAATTAAAATGAGAGATGAGAGGAGTACATAATAGCCATTAGATTAAATTAATGATTAGGATTAATTCAGTTGTAAAATGTGATGCCCCTACTAAACTCTCCACGCGCCTAGCCTCTTCAGATTCTGCTTCTTAGTCCTGCAGATCACACCCAAAATTCACCATCACCATCGATGGTCGCTCAAGCCTGGGAACCCATTAAGATTTCTTTTTATCTCCTAATCCTTTTTCTATTTTCATTTAACTTTATGTTCCCTTTTTTTCCTGCTGTCTATTAACCGATCCTACCCCAATTGTGGTGGCTTGTGATCATGTTGAATCAAATATTTGTTGTGAATTCCCTTTTTGCAATGTTCCCTGATGAAAACAATTGCCCCTAATGAAAAGGTTACAACTTTGGATGAATAAACATGGCTGATATCGTTCATAAATATCTAGAAAAATAGCAATAAACTCATATGATCTGGGTTGGGTTGGATCTATAATGCTTCTCACAAATATTGAAAGGAAGAGAGAATACGAGGAAGCAGAAATGAAAATGATACATGGCGAGAGAGATTTGATGGTGTTAGCACATTTTACAACTGAATTAATCCTAACCATTAATTTAATCTAATGGCTATTATGTACTCCTCTCATCTCTCATTTTAACTACTCCTCTCATTTGATACATCCCCTATATATATATATATAAATGCTTGTGATCATAACAAGAAGACATAGTGACATATTTTCTCCATCTATATCAGAATATATCCTTCTAACTGAACGTGTCCCAAAAACAGAAAAAAATGTGTCTTTAGCGAGTAAAACGTTTCGAAGATGAATGTGTCGGACACGTTCTGGGCTTCATAGTATAGTTCCCCTTCCCTTTTAAATTTCTAATGGTATTAGCCAACTTCTTTTGTTATAATTAGTTAAAAGTAAACCAAGTGATTGAGCCCAAGTGGTTAATGAGCTCCCCTTAGGATGAATCGTTCGAGAGAACCCGAGTTCGATACCTGGTGGGAACAATTCTAGCCAGACTTTACTTACCTCCCGGCCAAACTCCGGGTTACTAGGGCCCCGTCCCCTATGAACCGGAGGGTTAACACAAATTTTTTTTTTAGTTAAAAGCAGCTATTCGACCAATTTTTTTTAAAAGCAGCTATTTTGGACAGTGACTGAAAGCATATTTATTAAATGTTGGTGCATTTAGTTACAGTTGGTTATTACTGAGTGTCATATCAAAGGATTGTGTATATATGTTTTTGTCTTGTTTATGTTAATTTAGCAGTGGGTATCCATTCTATTACATATGTTATAGGAATTTTGGGATGAGATGTTTCAGCATTATCACTTTCTCCCCTTTATATATACATGTGAAGTTAGGTAATGAATTTTGCTGATTTTGGATATTTTAACAATGCAAAGTGTTCTAAAAATATTTGGTTCATGTTTGTCTGGTTCATTCGGAATCAAACTGATGCAGATTGCACAAAGAAACAACTTGGATGTTGATGTTGACTTAGCCTTGGGCTTTGCCTCCCATTACTGCAAGATAGGCACTATGGAGTGCTTGGTGGAAGAGGGAAATGCCATAGCCTTTTTGGGCCCTTTGATGAGAGCTGCTGAAAGGGGTTGTATGCAAGTTGTTGAGTGGTTTGTGCAGAGGGGTTGCCGAGACATGGAACTCTGCCTTGCCCTTACTGCAGCCACTTCTAGCTGTCAAGTTCACATTGCTTCGTATCTTCTTCCCCATGTACCTCAACAGGTTCTTGCAGCGCTTAGTGTTGAAATTCTCAAAGCTGCTGGTGAACGCAGTGGTGGATCTCTTGATGGTGTGTCATTTCTCCTCCAATCTGACTTCTTAGGTGATCCCGCAGCAACTTATGCTGTTGCAGACATTATTGCTAAATTGGAGGATGAGGCTGTTGCTCCCGAGCTAAAGGCTTTTCTTAAAGAGCACTGGTCAGAAGGAGCTTACATAGAAGGATTAAAGTTAGGGCAAGAGCATTACATGAACCTTGTGAGAATCATTAAACGGGGTGAGTCTCCTATTTGCTTGAGAGATCTTCCATCCCCACTGACTGTGGCAATCGCTTATCTCCCACTTTATAGAGAGTGTGTCAAGGCGGGGGGCTGCTTGTTTTCTCAACGACTTAGGGGACAATTGGTTGAAGCTGCAAGAAGGCTTGGGGATAGGGTCTTAGATGAAGTGACTAATGGTAGAGATTTACTGGTGATTTTGGAGCGTCATCTTCCCCAATTTCTGCTCCCTCCTACCAGCGTCGCTTAGGTAGATTTGGCTACCATTGTTATATATTTTGCATTTTTATTTCCTTTTGCCACCCTTCTTTATCATGTAATGAATGCCACTATTGCTGATATATATATATTTTTTTTTTACTGAGAAACGAAGTTTTATGGTAGGTTTTTCTCACCATCTACAACCTAGTGTGTTAAATTTCATAAATTTTTAATTTATTATTAGAAGTAGTGTGTTATACCGTGCATAGTAAGTTTATGAGTTGTTGGCTGTGTACATGAGTATAAAGTTAGCAATGGAGGTGGATACAATCAGGTGACGGTGGAATCAGATGCGCTTATGGCAAAAAGTCTGCTACAGTAGAATCGTTGTCCGACTCATCTGTGATCTGTGCTGGTGGTTAGAATAGTGGATATGGCTAAGCCTATGGCGATTAGTAGTTTTAGATATGTTCCTACAAGTGCTAATCAAGCTGCAGATTGCTTGGCAAAGAGAGAGCTTTCTTTTGGATTGATGATTAGTGATGTCTATGATAATGTTCCCATTTTTTTTTTTGTTAAGATTTCTTTTGGAAGATGTAATGCATTTTGGCAAGTTTATGAGATCCTTGTATGTCACAAATGTCGAAGTAACATTTCCAATTTTAAACATGTTAAGTTTATGAGATCCTTGTATCACAAATGTCTTATTAACATTTCCAATTTTAAACATTAAGAGATAAAATGCCACAAATGCCTATGGCTGGGCATCGGTTCGGGTCCAAACCCCCAAATCGACAGGTGATATGTCTAAGCCCGACTAACTGTATTTTTTAAAGACTATTACCTTTTCCACCCTATCTTATTCTTGCGTGTATTATTTTTCTCTTTCTCTCGAAAACACCCTCTGTTCGGATTCTATAATCTGAAAAAGATTATTAGGTATTTTCGGCTTTTATAATCTGAAACAAAGAAAAATATAAAGAAAATTTCTATTTGATATCAAAGGTCTAAGCTGACCGCCGTACAATCCCCGCATAAACTGTAAAGCAATTTCGGGGATTGTATGAGTGGTCAATGTAACACCCCGTTTTCCCAACGTAAAAATTTCATAATTAAAAATCAGAGTAATTCAACTTTAACGGAATGCTACACTTCTTAAAAATTCATAAACTGAATAAATAGCAATTTATTCTTCAAAATCATTTAACATAAGTAATTCAAAACTTCGCAGCGGAATTAATTCATTCAACATAAAAAGTCTTTGGCACGCAGGCCTCATCATAAAAATCTCAAGTCTTGTTCAACATTTATTCATAAAAATCCATAAGTAATACGTAAGGAATAGAAATAGAAGACATAATCCCATCCCGTTACGTATCAGAGCACCTAAGACACACTTGTGAGGAGTCCACTCACGACCGCAACTAATCCTGGTTACCTGCAAGTTACCCATACGAAGAGCAACATTTCCAAGCAGAGGGGTGAGATTTCTCAAACAATAATATTAAGCATATAAATCATATAAAGTACATTCAACAACTTAAACATCTTATAATTCATTAATCATATCTAACAACTTAAACTTCCTTAACTAGTGTCATTAATCTTCTTATATTGGTCGTAAAACTATCTTAATACTAATCATAAACATCTTCATATATTATCAATTACTAATCTTAACATCATCATATAACATCAAATAATAGTCTCCAACAATCATCACATAACATCAATATTAATCACAAATGTCACCACATTTCATCAAACATTATTTATAAGCATCAACACCTAATATCAAATATAATCATAAGCATCATCATGTAATTTCACATAAGTATTATTATCAAAACATAGCATTACCGAGAACAACTTCATAATCAAATTCGTAATCAACTTCATATATCAACATAATTATAACTCACGTAACATCTTATCAAAAATCATTCGTCTTCATTCATCATAGCACTTCATTAATAACTTATCAACTTGACATCTTAACAACTTGACAACTTGACATCTCAACATCTTAACAACTTCGACTCGACTATGCAACTTCTACTTCTCAAATCATCTTAAATCATCTTAGACATCTTCATTATGCATGTGGTACCACCAGGGCATTAAGCCCTCTTCTCTAAGGTCATAAAGGACCTGTCGGGCATTAAGCCCCCATCTCTAAGGTCATAAAGGACCTGTCGGGCATTAAGCCCCCATCTCTAACTATGCAACGACACAACTCTAATACAACGACATAACTTTCGTACAACTTAGACAACTTCATGAACATCTATGACATCCTAACATCTTGACAACATAACATCTTAACAACTTGATGACTTCATAACGACTCGACGACTTAACAACTCTTATCATCTTAACGTCTTAACATCTTAACATCTTAGCATCTTGACAACATATGGATCACATAAATAATTCATGTCATATCATAATATAACAATATCAAATGATAATAAACAACATCTTAAAACATCATATTCATCAATCATAAACAACTTCATATAACATCGTATTTAAACATCAACAATAATTCACTATGTATCTTTGTAAAAACATAATAAATTATCCACAACATATTTTCATGTCAAACCAAAGCTACTGGAAAGATATCAAAATTATCTAAAACTTTCATGTTTACGCCTAAGACCAATTCTGTACCGATCAATACCAGTTTTCATTTTAAATTCGGAAAAGTTGTGCTGAAAGTCCATAAAAATTCACTGTGACCTACGTGCAGTAATTTGACCATAACTCAAGTTCTATAAATCGTTTTGACGTGAGACCAACGACATTAGAAAGCTAACATCCATACCTACAACTTTCGTGTTTACACGTAAGACCAATTCCGCACCGATCAATACCAGTTTTAATATCAAAATTCGGGCAGAATGCAGATTTTCTTCAAGTTTCACCTAATCTCATGGAGCTAACCTGAAAACTACTTCCAATAATCATCCTATGGATTATCTAAGGTCTGTACACAATTTCTACATCAATTCAACAAGTTTTCATCATCTAATCATCAAATCTCTCTCAAAACCCTAATTCTCAAATTCTCACAAACTCTCCCCAACTTGTTAGATGTAATCTAATGATTTAACAACTTAATATTAATGCAAGATAGTCTCACCCTCACCTTAGATTAATTCCTGAATCAGTAGCAGCGTTCTTCTTTCCTAAGGTCTTCTCCTCTTCTCTTGACTTTTCTCTTCTCTTCTTTCTTGTTCTCCTCTTTTCCAAAAAGCGGTTTTTGGTAAACTCTTTCTAACCTAAGTTTCTCTATTTATAATACTAAAATATTCTTCCCAAATCTATTTAGGCCCAACAACTTATTCTTCTTTCTATTCTAACCTCCAATTTTACTCACACTAATAATCCTCATATTCTAATAAATAATATTTCTCTACTAAATATATAATAATACACCAAATAACAAATATATATCTATAACAATTAACAAATATATTATGCTAGTAAATACCAACATATAACATAACAAAATATCACTCAACAAAATATATTAACTAAATTATAAAAAGACATCTAATCTCAACAAATCATGTATCCCTCATATACATCATATAAATATATAAATATATTTTAAAACTAATTAAAATAATTAAATAAAAAGAAGGGCGTTACAGTCAACAATGACCATGATATCATAAACACTCCTAACTAAAAAGAAAGAAGGAAAAAGTAAGAAAAGATAAGAAATGAAGAATGGATGAATATGTTGAAGCATGCAAGATTATTTAAAGCCATAAACCTATGCTAGACTGTAACTAGTCAAACCAAATATTTAAAAAGTATAAACTGACCAAAAATGCATTAAACACAACAAGCAGTCCAAATCTTGGGCAAAACACCACAATCCACACAGTCTGGGAGATTTCGGATTATATAATTCGAAACTCAAAACATTTTCGGATTGTATAATCCGAACCTCCCTAGGCTGTGTTTAAGTTTAATTTTTGGAGAGTTTTCATGGCGAATGACATAGGAAAAATAAAATAAAAAAGGTACAAAAATAATTAAACGGCTTAAAACAACATAATAACAAAAGTGATGAAATTTTGGAAAGGTGTTCGAAGAGTTGCTTTTGTAGTTGATCCAGCTGGCCTGTCAACTGACATATTTTGATCGGCAGGTCAACCTGATCAGGTTCACAACAACCTCTTCGTAATCAGATCTGCAACATAATGATGAAAGGTAATGTGTTTCAAAAGGATTGTTTTGAGTTAGATCATGCTGCCTTGCCAACTGACATATTTATACTGCCAAGGGTTTTATCACATGGTGTGAGGTTGGTATGTTTGGGTGAAACGCCACCGTCCACTAAGTCTGGCCGGTTTCGGGGAAGGTGTTCGATCTTTTATCTTCTTATCTTTTCTATGTGTTCCTTCGATGTAGACATTGATCTTCTTACATTATTTTTTACATGTTTTTCAGTCATTTTCAGTTAGTTTTTCTTTCAAAAAATAGAGGAGTATTAGATCAATTGCCTATGATTTTGGGAATTGGGACATTTCGTAATGTTTTCTATATTGAGTCATGTAATTCTACCTTTCCCGAAACTTAGTAATTCTTGGCTGTTTTGAAGTAATTCACGAAGAAATCATGCAAATCGGCAAAGCAAAATGTAACACCCCGTTTTCCCAACATAAAAATTTCATTTAAATCAGAGTATTCTAAATCATAACGGAATGTCACATACTTCTTGAAAATCATAAAATGGATAATAAGAATTATCTCTCAAATATTTAACATCAAAATCTGAAATCATGCAACGGAAAATAGTTCAACATACTAAAAGTCTTGGCACGCAGGCCTCATTCCAAAATCTCATAATTTTAGTTCGACATTTATTCATAAAAAGTTCATAAAGACACGTAAGGAACAGAAGTAAAAGCAAGCCCCCATCCCGTTACGTATCAGAGCACCTAGACAAAATGTGAGGAGTCTGTAACACCCCGTTTTCCCAACATAAAAATTTCATTTAAAATCAGAGTATTTTGATCACAACGGAATGTCACATACTTCATTTAAATCATAAAACGGATAATAATAATTATCCTTCAAATTCAACATCATGAAAATCTTAAAATTGTTGCAGCGGAAAATAGTTCAACATCTAAAAGTCTTGGCACGCAGGCCTTATTGGAAAATCTCATAAATTAGTTCATAAAAGAGACACGTAAGGAATAGAAGTAAAAGCAAGCCCCATCCCGTTACGTATCAGAGCACCTAGACACCAACAAAGAGTCCACTCACGAACGCCTCTAATCTTTATTACCTGCACATTACCCACGGTCGAGGCAACATATACGCAGAAGGGGTGAGATTTCATAATCAATACATTAAGCATATAATCCAATAAAATGCATTTAACAACTTAAACATTAATAACATATCAACAATTAACAATTAGCACATTTTTTATTACATAACAAATACAATCATCAAATACCATTACTAATTTTCATCACAAATCATTCCTTGACCATGCAACTCTATCAACTCAACAACAACTTAACAACACGACTCATCTTTGACCATGCAACTCTATCAACTCGACAACAACCTGACAACTTAAACATCATGAACTTCTTGATATGCAAATGCATGTGGTACCAATCAGCAACAAAATGAGCATAATAGGCTCTTCAACGTGTGAGCACAAAGGCTGCCGGGCCTAAAGCCCCCAACTTTAATGAGCACAAAGGCTGCCGGGCCTAAAGCCCCCAACTTTAATGAGCACAAAGGCTGCCGGGCCTAAAGCCCCCAACTTTAATGAGCACAAAGGCTGCCGGGCCTAAAGCCCCCAACTTTAATGAGTATGCAATGAACTCGACTTCCAACAACTTAGACAACGACGTGTACAACTCATACGACTCATAATCATGGACAACTTCTTAAATTCCAACAACATAGACCGACTCATGCAACCTCAAGACACTACAGTCGACAACAGAAAACAGCAGCAACATACAACAATTAACAACACTGGAATGTGTTAACATTCACATAAGGAATTAATTACATCAATATAAATAGCACAAAACATCATTATAGCATTCATGTAGTAACACTTCTAATTTCAGTCACCATAACAGACTTCTGGAGCTTATGAAAGCATCCTAAACAGCTCTCTAACTTACTTCTAAGGTCATCTCAAGACTACACGTGCGAAAGGATCGCATCGGGACAATTTTGGGCAACTAACAGCCTAACTCGCAGTGGCGAGTAACTTCACTCGCAATGGCGAGCAAAGTGTGCATTCTGGGTTCCTACGTATTTACTCGCAGTGGCGAGTTATTCTGCTCGCAGTTGCGAGCTCACAGGTCACTCGCAGTTGCGAGTTGTGCTGCTCGCAGTTGCGAGTTCTGGGTTCTAGCTCGCAGATGCGAGTGTTCTTGCTCGCAGGTGCGAGCGATGAATGTCAGTACGGCCAGAAACCTAAAAATTCCAACTTTTCACTTAATCTCCTAATTTTATCCTCAATTCAACATCTAATTATCATCTTATGGTGTATCTAAGTTCTGTACACTAATTTAACATCAACCTAACATCTTTTCATGAATCAATCATCAAATTCGGTCTTAAACCTAATTCCCAATTCTCACCAAAACTTAATCTAATCATGCTAAATTTATCCTATAGAATCATACTCTTAACAATATTGAGAATTAGTCTCACCCTTACCTTGTAATTGCAGAATCGATAGCCTCTCCCTCAGGTTCTCCTCTTCTGACTCTTTCTCTCTTTTCTCCAAAAGCGTTTCACGTAAAAAAACGTTTCCCACTTATGTCTGTATTATTTATTTACTCTTATTACTCATCTCACCTATAAACTTACTCTTTCCACCTCACAGCCCAACTTCTAATATTTTTATTTTATTTCTAATATCTTATTTTATTTAATAATAAAATAAGTCACACCAACATAACAACTTCACAACATCAAATACTCCACATAATTCATTCATAAATCATATAACTTACTCAAATCATAAATCACATAAATTACACAAATTATAAATCATATAAGCATATATTTATAAATATATTCTAAACTTCATTGAATTAATTAAATAGTTAAGACGGGCGTTACAACTCTCCCCAACTTATAGAATTTTCGTCCTCGAAAATTTACCTCAAGAAAACAACTCTGGATAAGACTCCATCATCTTACTCTCTAGCTCCCATGTCAGGCTTTCACCAGTCGTTCCACTCCAAACAACTCTCACTAGAGGAATCTCCTTGCCTCTCAACGTCTTCATCTTGCGATCATCAATCCTCAAGGGTAAGGTCTCTACCGTAAGGTTGTCTCTAACTTGCACATCATCACTCTGAATCACATGGGACGGGTCTGGAACATACTTCCTCAATTGCGACACATGGAATACATCATGCAAATTTGATAAATGCGGTGGTAAGCCAACTCTGTAAGCCACCGTGCCAATTCTCTCTGATATCTGATAAGGACCAATAAACTTTGGAGTCAACTTCTTTGACTTCAATGCACGGCCAACCCCGGTCGTTGGAGTAACCCTCAAGAACACATGGTCTCCCTCTTGAAACTCAAGGTCTTTCTTACGTTTATCATGGTAACTCTTCTGTCGACTCTGCGACGCTTTCATCTTCTCTTGAATCATTTTCACCTTCTCGGTAGTCTGTTGAACAATTTCTGGTCCTAGAACCACACTTTCACCTGTCTCAAACCAACACAACGGAGTCCTACACCTCCGACCATACAAAGCCTCGAAAGGTGCCATCCCAATACTGGAATGATAGCTATTGTTATAAGTGAACTCTATCAACGGAAGATGACTATCCTAAGTTCCACCTTGCTCAAGCACACATACTCTCAACAAATCCTCAAGTGACTGAATCGTTCTTTCCGACTGACCATCTGTCTGAGGATGATAAGCCGAACTCAATCTCAACTTAGAACCTAAAGCCTCTTGCAAACTCTTCCAAAATCTAGAAGTAAATCGTGGATCTCTATCTGACACGATGCTTGAAGGAACACCATGCAATTTCACTATGTCTCGAATATAAATCTCTGCCAACTGAGCCACAGGAAAACTAATATTAATCGGAAGGAAATGTGCCGACTTCGTCAATCTGTCAACAATCACCCAAATAGCGTCATTTCCCTTAGGAGTATTCGGCAAACTTGTCACAAAATCCATGGATATACTATCCCATTTCCATTCTGGTACATCTAACGGTGTCATCAACCCAGCAGGTTTCTGATGCTCTACCTTCGACTTCTGACAAATCAAACAAGAGTACACAAATTGTGCCACATCACGTTTCAATCCTGACCACCAAAACAGCTTCTTTAAATCATGATACATCTTTGTAGCTCCTGGATGAATGCTCAAGCTACTCCTATGACTCTCTTCCAGAATCATCCTTTTTATCTCATCATTGTCTGGAATACAAATCCTACCTCGGAACCTCAACACACCTTGATCATCGACTTTAAAGTCACCATCTTCAGTTTGATTACTAGCAACCAACAAGTCCACAAACTTAACATCAACCTTCTGTGCATCTCTAATACTTTTTAAGAAATCGTTATCAATTTTCAGCATTCCTAACTTAACGCTCCGAGACGACATTTCACAAACTAAGCTCATATCTCTAAATTGTTCAAGTAATTCAAATTCCTTCACCATCATAGCAGACATATGTAAACTCTTCCTACTTAAGGCATCCGCAACAACGTTAGCTTTACCCGGTTGGTAATTCAAGCTAAAGTCATAATCTTTCAACAATTCGAGCCACCGCCGCTGTCGCATATTCAATTCTTTCTGATCAAACAAATACTTCAAGCTCTTGTGATCACTAAACACCTCAAATCTCGAACCATACAAGTAATGTCTCCAAATCTTAAGGACAAATACGACTGCAGCTAACTCAAGGTCATGAGTAGGATAGTTTCGTTCATGAGTTCTCAACTGTCTTGATGCATAAGCAACAACTTTACCATCTTGCATAAGTACACCGCCTAAGCCCAATTTGGACGCATCACAATACACTGCAAAAGGTTCATCAGGTTTTGGCAAAATCAAAACTGGAGCCGTCGTCAAACGCTTCTTCAATTCATTAAAACTGTTCTCACAATGAACATCCCACACAAAGGCTTTACCTTTACACGTCAACTGTGTTAACGGAAGTGCCAACTTAGAAAATCCTTCTATAAATCTCCGATAGTATCCTGCCAAACCCAAAAAGCTTCTAATCTCTGTAACTGACCTAGGAGTCTCCCATTGTGATACTGCTTCAACTTTAGATGGTTCAACCGCAATACCACTACTAGAAATAACATGGCCCAGAAAACTTACCTCGTTCAACCAGAATTCACACTTAGACAATTTAGCATACAACTTCTTCTCCTTCAGCACTTGCAGAACGATTTTCAAATGTTCTGCATGTTCTTCTTCTGTCTTAGAGTAAATCAAAATATCATCGATGAACACAACCACAAAGCGATCCAAAAATGCATGGAAAATGCGATTCATATACTCCATAAACACGCCAGGCGCATTACTCACACCAAAAGGCATCACCTTATATTCATAATGACCATATCGCGTCCTAAAGGCCGTCTTCTGCATATCTTCATCTTTTACTTTAATCTGATGATAACCCGACCTTAAATCAATCTTGCTGAACACACGTGCACCCACCAGCTGGTCCATCAAATCATCAATTCTAGGAAGTGGATATCTATTCTTTATAGTTACTTTATTCAGTTGTCGATAATCAATGCACAACCTCATACTTCCATCTTTCTTCTTAACCAACAATACCGGCGCTCCCCAAGGTGAAACACTCGGTCTAATGAATTTCTTATCTAGCAAATCCTCCAACTGTTTCTTCAACTCAGCCAACTCAGAAGCTGACATACGGTAAGGTGTCATAGACACAAGCTTCGTTCCCGGAACAAGGTCAATAGAAAATTCAACTTCTCTTTCCGGTGGTACATCAGGGATTTCATCAGGGAAAACTTCAGGAAAATCACACACCACCTGCAACTTATCAATCACTGCTTGATTCTCCAAAGATAAGGATGCCATTAAGGAAAACATCAAGATCCCATCGCGTTCTAATTGCTTCAGCTGCTTAGTAGACAAAAATTCTGCTCCACTTTCCTCTTCAACAGAAGAGAAACGCACCGTCTTACTAAAACAGTTAATGAGAACATGGTTGTACTCTAACCAGTTCATACCAAGAATTACATCCATTCCACTCAGAGGCAGACAAACTAAATCAATCTCAAAATCACGATCAAACATAGACAAAGGACATCGTAAACAAACAAGAGAAGTAGTCACCGAACCCTTAGCTGGAGTTTCGACGACCATTTCTCCACTCATATCAGACACAGCAAGACCCAACTTAGAAGCACAATCAAAAGCAACAAAACAATGTGTAGCACCAGTATCAATAATAGCAACTAAAGGAGTATTGTTAATATAACAAGTACCTCTGATCAAACGATCCTCATTTTCAGTCTGAGTACCAGTCAAAGCAAACACTTTCCCTCTAGTCTGAGTCTTCTTCGGATTCGTACACTGAGACCCAATATGACCCTCTTCTTTGCAGTTAAAACACACAATGTCCGCATGCTTACACTCTGCAAGTGTATGTCCTTTACTGCCACAACGAAAGCACCGTTTAATATCCTTAGTACAAGCAGTACTCTTATGGCCTTTCTCGCCACAAGTGTAACAAACAACCTCAGCACCAGCATCCTTCTTATTAGACCTCCTCTCATCATTAGCTCTTCCTTTTCCTTTGTCAGCAGGAGCACTGTAAGGCTTTGGGCGACTTTGTTGGCCCTTACCCCTCTTCTCACTCATAATCTTATAATGAGCTTTGCTGTCATCTTCATAGATTCTGCATCTGCTCACCAAAGCAGAAAAGTCACGGATCTGTTGGTAACCAATGGCTCGCTTAATATCAGCACGCAAACCATTCTCAAACTTGATACACTTGGAGAACTCAGCATTGTCCCCCGTGTAGTGTGGATAGAACTGAGCCAGCTCCACAAACTTTGCTGCATACTCTGTCACCGACATGTTTCCTTGCTTTAGCTCAAGGAACTCGATCTCTTTTCTCCCGCGAACATCCTCAGGAAAATATCTGTTTAGGAATTCTCTCTTGAACACAACCCAAGTAATAACTGCATCATCCTGCTCTAGGGTAGGTTGGAGGCTCACCCACCAGTCATCAGCTTCCTCAGCCAGCATATGCGTTTCAAAACGCACCTTCTGATCATCAGTATATTGCATAACTCTGAAAATTCTCTCAACCTCCTTGAGCCACGTCTGTGCTCCATCAGGGTCGTACCTTCCTTTGAAGGTAGGAGGATGATTTCTCAGAAAGGTCTCCAACATTCTCACATCAGCATTCGCACCAGCACCAGCATTTGGATGTTGTCCCACAGCTTGGGCTACAGCTTCCAAAGCAGCAGCAATCGCAGCATCATTTCTTCCAGCCATTCTAGTCCTCTTATAGCAAATAAGATTCGCAGCCTCCAGGTCTCTTCTCTGCACAACACACAACGTTTAGAATATCATAATAGTGGTATTCCAACTGCTAAAGGACACAACTCGACTCACTACTTGGCCGGACGGACCGACCTGCTCTGATACCAATTGTAACACCCCGTTTTCCCAACATAAAAATTTCATTTAAAATCAGAGTATTTTGATCACAACGGAATGTCACATACTTCATTTAAATCATAAAACGGATAATAATAATTATCCTTCAAATTCAACATCATGAAAATCTTAAAATTGTTGCAGCGGAAAATAGTTCAACATCTAAAAGTCTTGGCACGCAGGCCTTATTGGAAAATCTCATAAATTAGTTCATAAAAGAGACACGTAAGGAATAGAAGTAAAAGCAAGCCCCATCCCGTTACGTATCAGAGCACCTAGACACCAACAAAGAGTCCACTCACGAACGCCTCTAATCTTTATTACCTGCACATTACCCACGGTCGAGGCAACATATACGCAGAAGGGGTGAGATTTCATAATCAATACATTAAGCATATAATCCAATAAAATGCATTTAACAACTTAAACATTAATAACATATCAACAATTAACAATTAGCACATTTTTTATTACATAACAAATACAATCATCAAATACCATTACTAATTTTCATCACAAATCATTCCTTGACCATGCAACTCTATCAACTCAACAACAACTTAACAACACGACTCATCTTTGACCATGCAACTCTATCAACTCGACAACAACCTGACAACTTAAACATCATGAACTTCTTGATATGCAAATGCATGTGGTACCAATCAGCAACAAAATGAGCATAATAGGCTCTTCAACGTGTGAGCACAAAGGCTGCCGGGCCTAAAGCCCCCAACTTTAATGAGCACAAAGGCTGCCGGGCCTAAAGCCCCCAACTTTAATGAGCACAAAGGCTGCCGGGCCTAAAGCCCCCAACTTTAATGAGTATGCAATGAACTCGACTTCCAACAACTTAGACAACGACGTGTACAACTCATACGACTCATAATCATGGACAACTTCTTAAATTCCAACAACATAGACCGACTCATGCAACCTCAAGACACTACAGTCGACAACAGAAAACAGCAGCAACATACAACAATTAACAACACTGGAATGTGTTAACATTCACATAAGGAATTAATTACATCAATATAAATAGCACAAAACATCATTATAGCATTCATGTAGTAACACTTCTAATTTCAGTCACCATAACAGACTTCTGGAGCTTATGAAAGCATCCTAAACAGCTCTCTAACTTACTTCTAAGGTCATCTCAAGACTACACGTGCGAAAGGATCGCATCGGGACAATTTTGGGCAACTAACAGCCTAACTCGCAGTGGCGAGTAACTTCACTCGCAATGGCGAGCAAAGTGTGCATTCTGGGTTCCTACGTATTTACTCGCAGTGGCGAGTTATTCTGCTCGCAGTTGCGAGCTCACAGGTCACTCGCAGTTGCGAGTTGTGCTGCTCGCAGTTGCGAGTTCTGGGTTCTAGCTCGCAGATGCGAGTGTTCTTGCTCGCAGGTGCGAGCGATGAATGTCAGTACGGCCAGAAACCTAAAAATTCCAACTTTTCACTTAATCTCCTAATTTTATCCTCAATTCAACATCTAATTATCATCTTATGGTGTATCTAAGTTCTGTACACTAATTTAACATCAACCTAACATCTTTTCATGAATCAATCATCAAATTCGGTCTTAAACCTAATTCCCAATTCTCACCAAAACTTAATCTAATCATGCTAAATTTATCCTATAGAATCATACTCTTAACAATATTGAGAATTAGTCTCACCCTTACCTTGTAATTGCAGAATCGATAGCCTCTCCCTCAGGTTCTCCTCTTCTGACTCTTTCTCTCTTTTCTCCAAAAGCGTTTCACGTAAAAAAACGTTTCCCACTTATGTCTGTATTATTTATTTACTCTTATTACTCATCTCACCTATAAACTTACTCTTTCCACCTCACAGCCCAACTTCTAATATTTTTATTTTATTTCTAATATCTTATTTTATTTAATAATAAAATAAGTCACACCAACATAACAACTTCACAACATCAAATACTCCACATAATTCATTCATAAATCATATAACTTACTCAAATCATAAATCACATAAATTACACAAATTATAAATCATATAAGCATATATTTATAAATATATTCTAAACTTCATTGAATTAATTAAATAGTTAAGACGGGCGTTACAGAGTCCACTCACGTACGCCTCTAGTCTTTATTACCTGCAAGTTACCCATACGAAGGGCAACATTTTCAAGCAGAAGGGGTGAGATTTCACAGTCAATAAATTAAGCATATAATTCATTAAAATGCATTTAGCAACATAAAACATTATTAACATATCAAACATTTATCACCTAGCATATTATCATTTCATAATCAAATACCATCATCATTAAATATCATGTTCAATTTAACACTTGACTCGACAACACGACTCAACGTGACAATGCAACTCTTATCAACTTAACAACTTAACAACTTAAACCATTGTGAAACTTCTTGATATGCAAATGCATGTGGTACCATTCAACAACATAAATGAGCGTAATTAGGCTCTTCAACATGTGAGCATAAAGCTGTCGGGCTTAAAGCCCCCAACGCAGTTTGAGCACAAAGGCTGCCGGGCCTAAAGCCCCCAACTTTAATGAGCACAAGGCTGCCGGGCCTAAAGCCCCCAACTTTAATGAGTATGCAATGGACTCAATCTCTCCTACAACTTAGACAACAACGTGAACATCTTATACAACTCCATAATCATGGACGACTTCTTAAATCCTCGCAACGTAGACCGACTCATGCAACTTCAAGACTTTAACAATCAACAGCAGCAACCAACAACAATTACAGCATATAGCAGTGTTTAAAATAACATATCAACATTAAAGGAAATGATTCATAACAACTTATCATCATAAAGCATCATAAATAATTCTTACACATCATCACTACTAATCTCAGTCACTTAAACAGACTCCTGGAACTTCTGAAAGTATCCCAACAACCCATCTTATTACTTCTAAGATCAACTCATGAATACACGTGCGAAGGGATCGCATGGAAAACAACTTGGGCAACTAACAGTCTATCTCGCAATGACGAGTAACTTAGCTCACAGTGGCGAGCTCAGAGGTCCAGCTCGCAGTGGCGAGCGATGCTGCTCGCAGTTGCGAGTTCAGGTCTTGCTCGCAGTGGCGAGCGATTCTGCTCGCAGTGGCGAGCGGTCTGGGTTAGCTCGCAGTTGCGAGTGCTCTAGCTCGCAGTTGCGAGCGATGACAGTTCAGGCTCGGGCAGAAACCTAAAAACTTCAACTTTTCATCTCTCTTCATGATTCTAACACCAAAACAGCATCTAATTAACACCCTAATGTATATCTAAGGTCTGTACACTAATTTGGCATCAATCTAACATCTTTTCACGGTTTAATCATCAAATCGGTCTTTTAACCCTAATCCCAATTCTCACCAAAACTCAACCTAATCATGTTAAATTCATTCTACAGAATTATACCCTTAATAATATTGAAAGTTGGTCTCACCCTTACTTGGTAATTGCAGAAATCGCAGCCCTCTCTCTCTTGTTCTCCTCTTCTGACTTTTCTCCCTTTTTCTCCAAAAACGTACGTACCGTGTTACTAACTTATGTCTGCCTATTTATCTTTTCATATTACTCTTCTCACTACTAATTTACTCATCTCACAACACAGCCCCACTTTTAATATTTTTATTTTATTTTCATATCTTATTTTATTAAATAATAAAATAAGTCTCAACACCTCATAACATCTCTAAAAAATCATAACATCACATATATCACATAATTTTCAGATAAATCATATATCTCTCATAAAATCACGTAAACCTTATAAATCACTTAAATTCATAAATCATATAAATATATATAAATATATTTCTAAATAATTAAATAATTTTCGACGGGCGTTACACAAAACATTTGAAGACTTGTGGATACTTTGGGAAGACAATGAATGTAGATTCAAGAGGTTTTAGAAGACAAATACAAAGGGAAAATTTTTGTTCCTGAGTTCCAAGACATCTTTTATTGAAACAAACACTCAAAAAGACGAAGAAATAAGTGTTACACGCAAGAAAACACATTAGGGCGCCCCAAGTGTGGCAAAAATACACTTGGGTGCCCAACCATGCGCCCCAAGTGTGGGATGAGAGGGCCATAACTGCCTTTTTCTACTTTTAAGTGGAGAAGCCCAATTTTTAAATCCAACTTCATTTGGAAACTCTCCCTATAGATATCACTCCTCTCGTTCATAAATTTTCATCCAGAACAAAGCGGTTCAAGAGGTAGACAAGCACTAGGAGCTTCAAGGGATGAGTCCCTCTTCACTCTAAGTTTCTAGGGTATGTTTTATTTCTTTTGTAATTTTTTTGTTACCAAGAGTAACTAAATATTTGTAGGCTAGGGTTCTAAGATGAACTTCTATTTTGTTTCATGAATATTTAATTTAAAGTCTTTATTCAATTATTGTTTGGATCCTATTTAATTTTACTATAGTGCGTAAGATTTGTCTCCTCTGAAGCAAACCATCCTCAAATAACGATACGTTGGAAGGTGACATATCTAATATTGGTGCAAACCTCCTGAATCAGGAAGTAACTAAGATTACGATTAACGATAATTATAGAAACACAGTGACTTCATGACTTAAATCAGACTAATAACTTCATTCTTCTTTCATCCTTGGTAAGGTAGACGAGATATAACTCTCAATTTGTAAAACTATCGAGAGGGAGAATGTGTTGTTGTCCTTCTAAGATTCAATAGACGAGGAAACCTTTAAGACACTGAGAATTTAGGATCCCTAATATCATCTGTTGATTCAAATACCTATGAGAAAGTAAGAATTTATGCATATTCTACGCTAAACATGACTAACAACCCTAAACATTGAAACACGTAGAAACTCTAGTGGAAGGTTGCAATTGACAGCTAGAGGTCGTGAACCCAAACCTCTGAGAGAGTAAGATCCCACATGTACTAAACTGTGTGATCAATAGGTGCAACTTGCCAATTGATAGGTAGTAAAACCCCACAGACTCATCACTTAGATATAAAATGGTAAAAACTGAATAATGCTTGACAGCTAATTAATTTCAACAAATGAATAGAGGGGGATTCAAAGAATTCTATCCGCCACTAACATTCTGCAATCAAAAACCAGGTTAACTCCTAAACTATTGCTATGCTACAAACAGACTAAATTGCAAACCCCCTTTTATCTTTTTTTTTTGTTTTTATTTATTTGGTAAGATCCATAATTTAGCTATGACAAAATCTATGGCTTTGTATTTTATCTTGATATTTACTTTGTTAATAAATGATTTTATGAAATGTCCCGACTTGTCAGAATTTTAAGATTTAGTTTCTATTGATTTTTATCTTGATGTTTAAATTTTCAACGGATCAAGTGAAACACCCCGTTTTCCCAACATAAAAATTTCTTAATAAAAATAAGAGTAATTCAACATAAACGGAATGTCACATTCTTTTCTTAAAATCATAAACTGAATAAATAACTATTTATCCTTAAAAATCCAACAACGTAATATTTAAAACTTCGCAGCGGAATAGTTCAACATCTTAAATAATCTTTGGCACAAGGTCCTCAACATAAAATCTTAGTTCAACAATAATTCTTGAAAAATTCATAAAGTAATACGTAAGGAACATAAAGCAACAACAGATGTTCCCATCCCGTTACGTATCAGAGCACCTAAGACACACGCTTGTGAGGAGTCCACTCACGACCGCAACTAGTCTTGATTACCTGCAAGTTACCCATACGAAGAGCAACATTTTCAAGCAGAAGGGGTGAGATTTCACAAACAACAATATTAAGCATATAATGCATCAATTACATTTAACAGCATAAACATCATCAACATATCATAATAATGATCATGTAAAATCATAGCATCATCATAAACAACTTCATATTAATCATCGACATCAACTTCATAATCAATCATCAACATCAACTTCACAATCAACCTCATAAATTAATCTTTAACGACTTGACGACTTTGACTCGACTATGCAACTTCCACTCGACTATGCAACTCTTAACATCTTAAATCATCTTGACAATGCAAATGCATGTGGTACCAATCAGGGCATCAAGCCCCCAACATAATTGAGCAAAAGCTCCAATGCATCAATCCCCCAACGTATTTGAGCAAAAGCTCCAGGGCATCAAGCCCTCAACTTTGAATGAGTATGCATGGACTCAACATCTTACATCTTAAACATCTTGAACATCATGAACATCTTATATGACTCCAATAATTTGGACAACATCTTACAACTTTACAACTTAGACCGACATTTACAACTTTATGACATTAATGGTCAACAATAGCAAAACAACAACATATGCAGCAAATAACAGCTCTTATACATCATATAATCATTAAAGAATGAATCACATCATCATAAGCATCGTAAATAATACATAAAGTGCATATATAACAATATCTCACTACTATTAATCTTAATCATCTTAATTCAGGTTTTCTGGACAGCTTCTAACATCATAAATAACTTTCATTCCTACCCCAAGGTCGTCTCATGATTACACATGCGAAAGGTTCGCAAGGCAACAATTCAAGGAAGCCTACCACTAGTTAGACTCATCACAACATAGGTTAAATACTCTTAAACACCTTAATTGAACTCATAGTACACAAGCTTTGAAGTTTGGAGACAATCCATAAGTTTTGGTTTAACTTAGAAATAGTTATGCTGAATTTTTATAAAGTTTTACTAAGACCCACTTGGAGTATTTTCATCATAACTCAAAATCTAAAAATCATTTTTGAGCCAAACCAAGACCATTATAAAGCTAACACAATTATCTAAAATTTTCATGTTTACACCGAAGGCAAATTCAAAAGGGAAAAGGGTGAAAAATGTGAATGTTTTCTAGATTGGCCTAACAGAAAATCGGTGGCCGATTTTGACAAATCGGGGGCCGATTTTTGCAGAACTAAAACTGGAAATTCAGATCAGAAATTGGTGGCCGATTTTGACAATTCTGTGGCGGATTTTGGGCTTCTCAACAGTTCAAAAATCAGTTTAACAATACGTTTTTCACTTAAGAATCACTCTTAAATCCCACTTTTCATCAACCTAAATTCCAAAATTGATAGAAAACTCTACCTATGATTATTCTATGAACTGAACACCAACTGGACATGAATTTGATAGACTCCTATTCAACAAACAACCTATAACGACTTCAACCCTAATTCTCAAATTCTCACAAACTCAACCTACAACATGTTAAATCTAATTATCAGGATTACAGACTTAATAATACTGAATGTTAGTCTCACCCTTATCTTAGAATTACCGATTGGCAGCCTCCTCTCTTGGTTCTTCTCTCCTCTTGTTCTCTTATCTCTAAACCTTGTTTTCTCCAAATCATTGTCTTTGCATCTGTTCCTCTTTCAACCTAATATCTCCTCTATTTATAATACTAACTTCTCTTCTTAAATCTAATTAAGCCCAATAACTCTCTCCTTTCTATTTCGACCCCCAAATCTACTTATTCTAATAATTACAATTCTCTACTAAATATAGTCTAATAAATAATAAAACCACCCAATAAAATACTAGTATAATTAAATAAATCATATAATTCGACTCTATTTCAAGAAAAATAATTAAATAACAAAGAGGGCGTTGCATCAAGAGGGTCACGAAAATTTAAACAAAAGTTTTATATATTGTTTGAATGGGAAGATGATCCCATTATATTTCTTCAAATTTTGGAAATGATATTTTTGTCGAAAAGTTATTCTGATTTCAAAGCTATTATTTTGAATGGAAAACTGGTTGAACAATTTAACTATGTGAGATCTAGAATTGATTCACATATGTTGTTTTCTACTATATGTGATTGAGTATGACTTTTAGAATGTTTGTTAAGCAAGAAAGTATAGAGGACATGTTTTTGTGACTTGCATTATATGGAATGAATGATTCTGTGCTTTCTTAATCTTGTTGAGCATTTTTGTGGGTTTGGAGATTCGGGTAGAATCAGTTATGAATTCTATGTCAATTATTTAGTTTTTACCATTTTAGGGTTTAGGGTTTAGGGTTTTGGGGTTTTGGGGTTTGGGGGTTTTGGGGTTTGGGGTTTTGGGGGTTTGGGGGTTTTGGGGTTTGGGGGTTTTGGGGGTTTGGGGGTTTTGGGGTTTGGGGGTTTCGGGGTTTGCGGGTTTGGGGGTTTCGAGGTTTGGGGGTTTGGGGGTTTCGGGGTTTCGGGGTTTGGGGGTTTGGGGGTTTCGGGTTTTGGGGTTGGGGGTTTCGGGGTTTGGGGTTTGGGGGTTTCGGGGTTTGGGGTTGGGGGTTTCGGGGTTCGGGGTTTCGGGGTTGGGGTTGGGGGTTTCGGGGTTTGGGGGTTGGGGGTTTCGGGGTTTGGGGGTTCGGGTTTCGGGGTTTCGGGGTTGGGGGGTTTCGGGGTTTTGGGGTTGGGGGTTTCGGGGTTTGGGGGTTCGGGGTTTGGGGGTTTCGGGGTTTGGGGGTTTGAGGGTTTCGGGTTTTGGGGTTTCGGGTTTTGGGGTTGGGGGTTCGGGGTTAAGGGTTTAGGGTTCCGGGTTTAGGGTTCCGGGTTTAGGGTTCCGGGTTTAGGGTTCCGGGTTTAGGGTTTAGGGTTTAGGGTTTAGGGTTTAGGGTTTAGGGTTTAGGGTTCCGGGTTTAGGGTTTAGGGTTTAGGGTTCCGGGTTTAGGGTTTAGGGTTTAGGGTTTAGGGTTTAGGGTTTAGGGTTCCGGGTTTAGGGTTCCGGGTTTAGGGTTCCGGGTTTAGGGTTCCGGGGTTTAGGGTTTAGGGTTTAGGGTTTAGGGTTTAGGGTTTAGGGTTTAGGGTTTAGGGTTTAGGGTTTAGGGTTTAGGGTTTAGGGTTTAGGGTTTAGGGTTTAGGGTTTAGGGTCTAGGGTCTAGGGTCTAGGGTCTAGGGTCTAGGGTCTAGGGTCTAGGGTCTAGGGTCTAGGGTCTAGGGTCTAGGGTCTAGGGTCTAGGGTCTAGGGTCTAGGGTCTAGGGTTTTGGGTTTAGGGTTTTGGGTTTAGGGTTTTGGGTTTTGGGTTTTGGGTTTAGGGTTTAGGGTTTAGGGTTTAGGGTTTAGGGTTTAGGGTTTAGGGTTTAGGGTTTAGGGTTTAGGGTTTAGGGTTTAGGGTTTAGGGTTTTTAGGGTTTTTAGGGTTTTTTAGGGTTTAGGGTTTAGGGTTTTTAGGGTTTTTAGGGTTTTTTAGGGTTTAGGGTTTAGGGTTTAGGGTTTAGGGTTTAGGGTTTAGGGTTTAGGGTTTAGGGTTTAGGGTTTAGGGTTTAGGGTTTAGGGTTTAGGGTTTAGGGTTTAGGGTTTAGGGTTTAGGGTTTAGGGTTTAGGGTTTAGGGTTTAGGGTTTAGGGTTTAGGGTTTAGGGTTTAGGGTTTAGGGTTTAGGGTTTAGGGTTTAGGGTTTAGGGTTTAGGGTTTAGGGTTTAGGGTTTAGGGTTTAGGGTTTAGGGTTTAGGGTTTAGGGTTTAGGGTTTAGGGTTTAGGGTTTAGGGTTTAGGGTTTAGGGTTTAGGGTTTAGGGTTTAGGGTTTAGGGTTTAGGGTTTAGGGTTTAGGGTTTAGGGTTTAGGGTTTAGGGTTTAGGGTTTAGGGTTTAGGGTTTAGGGTTTAGGGTTTAGGGTTTAGGGTTTAGGGTTTAGGGTTTAGGGTTTAGGGTTTAGGGTTTAGGGTTTAGGGTTTAGGGTTTAGGGTTTAGGGTTTAGGGTTTAGGGTTTAGGGTTTAGGGTTTAGGGTTTAGGGTTTAGGGTTTAGGGTTTAGGGTTTAGGGTTTAGGGTTTAGGGTTTAGGGTTTAGGGTTTAGGGTTTAGGGTTTAGGGTTTAGGGTTTAGGGTTTAGGGTTTAGGGTTTAGGGTTTAGGGTTTAGGGTTTAGGGTTTAGGGTTTAGGGTTTAGGGTTTAGGGTTTAGGGTTTAGGGTTTAGGGTTTAGGGTTTAGGGTTTAGGGTTTAGGGTTTAGGGTTTAGGGTTTAGGGTTTAGGGTTTAGGGTTTAGGGTTTAGGGTTTAGGGTTTAGGGTTTAGGGTTTAGGGTTTAGGGTTTAGGGTTTAGGGTTTAGGGTTTAGGGTTTAGGGTTTAGGGTTTAGGGTTTAGGGTTTAGGGTTTAGGGTTTAGGGTTTAGGGTTTAGGGTTTAGGGTTTAGGGTTTAGGGTTTAGGGTTTAGGGTTTAGGGTTTAGGGTTTAGGGTTTAGGGTTTAGGGTTTAGGGTTTAGGGTTTAGGGTTTAGGGTTTAGGGTTTAGGGTTTAGGGTTTAGGGTTTAGGGTTTAGGGTTTAGGGTTTAGGGTTTAGGGTTTAGGGTTTAGGGTTTAGGGTTTAGGGTTTAGGGTTTAGGGTTTAGGGTTTAGGGTTTAGGGTTTAGGGTTTAGGGTTTAGGGTTTAGGGTTTAGGGTTTAGGGTTTAGGGTTTAGGGTTTAGGGTTTAGGGTTTAGGGTTTAGGGTTTAGGGTTTAGGGTTTAGGGTTTAGGGTTTAGGGTTTAGGGTTTAGGGTTTAGGGTTTAGGGTTTAGGGTTTAGGGTTTAGGGTTTAGGGTTTAGGGTTTAGGGTTTAGGGTTTAGGGTTTAGGGTTTAGGGTTTAGGGTTTAGGGTTTAGGGTTTAGGGTTTAGGGTTTAGGGTTTAGGGTTTAGGGTTTAGGGTTTAGGGTTTAGGGTTTAGGGTTTAGGGTTTAGGGTTTAGGGTTTAGGGTTTAGGGTTTAGGGTTTAGGGTTTAGGGTTTAGGGTTTAGGGTTTAGGGTTTAGGGTTTAGGGTTTAGGGTTTAGGGTTTAGGGTTTAGGGTTTAGGGTTTAGGGTTTAGGGTTTAGGGTTTAGGGTTTAGGGTTTAGGGTTTAGGGTTTAGGGTTTAGGGTTTAGGGTTTAGGGTTTAGGGTTTAGGGTTTAGGGTTTAGGGTTTAGGGTTTAGGGTTTAGGGTTTAGGGTTTAGGGTTTAGGGTTTAGGGTTTAGGGTTTAGGGTTTAGGGTTTAGGGTTTAGGGTTTAGGGTTTAGGGTTTAGGGTTTAGGGTTTAGGGTTTAGGGTTTAGGGTTTAGGGTTTAGGGTTTAGGGTTTAGGGTTTAGGGTTTAGGGTTTAGGGTTTAGGGTTTAGGGTTTAGGGTTTAGGGTTTAGGGTTTAGGGTTTAGGGTTTAGGGTTTAGGGTTTAGGGTTTAGGGTTTAGGGTTTAGGGTTTAGGGTTTAGGGTTTAGGGTTTAGGGTTTAGGGTTTAGGGTTTAGGGTTTAGGGTTTAGGGTTTAGGGTTTAGGGTTTAGGGTTTAGGGTTTAGGGTTTAGGGTTTAGGGTTTAGGGTTTAGGGTTTAGGGTTTAGGGTTTAGGGTTTAGGGTTTAGGGTTTAGGGTTTAGGGTTTAGGGTTTAGGGTTTAGGGTTTAGGGTTTAGGGTTTAGGGTTTAGGGTTTAGGGTTTAGGGTTTAGGGTTTAGGGTTTAGGGTTTAGGGTTTAGGGTTTAGGGTTTAGGGTTTAGGGTTTAGGGTTTAGGGTTTAGGGTTTAGGGTTTAGGGTTTAGGGTTTAGGGTTTAGGGTTTAGGGTTTAGGGTTTAGGGTTTAGGGTTTAGGGTTTAGGGTTTAGGGTTTAGGGTTTAGGGTTTAGGGTTTAGGGTTTAGGGTTTAGGGTTTAGGGTTTAGGGTTTAGGGTTTAGGGTTTAGGGTTTAGGGTTTAGGGTTTAGGGTTTAGGGTTTAGGGTTTAGGGTTTAGGGTTTAGGGTTTAGGGTTTAGGGTTTAGGGTTTAGGGTTTAGGGTTTAGGGTTTAGGGTTTAGGGTTTAGGGTTTAGGGTTTAGGGTTTAGGGTTTAGGGTTTAGGGTTTAGGGTTTAGGGTTTAGGGTTTAGGGTTTAGGGTTTAGGGTTTAGGGTTTAGGGTTTAGGGTTTAGGGTTTAGGGTTTAGGGTTTAGGGTTTAGGGTTTAGGGTTTAGGGTTTAGGGTTTAGGGTTTAGGGTTTAGGGTTTAGGGTTTAGGGTTTAGGGTTTAGGGTTTAGGGTTTAGGGTTTAGGGTTTAGGGTTTAGGGTTTAGGGTTTAGGGTTTAGGGTTTAGGGTTTAGGGTTTAGGGTTTAGGGTTTAGGGTTTAGGGTTTAGGGTTTAGGGTTTAGGGTTTAGGGTTTAGGGTTTAGGGTTTAGGGTTTAGGGTTTAGGGTTTAGGGTTTAGGGTTTAGGGTTTAGGGTTTAGGGTTTAGGGTTTAGGGTTTAGGGTTTAGGGTTTAGGGTTTAGGGTTTAGGGTTTAGGGTTTAGGGTTTAGGGTTTAGGGTTTAGGGTTTAGGGTTTAGGGTTTAGGGTTTAGGGTTTAGGGTTTAGGGTTTAGGGTTTAGGGTTTAGGGTTTAGGGTTTAGGGTTTAGGGTTTAGGGTTTAGGGTTTAGGGTTTAGGGTTTAGGGTTTAGGGTTTAGGGTTTAGGGTTTAGGGTTTAGGGTTTAGGGTTTAGGGTTTAGGGTTTAGGGTTTAGGGTTTAGGGTTTAGGGTTTAGGGTTTAGGGTTTAGGGTTTAGGGTTTAGGGTTTAGGGTTTAGGGTTTAGGGTTTAGGGTTTAGGGTTTAGGGTTTAGGGTTTAGGGTTTAGGGTTTAGGGTTTAGGGTTTAGGGTTTAGGGTTTAGGGTTTAGGGTTTAGGGTTTAGGGTTTAGGGTTTAGGGTTTAGGGTTTAGGGTTTAGGGTTTAGGGTTTAGGGTTTAGGGTTTAGGGTTTAGGGTTTAGGGTTTAGGGTTTAGGGTTTAGGGTTTAGGGTTTAGGGTTTAGGGTTTAGGGTTTAGGGTTTAGGGTTTAGGGTTTAGGGTTTAGGGTTTAGGGTTTAGGGTTTAGGGTTTAGGGTTTAGGGTTTAGGGTTTAGGGTTTAGGGTTTAGGGTTTAGGGTTTAGGGTTTAGGGTTTAGGGTTTAGGGTTTAGGGTTTAGGGTTTAGGGTTTAGGGTTTAGGGTTTAGGGTTTAGGGTTTAGGGTTTAGGGTTTAGGGTTTAGGGTTTAGGGTTTAGGGTTTAGGGTTTAGGGTTTAGGGTTTAGGGTTTAGGGTTTAGGGTTTAGGGTTTAGGGTTTAGGGTTTAGGGTTTAGGGTTTAGGGTTTAGGGTTTAGGGTTTAGGGTTTAGGGTTTAGGGTTTAGGGTTTAGGGTTTAGGGTTTAGGGTTTAGGGTTTAGGGTTTAGGGTTTAGGGTTTAGGGTTTAGGGTTTAGGGTTTAGGGTTTAGGGTTTAGGGTTTAGGGTTTAGGGTTTAGGGTTTAGGGTTTAGGGTTTAGGGTTTAGGGTTTAGGGTTTAGGGTTTAGGGTTTAGGGTTTAGGGTTTAGGGTTTAGGGTTTAGGGTTTAGGGTTTAGGGTTTAGGGTTTAGGGTTTAGGGTTTAGGGTTTAGGGTTTAGGGTTTAGGGTTTAGGGTTTAGGGTTTAGGGTTTAGGGTTTAGGGTTTAGGGTTTAGGGTTTAGGGTTTAGGGTTTAGGGTTTAGGGTTTAGGGTTTAGGGTTTAGGGTTTAGGGTTTAGGGTTTAGGGTTTAGGGTTTAGGGTTTAGGGTTTAGGGTTTAGGGTTTAGGGTTTAGGGTTTAGGGTTTAGGGTTTAGGGTTTAGGGTTTAGGGTTTAGGGTTTAGGGTTTAGGGTTTAGGGTTTAGGGTTTAGGGTTTAGGGTTTAGGGTTTAGGGTTTAGGGTTTAGGGTTTAGGGTTTAGGGTTTAGGGTTTAGGGTTTAGGGTTTAGGGTTTAGGGTTTAGGGTTTAGGGTTTAGGGTTTAGGGTTTAGGGTTTAGGGTTTAGGGTTTAGGGTTTAGGGTTTAGGGTTTAGGGTTTAGGGTTTAGGGTTTAGGGTTTAGGGTTTAGGGTTTAGGGTTTAGGGTTTAGGGTTTAGGGTTTAGGGTTTAGGGTTTAGGGTTTAGGGTTTAGGGTTTAGGGTTTAGGGTTTAGGGTTTAGGGTTTAGGGTTTAGGGTTTAGGGTTTAGGGTTTAGGGTTTAGGGTTTAGGGTTTAGGGTTTAGGGTTTAGGGTTTAGGGTTTAGGGTTTAGGGTTTAGGGTTTAGGGTTTAGGGTTTAGGGTTTAGGGTTTAGGGTTTAGGGTTTAGGGTTTAGGGTTTAGGGTTTAGGGTTTAGGGTTTAGGGTTTAGGGTTTAGGGTTTAGGGTTTAGGGTTTAGGGTTTAGGGTTTAGGGTTTAGGGTTTAGGGTTTAGGGTTTAGGGTTTAGGGTTTAGGGTTTAGGGTTTAGGGTTTAGGGTTTAGGGTTTAGGGTTTAGGGTTTAGGGTTTAGGGTTTAGGGTTTAGGGTTTAGGGTTTAGGGTTTAGGGTTTAGGGTTTAGGGTTTAGGGTTTAGGGTTTAGGGTTTAGGGTTTAGGGTTTAGGGTTTAGGGTTTAGGGTTTAGGGTTTAGGGTTTAGGGTTTAGGGTTTAGGGTTTAGGGTTTAGGGTTTAGGGTTTAGGGTTTAGGGTTTAGGGTTTAGGGTTTAGGGTTTAGGGTTTAGGGTTTAGGGTTTAGGGTTTAGGGTTTAGGGTTTAGGGTTTAGGGTTTAGGGTTTAGGGTTTAGGGTTTAGGGTTTAGGGTTTAGGGTTTAGGGTTTAGGGTTTAGGGTTTAGGGTTTAGGGTTTAGGGTTTAGGGTTTAGGGTTTAGGGTTTAGGGTTTAGGGTTTAGGGTTTAGGGTTTAGGGTTTAGGGTTTAGGGTTTAGGGTTTAGGGTTTAGGGTTTAGGGTTTAGGGTTTAGGGTTTAGGGTTTAGGGTTTAGGGTTTAGGGTTTAGGGTTTAGGGTTTAGGGTTTAGGGTTTAGGGTTTAGGGTTTAGGGTTTAGGGTTTAGGGTTTAGGGTTTAGGGTTTAGGGTTTAGGGTTTAGGGTTTAGGGTTTAGGGTTTAGGGTTTAGGGTTTAGGGTTTAGGGTTTAGGGTTTAGGGTTTAGGGTTTAGGGTTTAGGGTTTAGGGTTTAGGGTTTAGGGTTTAGGGTTTAGGGTTTAGGGTTTAGGGTTTAGGGTTTAGGGTTTAGGGTTTAGGGTTTAGGGTTTAGGGTTTAGGGTTTAGGGTTTAGGGTTTAGGGTTTAGGGTTTAGGGTTTAGGGTTTAGGGTTTAGGGTTTAGGGTTTAGGGTTTAGGGTTTAGGGTTTAGGGTTTAGGGTTTAGGGTTTAGGGTTTAGGGTTTAGGGTTTAGGGTTTAGGGTTTAGGGTTTAGGGTTTAGGGTTTAGGGTTTAGGGTTTAGGGTTTAGGGGGTTTAGGGTTTAGGGTTTAGGGTTTAGGAGTTTAGAGGTTTAGGGTTTAGGGTTTAGGGTTTAGGGTTTAGGGTTTAGGGTTTAGGGTTTAGGGTTTAGGGTTTAGGGTTTAGGGTTTAGGGTTTAGGGTTTAGGGTTTAGGGTTTAGGGTTTAGGGTTTAGGGTTTAGGGTTTAGGGTTTAGGGTTTAGGGTTTAGGGTTTAGGGTTTAGGGTTTAGGGTTTAGGGTTTAGGGTTTAGGGTTTAGGGTTTAGGGTTTAGGGTTTAGGGTTTAGGGTTTAGGGTTTAGGGTTTAGGGTTTAGGGTTTAGGGTTTAGGGTTTAGGGTTTAGGGTTTAGGGTTTAGGGTTTAGGGTTTAGGGTTTAGGGTTTAGGGTTTAGGGTTTAGGGTTTAGGGTTTAGGGTTTAGGGTTTAGGGTTTAGGGTTTAGGGTTTAGGGTTTAGGGTTTAGGGTTTAGGGTTTAGGGTTTAGGGTTTAGGGTTTAGGGTTTAGGGTTTAGGGTTTAGGGTTTAGGGTTTAGGGTTTAGGGTTTAGGGTTTAGGGTTTAGGGTTTAGGGTTTAGGGTTTAGGGTTTAGGGTTTAGGGTTTAGGGTTTAGGGTTTAGGGTTTAGGGTTTAGGGTTTAGGGTTTAGGGTTTAGGGTTTAGGGTTTAGGGTTTAGGGTTTAGGGTTTAGGGTTTAGGGTTTAGGGTTTAGGGTTTAGGGTTTAGGGTTTAGGGTTTAGGGTTTAGGGTTTAGGGTTTAGGGTTTAGGGTTTAGGGTTTAGGGTTTAGGGTTTAGGGTTTAGGGTTTAGGGTTTAGGGTTTAGGGTTTAGGGTTTAGGGTTTAGGGTTTAGGGTTTAGGGTTTAGGGTTTAGGGTTTAGGGTTTAGGGTTTAGGGTTTAGGGTTTAGGGTTTAGGGTTTAGGGTTTAGGGTTTAGGGTTTAGGGTTTAGGGTTTAGGGTTTAGGGTTTAGGGTTTAGGGTTTAGGGTTTAGGGTTTAGGGTTTAGGGTTTAGGGTTTAGGGTTTAGGGTTTAGGGTTTAGGGTTTAGGGTTTAGGGTTTAGGGTTTAGGGTTTAGGGTTTAGGGTTTAGGGTTTAGGGTTTAGGGTTTAGGGTTTAGGGTTTAGGGTTTAGGGTTTAGGGTTTAGGGTTTAGGGTTTAGGGTTTAGGGTTTAGGGTTTAGGGTTTAGGGTTTAGGGTTTAGGGTTTAGGGTTTAGGGTTTAGGGTTTAGGGTTTAGGGTTTAGGGTTTAGGGTTTAGGGTTTAGGGTTTAGGGTTTAGGGTTTAGGGTTTAGGGTTTAGGGTTTAGGGTTTAGGGTTTAGGGTTTAGGGTTTAGGGTTTAGGGTTTAGGGTTTAGGGTTTAGGGTTTAGGGTTTAGGGTTTAGGGTTTAGGGTTTAGGGTTTAGGGTTTAGGGTTTAGGGTTTAGGGTTTAGGGTTTAGGGTTTAGGGTTTAGGGTTTAGGGTTTAGGGTTTAGGGTTTAGGGTTTAGGGTTTAGGGTTTAGGGTTTAGGGTTTAGGGTTTAGGGTTTAGGGTTTAGGGTTTAGGGTTTAGGGTTTAGGGTTTAGGGTTTAGGGTTTAGGGTTTAGGGTTTAGGGTTTAGGGTTTAGGGTTTAGGGTTTAGGGTTTAGGGTTTAGGGTTTAGGGTTTAGGGTTTAGGGTTTAGGGTTTAGGGTTTAGGGTTTAGGGTTTAGGGTTTAGGGTTTAGGGTTTAGGGTTTAGGGTTTAGGGTTTAGGGTTTAGGGTTTAGGGTTTAGGGTTTAGGGTTTAGGGTTTAGGGTTTAGGGTTTAGGGTTTAGGGTTTAGGGTTTAGGGTTTAGGGTTTAGGGTTTAGGGTTTAGGGTTTAGGGTTTAGGGTTTAGGGTTTAGGGTTTAGGGTTTAGGGTTTAGGGTTTAGGGTTTAGGGTTTAGGGTTTAGGGTTTAGGGTTTAGGGTTTAGGGTTTAGGGTTTAGGGTTTAGGGTTTAGGGTTTAGGGTTTAGGGTTTAGGGTTTAGGGTTTAGGGTTTAGGGTTTAGGGTTTAGGGTTTAGGGTTTAGGGTTTAGGGTTTAGGGTTTAGGGTTTAGGGTTTAGGGTTTAGGGTTTAGGGTTTAGGGTTTAGGGTTTAGGGTTTAGGGTTTAGGGTTTAGGGTTTAGGGTTTAGGGTTTAGGGTTTAGGGTTTAGGGTTTAGGGTTTAGGGTTTAGGGTTTAGGGTTTAGGGTTTAGGGTTTAGGGTTTAGGGTTTAGGGTTTAGGGTTTAGGGTTTAGGGTTTAGGGTTTAGGGTTTAGGGTTTAGGGTTTAGGGTTTAGGGTTTAGGGTTTAGGGTTTAGGGTTTAGGGTTTAGGGTTTAGGGTTTAGGGTTTAGGGTTTAGGGTTTAGGGTTTAGGGTTTAGGGTTTAGGGTTTAGGGTTTAGGGTTTAGGGTTTAGGGTTTAGGGTTTAGGGTTTAGGGTTTAGGGTTTAGGGTTTAGGGTTTAGGGTTTAGGGTTTAGGGTTTAGGGTTTAGGGTTTAGGGTTTAGGGTTTAGGGTTTAGGGTTTAGGGTTTAGGGTTTAGGGTTTAGGGTTTAGGGTTTAGGGTTTAGGGTTTAGGGTTTAGGGTTTAGGGTTTAGGGTTTAGGGTTTAGGGTTTAGGGTTTAGGGTTTAGGGTTTAGGGTTTAGGGTTTAGGGTTTAGGGTTTAGGGTTTAGGGTTTAGGGTTTAGGGTTTAGGGTTTAGGGTTTAGGGTTTAGGGTTTAGGGTTTAGGGTTTAGGGTTTAGGGTTTAGGGTTTAGGGTTTAGGGTTTAGGGTTTAGGGTTTAGGGTTTAGGGTTTAGGGTTTAGGGTTTAGGGTTTAGGGTTTAGGGTTTAGGGTTTAGGGTTTAGGGTTTAGGGTTTAGGGTTTAGGGTTTAGGGTTTAGGGTTTAGGGTTTAGGGTTTAGGGTTTAGGGTTTAGGGTTTAGGGTTTAGGGTTTAGGGTTTAGGGTTTAGGGTTTAGGGTTTAGGGTTTAGGGTTTAGGGTTTAGGGTTTAGGGTTTAGGGTTTAGGGTTTAGGGTTTAGGGTTTAGGGTTTAGGGTTTAGGGTTTAGGGTTTAGGGTTTAGGGTTTAGGGTTTAGGGTTTAGGGTTTAGGGTTTAGGGTTTAGGGTTTAGGGTTTAGGGTTTAGGGTTTAGGGTTTAGGGTTTAGGGTTTAGGGTTTAGGGTTTAGGGTTTAGGGTTTAGGGTTTAGGGTTTAGGGTTTAGGGTTTAGGGTTTAGGGTTTAGGGTTTAGGGTTTAGGGTTTAGGGTTTAGGGTTTAGGGTTTAGGGTTTAGGGTTTAGGGTTTAGGGTTTAGGGTTTAGGGTTTAGGGTTTAGGGTTTAGGGTTTAGGGTTTAGGGTTTAGGGTTTAGGGTTTAGGGTTTAGGGTTTAGGGTTTAGGGTTTAGGGTTTAGGGTTTAGGGTTTAGGGTTTAGGGTTTAGGGTTTAGGGTTTAGGGTTTAGGGTTTAGGGTTTAGGGTTTAGGGTTTAGGGTTTAGGGTTTAGGGTTTAGGGTTTAGGGTTTAGGGTTTAGGGTTTAGGGTTTAGGGTTTAGGGTTTAGGGTTTAGGGTTTAGGGTTTAGGGTTTAGGGTTTAGGGTTTAGGGTTTAGGGTTTAGGGTTTAGGGTTTAGGGTTTAGGGTTTAGGGTTTAGGGTTTAGGGTTTAGGGTTTAGGGTTTAGGGTTTAGGGTTTAGGGTTTAGGGTTTAGGGTTTAGGGTTTAGGGTTTAGGGTTTAGGGTTTAGGGTTTAGGGTTTAGGGTTTAGGGTTTAGGGTTTAGGGTTTAGGGTTTAGGGTTTAGGGTTTAGGGTTTAGGGTTTAGGGTTTAGGGTTTAGGGTTTAGGGTTTAGGGTTTAGGGTTTAGGGTTTAGGGTTTAGGGTTTAGGGTTTAGGGTTTAGGGTTTAGGGTTTAGGGTTTAGGGTTTAGGGTTTAGGGTTTAGGGTTTAGGGTTTAGGGTTTAGGGTTTAGGGTTTAGGGTTTAGGGTTTAGGGTTTAGGGTTTAGGGTTTAGGGTTTAGGGTTTAGGGTTTAGGGTTTAGGGTTTAGGGTTTAGGGTTTAGGGTTTAGGGTTTAGGGTTTAGGGTTTAGGGTTTAGGGTTTAGGGTTTAGGGTTTAGGGTTTAGGGTTTAGGGTTTAGGGTTTAGGGTTTAGGGTTTAGGGTTTAGGGTTTAGGGTTTAGGGTTTAGGGTTTAGGGTTTAGGGTTTAGGGTTTAGGGTTTAGGGTTTAGGGTTTAGGGTTTAGGGTTTAGGGTTTAGGGTTTAGGGTTTAGGGTTTAGGGTTTAGGGTTTAGGGTTTAGGGTTTAGGGTTTAGGGTTTAGGGTTTAGGGTTTAGGGTTTAGGGTTTAGGGTTTAGGGTTTAGGGTTTAGGGTTTAGGGTTTAGGGTTTAGGGTTTAGGGTTTAGGGTTTAGGGTTTAGGGTTTAGGGTTTAGGGTTTAGGGTTTAGGGTTTAGGGTTTAGGGTTTAGGGTTTAGGGTTTAGGGTTTAGGGTTTAGGGTTTAGGGTTTAGGGTTTAGGGTTTAGGGTTTAGGGTTTAGGGTTTAGGGTTTAGGGTTTAGGGTTTAGGGTTTAGGGTTTAGGGTTTAGGGTTTAGGGTTTAGGGTTTAGGGTTTAGGGTTTAGGGTTTAGGGTTTAGGGTTTAGGGTTTAGGGTTTAGGGTTTAGGGTTTAGGGTTTAGGGTTTAGGGTTTAGGGTTTAGGGTTTAGGGTTTAGGGTTTAGGGTTTAGGGTTTAGGGTTTAGGGTTTAGGGTTTAGGGTTTAGGGTTTAGGGTTTAGGGTTTAGGGTTTAGGGTTTAGGGTTTAGGGTTTAGGGTTTAGGGTTTAGGGTTTAGGGTTTAGGGTTTAGGGTTTAGGGTTTAGGGTTTAGGGTTTAGGGTTTAGGGTTTAGGGTTTAGGGTTTAGGGTTTAGGGTTTAGGGTTTAGGGTTTAGGGTTTAGGGTTTAGGGTTTAGGGTTTAGGGTTTAGGGTTTAGGGTTTAGGGTTTAGGGTTTAGGGTTTAGGGTTTAGGGTTTAGGGTTTAGGGTTTAGGGTTTAGGGTTTAGGGTTTAGGGTTTAGGGTTTAGGGTTTAGGGTTTAGGGTTTAGGGTTTAGGGTTTAGGGTTTAGGGTTTAGGGTTTAGGGTTTAGGGTTTAGGGTTTAGGGTTTAGGGTTTAGGGTTTAGGGTTTAGGGTTTAGGGTTTAGGGTTTAGGGTTTAGGGTTTAGGGTTTAGGGTTTAGGGTTTAGGGTTTAGGGTTTAGGGTTTAGGGTTTAGGGTTTAGGGTTTAGGGTTTAGGGTTTAGGGTTTAGGGTTTAGGGTTTAGGGTTTAGGGTTTAGGGTTTAGGGTTTAGGGTTTAGGGTTTAGGGTTTAGGGTTTAGGGTTTAGGGTTTAGGGTTTAGGGTTTAGGGTTTAGGGTTTAGGGTTTAGGGTTTAGGGTTTAGGGTTTAGGGTTTAGGGTTTAGGGTTTAGGGTTTAGGGTTTAGGGTTTAGGGTTTAGGGTTTAGGGTTTAGGGTTTAGGGTTTAGGGTTTAGGGTTTAGGGTTTAGGGTTTAGGGTTTAGGGTTTAGGGTTTAGGGTTTAGGGTTTAGGGTTTAGGGTTTAGGGTTTAGGGTTTAGGGTTTAGGGTTTAGGGTTTAGGGTTTAGGGTTTAGGGTTTAGGGTTTAGGGTTTAGGGTTTAGGGTTTAGGGTTTAGGGTTTAGGGTTTAGGGTTTAGGGTTTAGGGTTTAGGGTTTAGGGTTTAGGGTTTAGGGTTTAGGGTTTAGGGTTTAGGGTTTAGGGTTTAGGGTTTAGGGTTTAGGGTTTAGGGTTTAGGGTTTAGGGTTTAGGGTTTAGGGTTTAGGGTTTAGGGTTTAGGGTTTAGGGTTTAGGGTTTAGGGTTTAGGGTTTAGGGTTTAGGGTTTAGGGTTTAGGGTTTAGGGTTTAGGGTTTAGGGTTTAGGGTTTAGGGTTTAGGGTTTAGGGTTTAGGGTTTAGGGTTTAGGGTTTAGGGTTTAGGGTTTAGGGTTTAGGGTTTAGGGTTTAGGGTTTAGGGTTTAGGGTTTAGGGTTTAGGGTTTAGGGTTTAGGGTTTAGGGTTTAGGGTTTAGGGTTTAGGGTTTAGGGTTTAGGGTTTAGGGTTTAGGGTTTAGGGTTTAGGGTTTAGGGTTTAGGGTTTAGGGTTTAGGGTTTAGGGTTTAGGGTTTAGGGTTTAGGGTTTAGGGTTTAGGGTTTAGGGTTTAGGGTTTAGGGTTTAGGGTTTAGGGTTTAGGGTTTAGGGTTTAGGGTTTAGGGTTTAGGGTTTAGGGTTTAGGGTTTAGGGTTTAGGGTTTAGGGTTTAGGGTTTAGGGTTTAGGGTTTAGGGTTTAGGGTTTAGGGTTTAGGGTTTAGGGTTTAGGGTTTAGGGTTTAGGGTTTAGGGTTTAGGGTTTAGGGTTTAGGGTTTAGGGTTTAGGGTTTAGGGTTTAGGGTTTAGGGTTTAGGGTTTAGGGTTTAGGGTTTAGGGTTTAGGGTTTAGGGTTTAGGGTTTAGGGTTTAGGGTTTAGGGTTTAGGGTTTAGGGTTTAGGGTTTAGGGTTTAGGGTTTAGGGTTTAGGGTTTAGGGTTTAGGGTTTAGGGTTTAGGGTTTAGGGTTTAGGGTTTAGGGTTTAGGGTTTAGGGTTTAGGGTTTAGGGTTTAGGGTTTAGGGTTTAGGGTTTAGGGTTTAGGGTTTAGGGTTTAGGGTTTAGGGTTTAGGGTTTAGGGTTTAGGGTTTAGGGTTTAGGGTTTAGGGTTTAGGGTTTAGGGTTTAGGGTTTAGGGTTTAGGGTTTAGGGTTTAGGGTTTAGGGTTTAGGGTTTAGGGTTTAGGGTTTAGGGTTTAGGGTTTAGGGTTTAGGGTTTAGGGTTTAGGGTTTAGGGTTTAGGGTTTAGGGTTTAGGGTTTAGGGTTTAGGGTTTAGGGTTTAGGGTTTAGGGTTTAGGGTTTAGGGTTTAGGGTTTAGGGTTTAGGGTTTAGGGTTTAGGGTTTAGGGTTTAGGGTTTAGGGTTTAGGGTTTAGGGTTTAGGGTTTAGGGTTTAGGGTTTAGGGTTTAGGGTTTAGGGTTTAGGGTTTAGGGTTTAGGGTTTAGGGTTTAGGGTTTAGGGTTTAGGGTTTAGGGTTTAGGGTTTAGGGTT